>NC_133333.1:121842385-122162385 GCF_042186555.1 Aquarana catesbeiana | reverse complement strand
CAAAAGCGTTCGACACAGTTCCCCACACACGGCTCATGTGTAAGGTAAAGTCTACATGCTTGGAAATATCAGTTTGCAAATGGATAGGAAACTGGCTAAAAGACAGAATTCAGAGAGTAGTGGTTAATGATTCTTACTCTGAATGGTCTAAGGTTATCAGTGGGGTACCCCAAGGTTCAGTGCTGGGACCCTTACGTTTTAATATTTTTATAAATGATATCGGGTCTGATCAAAAGTAACATTTCTGTCTTTGCAGATGAAACCAAGCTATGTAGTGGGATAACGTCCTTACAGGATGTCTCCAATTTACAATCCGACCTCAATGCACTGTCTAATTGGGCGACTATGTGGCAGATGAGGTTTAATGTTGATAAATGTAAAGTTATGCACTTGGTTGCTAAGAATTTGCATGCATCATACATGCTAGGGGGAGTACAACTGGGGGAATCCATAGTGGAGAAGAATCTGGGTAGATCTGGTAGATCATAAGCTCAATAATAGCATGCAATGCCAAGTTGCGGTTTCCAAAGCGAGCAAAGTCCTTTCTTGTATTAACCCCTTCCCGCCGACCGTACGCAGATATGCGTACTCGGCTTTCCGGGGTTATACCGGGATGATGCCCGCAGCTGCAGGCATCATCCCGGTACCGTTGTTTACAGCGGGCGATCGGCTACCCCTGTATAACAACCGATGCGGCTAAAAGCCGCTCGGCTGTTATACTGGAGGAGCGGGAGGGGACATCCCCCCCTCCCGCCACCTCCCGCCGCTGTTGCCGGGCCTCCCGTGCGATCGGGAGGCCTGGTGTCCGTTCGGCTGCCTTCGGTGGCTGGGGGCGGGCTGGAATGAAGCTGCGAGTGGCTTCGTTCCAGCCTTCTTGTTGTAAACGCGGAAGCGACGTCATGACGTCACTTCCCGTTTACTCGGCTGCCAATGGCGCCGAATTTTAAAAAGTACACAGTATTCAGAATCGCTGTTTTCGGCGATCTGAATACTTTGAAGTGTAAAGGAGGGATCGGGGGTTTTTTAGACCCCCGATCCCTCCATAAAGAGTACCTGTCACCACATATTACTGTCACAAGGGATGTTTACATTGCTTGTGACAGCAATAAAAGTAAAAAAAAAAAAAATTTAAACACAATTTATAAAGTACAAAAATAAATAAATTAAATAAAAAAAAAAAAAAAAATTTTAAAGTGCCCCTGTCCCCGCGAGCTCGCGCAGCGAAGAAAACGCATACGGAAGTCGCGCCCGCATATGTAAACGGTGTTCAAACCACACATGTGAGGTATCGCCGCGATCGTCAGAGCGAGAGCAATAATTCTAGCCCTAGACCTCCTCTGTAGCTCAAACCTGGTAACCGTAAAAAAATTTTAAAGCGTCACCTATGGAAATTCAAAGGTACCGTAGTTCGTCGCCATTCCACGAGTGCGTGCAATTATAAAGGGTGACATGTTTGGTATCTATTTACTCGGCGTAACATCATCTTTCACATTATACAAAAAAAATTGGGGTAACTTTACTGTTTGGATTTTTTAAAATTCATGAAAGTGTCACTTTTCCAAAAATTTGCGTTTAAAACACCGCTGCACAAATACCGTGTGATAAAAAATATTGCAACAATCACCATTTTATTCTCTAGATTATCTGCTAAAAAATATATATATATAATGTTTGGGGGTTCTAAGTAATTTTCTAGCAAAAAATACGGATTTTAACTTGTAAACACCAAATTTCAAAAATAGGCTTAGTCAGAGAGGTATGGACTCCAGAGAGAGAGATATCATTTTACCCCTGTTCAAATCATTAGTAAGACCTCATCTGGAATATGCAGTTTTGGGCACCAGTTCTCAAAAAGGATATCAGGGAACTGGAGAAAGTGCAGAGAAGGGCAACCAAACTGATAAGAGGCACGGAGGAGCTCAGCTATGAGGAAAGATTAGAGGAACTGATTGTATTCACTCTTGAGAAGAGGAGAATAAGGGGGGATATTATCAACATGTTCAAATATTTAAGGGGTCCATATAGTGAACTTGGTGTTGAGTTATTCTCTTTATGGTCAACCCAGAGGACACGGGGGCACTCTTTACGTCTAGAGGAAAAGAGATTTCATCTCCAAATATGCAAAGGTTTCTTCACAGTAAGAGCTATGAAAATGTGGAATAGACTCCCGCCAGAGGTGGTTCTGGCCAGCTCAGTAGATTGCTTTAAGAAAGGCCTGGATACTTTCCTAAATGTACAGAATATAACTGGGTACTAACATTTATAGGTAAAGTTGATCCAGGGAAAATCCGATTGCCTCTTGGGGGATCAGGAAGGAATTTTTTCCCCTGCTGTAGCAAATTGGAGCATGCTCTGCTGGGGTTGTTTTCCTTCCTCTGGATCAACTGAGGGTTTAAAATTGGGTATATTGGATTGTACGATATTTTTTATTTTATTTATTTATTGTTTGTTTTTAAGGTTGAACTGGATGGACTTGTGTCTTTTTTCAACCTGACTAACTATGTAACTATGTAACTATGCATCTGGGAACCCCAAGTGCACTGAACATAGTTTATGTGCATGTACAGAAAAATTATACCATTAATTATTGTTTTCTTGTGTCTGGAATACAACACAACTTGTGTCTGCCTAAAATAAGCAAATAGCTTGTACATTTCTTATACCTATTATTTCTATATCACTGTGTGTCTCAATATAAATACATACATATCTATATATCTATATCTATATATATATATATATATATATCTATATATATATATATATCTATATATATAATATATATCTATGTATAATATAGATATAAATAGATCTATCTATCTATCTATCTATCTATCTATCTATCTATCTATCTATCTATCTATCTATCTATCTATCTATCTATCTACCGTATTTATCGGCGTATAACACGCACCCCAATTTAGGAGGGAATTTTAAGGAAAAAAAACTTTTAGGAGGGAAGTTGAAGGGAAAAAAACTTACATTTAAATGCCCATCATTGCAGCCTTCTCAGTGCAGCCTTGCCCCAGTGCAGCCTTGCCCCAGTGCAGCCTTGTCAGTGCAGCCTTCCCCAGTGCAGCCTTGTCAGTGCAGCCATGTCAGTGCAGCCATGTCAGTGCAGCCATGTCAGTCCAGCCTTGTCAGTGCAGCCTTCCCCAGTGCAGCCTTCCCCAGTGCAGCCATGTCAGTGCAGCCTTCCCCAGTGCAGGCTTCCCCAGTGCAGCCTTCCCCAGTGCAGCCTTGCCCAGTGCAGCCTTCCCCAGTGCAGCCTTGCCCAGTGCAGCCTTGCCCAGTGCAGCATTCCCCAGTGCAGCCTTCGATCCCCTGTCTTCAAAATCGCCGACCGCGATTTGAAAATGGCGCCGCCGGCGCCGAAATACACAGAGCCGGTCCTCGGCTCTTTCCGGCGGCTCTCGTTCACTTTCGGCTCCACTCGTAGTCCCGAGCGGAGATATCCGAACCTAGCCGAGTAGGTTCGGATAGCTCCGCTCGGGACTACGAGTGGAGCCGAAAGTGAACGAGAGCCGCCGGAAAGAGCCGAGGACCGGCTCTGTGTATTTCGGCGCCGGCGGCGCCATTTTCAAATCGCGGTCGGCGATTTTTAAGTTTTGACAGCTCGGGATCGCATGGTATCGGGGTATAACACGCACCTGTGACTTTCCCCTGATTTTAAGGGGAAAAAGGTGCGTGTTATACGCCGATAAATACGGTATCTATATCTATAGATATATATAATATATAAATATATATATATAATATATCTATATATAGATATATATCTATATATCTATATCTATATCTATATATATATATATATATATATATATACAGTGGGGACAGAAAGTATTCAGACCCCCTTAAATTTTTCACTCTTTGTTATATTGCAGCCATTTGCTAAAATCATTTAGGTTCATTTTTTTTCCTCATTAATGTACACACAGCACCCCATATTGACAGAAAAAGACAGAATTGTTGACATTTTTGCAGATTTATTAAAAAAGAAAAACTGAATTATCACATGGTATTCAGACCCTTTGCTGTGACACTCATATATTTAACTCAGGTGCTGTCCATTTCTTCTGATCATCCTTGAGATGGTTCTACACCTTCATTTGAGTCCAGCTGTGTTTGATTATACTGATTGGACTTGATTAGGAAAACCACACACCTGTCTATATAAGACCTTACAGCTCACAGTGCATGTCAGAGCAAATGAGAATAATGAGGTCAAAGGAACTGCCTGAAGAGCTCAGAGACAGAATTGTGGCAAGGCACAGATCTGGCCAAGGTTACACAAAAATTTCTGCTGCACTTAAGGTTCCTAAGAGCACAGTGGCTACCATAATCCTTAAATGGAAGATGTTTGGGATGACAAAAACCCTTCCTAGAGCTGGCCGTCCAGCCAAACTGAGCTATGGGGGGAGAAGAGCCTTGGTGAGAGAGGTAAAGAAGAACCCAAAGATCATTGTGGCTGAGCTCCAGAGATGCAGTCGGAAGATGGGAGAAAGTTGTAGAAAGTCAACCATCACTGCAGCCCTCCACCAGTCGGGTCTTATGGCAGAGTGGCCCAACGGAAGCCTCTCCTCAGTGCAAGACACATGAAAGCCTGCATGGAGTTTGCTAAAAAACACCTGAAGGACTCCAAGATGGTGAGAAATAAGATTCTTTGGTCTGATGAGACCAAGATAGAACTTTTTGGCCTTAATTCTAAGCGGTATGTGTGGAGAAAACCAGGCACTGCTCATCACCTGTCCAATACACTCCCAACAGTGAAGCATGGTGGTGGCAGCATCATGCTGTGGGGGTGTTTTTCAGCTGCAGGGACAGGATGACTGGTTGCAATCGAGGGAAAGATGAATGTGGCCAAGTACAGGGATATCCTGGATGAAAACTTCTCCAGAGTGCTCAGGACCTCAGTCTGAGCCAAAGGTTTACCTTCCAACAAGACAATGACCCTAAGCACACAGCTAAAATAACAAAGGAGTGGCTTCACAACAACTCTGTGACTGTTCTTGAACGGCCCAGCCAGAGCCCTGACTTAAACCCAATTGAGCATCTCTGGAGAGACCTAAAAATGGCTGTCCACCAACATTTACCATCCAACCTGACAGAACTGGAGATGATCTGCAAGGAGGAATGGCAGAGGATCCCCAAATCCAGGTGTTAAAAACTTGTTGCATCTTTCCCAAAAAGACTCATGGCTGTATTAGATCAAAAGGGTGCTTCTACTAAATAATGAGCAAAGAGTCTGAATACTTAGGATCATGTGATATTTCAGTTTTTCTTTTTTAATAAATCTGCAAAAATGTTAACAATTCTATGTTTTTCTGTTGATATGGGGTGCTGTGTGTACATTAATAAGGAAAAAATGAACTTAAATGATTTTAGCAAATGGCTGCAATATAACAAAGAGTGAAAAATTTAGGGGGTCTGAATACTTTCCGTCCCCACTGTATATATATCTATATATAGATATAGATATATATCTATATATAGATATATATCTATATCTATATATAGATATATATCTATATATACTGTATGTGGAAAAAAAGCTGCATGATTGCGGTTTCCCCCCAAAAAAACTAATGAACATTTGATTTAGTGGAATTAATAATGATATGTCTACATTTTTATTCTGATGTGAGCAGACATCTGGATGATTGGTTTAGATCCCTAAAGATTATATTGATGATTTTACATAAAATATGCACACCCATTTAGTTCAAATAATAGAACAATGAATAAATAAATAGAAAACCCTATATATATAGAATCTAGACATGTGCAGAACGAAAAAAAAAAATGTTTTGCTTCGATTCATTATTTACATAAATTTGTTTAGTTTAATTCTTTTAATCCGTTTAATTAGTTTTCGGGAATTCCAATAATAATAATAGAATATAATATAATAGAGTAAAACAGAACAAAATAGGATAGAAACTAAAATAACAGAATATAATGGAATTGAATAGAAAGGAATAGAATAGAATAAAAAAGAAAATACAATTAAATAGAAAGATTATAACCATCTTCTGAAATTTGAATAAAAAAGAATAGAATTAAAAAAGGATAGAATAGAATAGAAATAATATAACCATTTCCCAAATTTCTAATAGAATCAATTTGAATTTGAATATAATCTAAAAGAATAGAATAGAATAGAAAATAGCACAATAGTATAGAAAAAAACAACAGAATAGGATAGAATAGAATGATTATAACAATCTTCCTATTCTAAACTATTCTTTTCTATTCTATTCAAATTCAAATTTGATTCTATTTGAATTTTGGGAAATGATTCTTTCTATTCTAGTCTATTGTTTTTTTTAATTCTTTTATTTCTATTCTGTTATAGTCCATTCTATTTTGTTTCTATTCTATTCTTTTCTATTATATTTTTTTCTTATGTATTCAAATTTAAATTTATTCTATTTGAAATTTGAATTTCAGAAGATGGTTATATTCTTTCTATGTTAACCTATTCCATTCTAGTTGCTTCTATTATATTCTAGTCTATACTGTTCTTTTATTTTCTATTTTATTTTGTGCTATTTTACTACATTATATTCTATTCTTTTATTTTCTGTTCTATTCTTTTTTTTCTATTCTATTCCTTTATTTTCTATTTTATTTTATTCTCTTTGGAAATTCAAAAATGATTTGAATACGAAAACTATTTGATTTAGAAAAGTATTCAAAAACGATTTGAATTTCGTCCAAATTGTTTTTTATTATTTCGTTTAGATTCAGTACTATTGTAATTCGGAAATTCGGATGTATGAAAATTTGTTTGGATTTCTTTTCTTTTTTTTTTAATCTTTATTTATCAAAATTTTCATATACAAATGTTGGGTAAGAGAACATCCTTTTTACTCCTGCATTCTCAACAGGGGTAATAATACAAAATTAATTACAAAACAATACTCCTTCTTCCTTCCCCTTACCTCCCCCAAAATTAACCCTACCTTGTCACCTCTCCCTCCCCTACCCCCTTTTCCCACTTACCCCCTTACCCCTAGACCCTCTTTGCCTCAATATATTCTTTAGACAGTTTGAACAGTTTCCATTTTTCCCATCTTTTGTGGAACCCCTTTCTCCCACCTTCTTCAGAGAATCTAACTCCTTCCAAACTATAGACTTTATCTATTCTATCGAACCATTCGCTTATTTTTGGGCTATCTATTACCTTCCATTTTTTTGGGATCAGGCTCTTGGCTGCATCTATCAGATGTATCAGTATCGAGTTTCTGTATTCCTCCACTGGAATATCCAATCCATGGTATAGACAAGTCCAAGGATCTTCAGGTAACTCAACACTGGTAATCTCCCTGATATATCTCAGTATTTCCCTCCAATATGTTTTGATCTTGGGACAGCTCCACCAGATGTGGGCCATAGATCCTATCTGTTTACATCCCCTCCAGGATTCCGTTGTTTGCCCCTTTTGGTATTTTCCTACTATATCTGGGGTCCTATACCACCTCGCTAAGCATTTATAATTCATTTCTATTATTCTAATATTAACTGAGGATCCTTGTATCAATCTCAAAAATTTTCCTATCTCTTGATTCCCCCCCCCCCCATTGTCCAATTTCTCTCTCCTATTTTTTTATATACGTCGGAACTTCAAACTCCCTTCCCTCTACGACGATTTTATATATCCGTGAGATGTCACCCCGTGCTGTTTCCGCGTCGCATAATCGCTCTATTGCTGTCAAATCCTCCCCTCCTCTCAATTGGTGTGGCAGTGCCGTTACAAAATGTTTAAGCTGAAAATACCACTATTAATTCATTACAAACCAATCTTTTTTCATTTTTATATCGTGCAGTGAGCAAATTTTCCCTCTTTGTGTTATATGTCGTAATTGTAAGTTATCTTTTTTTTCCTTGTCAAAAGAAGTTTATTGAGTATACAATGTTATAAAGATACATAAAGTAAGTTTACAAGGATCTATAAAGTAAGCTCATTGTTTTACAGTAGGGTTTATATAGGTAAATATCATTAAATTTCAAATATTAAACATTGGGTTCACGTAAACCTAAATTAAAGATATATATCATTTCCTTAGTTACTTTTGTAGGTATTTAAATGATTTATACCTATTATACATATTGTTTACAAGTAGAGTGTATATAGGTCAAATAAATTCTGATAATGAGCTTTAATCGTAAGGTGGAGAAAAGGAAAGAGAAAGAAGAAAAAGGGTTGAAAGGTAGAGGTATGGTCCACAAGGTTGTCCCGCTCGTCAGTTTATTATTCTTTTTAGTTCTCTTTGAAGCCTTAGAATGGGTGTCTCTGTAAGTCATTTAATCTGTTACCATGGCAACAGGACAGAGTCATTGAAGTTTGACAGGAACTGTTGTTTTATCCAAGGGTACCAAAGTTTTTCAAATTTTGGAATTTGATTTTGATCGATGGCTACCATCTTAGCATGGGACATTGTATTATTCATTCTGTGAATTGTTTCTGCTAGTACCAATGTAGGAGATTTCCATGCCTTGGCCACTGTTTGTTTTGCAGCTGTTATTAGTTGGATCATAAGTTTGAATTGAGAGAGTGTTAACCATTCCGGTTTTAGATTAAGTAAAGTTAAATATGGATCTGGTTGTATTATTTTTTTAAATATTTTAGATGCAATCACGAAGACTTCCTTCCAGAAGGTTTGGATTACTGGGCACGTCCACCATATGTGTAAATATGTGCCTATTTCTGGGCATCCTCGAAAACAAAGAGTTGAGGTATTAGGTGAATATTTTGCCACTCTAGCGGGTACAAGGTACCAGCGAGTTAGGACTTTATAATTTGTCTCCAGTGCTAAGATGTTGGGTGAAGATGACTTAGATGTGAGCCATATGTTAGACCAGTCCGTGTCTTCTAAAGTTCGTCCCAGGTCCTCCTCCCACCTCTGAACGTAAGAGGGTCTATTAAGATTTGCTACTCCATATAATTGATTATAAAGTGATGAAATTGTACCTTTAGCAAATGGATCTTTTGTACAGATTGATTCAAAAATGGATAATTGGGATAATGGTGTATCCCCCTTTAGGAATGGTGTATAGAAATTTTTGATTTGGAGATATTTAAATATCTCAGAGTTTGGTAGATCATATTTTTCTCTAAGCGATGGGAATGAAAGGAATGATTTAGATGCTATGAAGTCATTTAGTGTCTGAATGCCTGATGTTGTCCAAGCTTTAAAAGAATTTGGGTAGATCCATGCCGGATAAAAGGCCGGATTTCTGATAAAAGAAAGGAGAGGATTGTGTGGAGATTGTAACTGATATTTGGTTTTTAGTTTATCCCAGAGAGATAAGAAGTGTTTAGTTATGGGATTATGAATTTTAAAGCGGTCTTTAGGATCAAGCCATAATAAATTTGATATTAATAGAGGGTCATTTTCTGAAGCCTCTATAAATACCCATAATGGGATTTCCTGTTTTGCATGGTATTTGGACAGACTGGCCAAATGTGCTGCTCTGTAGTAGTTAGTAAAATTAGGGTATCCCAGGCCTCCTTTATTTTTGGGAAGATGTAGTGTGTGTATAAGTATACGTGGTTTAGAAGAGCCCCATATAAACAAAGTTGCTCTTTTTTGTACTATTCTCAAAAAATAGGAAGGAATTGGAATAGGGAGGACTCTGAATAGATAAAGCAATTTGGGTAGAATAGTCATTTTGATTGCATTAATCTTCCCTATCCAGGATAAAGGAAGTTGCGACCATTGTTTTATTAGATTTGTGATCTGTCTTAATACAGGAGGATAATTGGTTGAGAATAAGTCAGAATGAGATGCTGTTAAATGAATTCCAAGATATGGGATTGATTTTTCTGCCCATGTGAATGGGAGTGCAGCCCTAGCCGGGATCAATTCCATGTTTGTGAGTGAAATATTAAGCACTAGGCATTTCTTAGGATTAATCATAAGGCCGGATAGGGCTGCAAATCCATCAAGAGCTGGTATTAGGTTAGGACCAGAGACCTGTGGTGATGATAGAAAAAGTAATATATCGTCTGCAAATATACATAATTTGTGTGTAATACCTCCTACTTCAATGCCAGTTATAGTTTGGTTTGTTCTGATGTATTGGGCCATGGGTTCGAGTATAAGGGCAAATAATAAGGGAGATAATGGGCAACCCTGTCGGGTACCTCTTTCGATATTAAAGGCTTCAGATTTGTATCCAGCATATTTTATATAGGCTTTGGGTTTATTATATAATGCTTTGATCCATGTTAAAAAGTGGGGTCCAAAACCCCATTTTTCTAATGAATATTGCATATATTGCCAGGATACTGTGTCAAATGCCCTCTTAATATCGAGAGATAGAAAACATAAAGGGATTTTCCGTTTTTTAGCAATATGTGCCAATAACACTGCCCTGCGTATATTATCGCCTGCCTGTCTATTTGGCATGAAGCCTACTTGATCTCTATTTATTAATTTTCCTATAATGCTATTGAGGCGTTTTGCTATTATTTTTGCTAATAATTTAATATCGAGGTTTAACAGAGAGATAGGCCGATAATTCACACAGGAAGTATCATCAGAAAGGGGTTTTGGGATCATACAAACAATTGCCATTAGTGTTTCTTGCCGAAAAGAATGTCCATCTAGAAGTTTGTTAAAAGTTTCAGTGAGAATGGGAGAGAGTATTTCTGAGAATGTTTTATAGTATAAAGCCGAGTAGCCATCTGGGCCTGGTCTTTTGTTAAGTTTTAGGTCTTTTATGGCGTTAGCAACTTCATCTAAAGTTATAGGCTCATCCAAACTGCTTTTTTGATTCTGAGATAACTCAGGTAAGGTTATTTTTGAGAAGAAGGATTCAGCTTCTGTAGGATTAAATTCATTGTTTGTCTTGTATAAAGTTGCGAGATGTGAGTGAAATTTATGGACTATTTTAACTGGATTACAAGTGTAAACATTTTTTGATAATTTCAAACGTATTGGTTTGAAAGATTTGTTAGTTGAATTTAATGCCCGAGCCAAATATGTACCTGGTTTGTTTGTATTTATGTAGAAATTGTGTTTGGAGAGTTTGAGGGATTTATCAACTGACTCAGTGAGAAATAGATCGTATTCCAATCTAGATTTTTCCAGATGAGATTTTGTACTCTGAGATGGATTATCTTGAAATGATATGTAGGCTGCATTAAAATTGAGTTCTAGTTTTTTTGCTAGATTTTTGCGTTCCCGTTTAAATAGTGCCATTTGTCTTTGTATTGTACCACGCAAGACAGGCTTATGAGCTTCCCACAGTGTTATTGGGGAGATGTCTGTTGTATTATTAATTAATATGTATTCCTTTAAAGCTTGTTCAATGGCCATCTGATGTAGTGGGTGTTTGAGCATTATGTCCGGTAAGTACCACGTTGGGTCATGCGCTTTTGGTATGGCTGAGGCTATAGTAGTGTATACTGCATTATGGTCAGACCACGGAATCGGAAATATATCTGATGCAATAATTTCTGGTATCATTCCTATTGTTAGAAAAATATGATCTATTCTGGTGAAGGTTTGATGAGGGTGCGAGAAATAAGTGAATTTCTTTTTCATTGGGTTACTTTCTCTCCATGAATCTACCAGATTGTATTTGGAAAGAAGTTGAGAAAAAGGTAATCTAGAGGTTATTTTGGATGGTGTAAAAGGTGATTTATCTAGAAATGGGAGGAGGACCTGGTTCGAATCCCCACACATTATCACTGTTCCTATTTTGTGTGTATTAATCACTTGTAATATATGTGAGAGGAATGGTGTAGGTTGTTTGTTAGGAGCGTAGTAGGAAATCACCGTGATTGCTGTATCCATTATATAACCCATGAGTATCAGGTATCTACCTTCTGGGTCTTTAATTTCTGATGATAAGGTGAATGGTGTGGATCGGTGAAATGCAATTAGAGTTCCCCTTTGCTTGGTACAGGCAGAAGCCGTGTAAATTTGTTGATAAAAAGGAGAAATATATTTTGGAGTAGAATCTTTGGTGAAGTGTGTTTCTTGGAGGCATACTATGTGAGCCTTCTTGTTATGGAAAGTACGGAAGGCTTTGGTCCTTTTTTGAGGAACATTTATTCCCTGAACATTCAGGGAAAGTATATTCAGTGGTGCCATGGCAATAGATCAAATAGTTTTGACTTACTTTTTGTTATGCAGAGCTGACTGCGCAGATCAACCTGTGTGGACTGAAGAGATGAATAGATAGAAAAGAAACCAGTGAATTCTGGAGTAAAGAGTAAACAAAAAACATATGAGATTAGATGATACATTGTATAAATTATTTTTTGCAAGTAATCACAATTTACCCGTGAAAGAGAATAAATATCTCTCTCAGGGGAATAAGTGCCTTCGTCACACTCCCACATAATATGGTTGGGAGAATGAGGAGGGCTAATGGGGGTACACGGATCTTCCGCTTACAGGAGAGAAGTGCTATGTCAAAAGACATCAAAATGATGTTTCATTAATTGGAGTGCAGAATATAGTTTTTGTTGAAATTATTTATTCCAGGGTGGTTGTAAATGGTTAGTCTTGCCCTAGGCTAAATAATTCAGTTAGAAAGGTACTGTTAATAACTTTGGTATTGATGAAGATAGTTTGAATTATTTTGGGATTTTAACCCTTTTAGAGTAAACAATTACATATTTTATTCATACGTAACTGTTTAGATATGTTAACTCATAAAATTGAGGTTGTATTGCTTCAGATTAGAATAAACAAAAACATAATTCTAGGAACTAGTTAGGTAATAATATATTTGTTTTAAGAAAAGAAAGAAAAAGCTTCCATTACTTCTGGATTGTTGAACATATTTGTCCTAAAAGGTAATAAATCTATTGTTATTACCTGATAATATATAACTGAACAAGAATTTCCTTATTTCACTTATATATTCTAAGGCTATATGAATCAGAAGTAATAAGAAATATAACTGGAATGTAACATGATCCCACACAGTGTGTGACTATCAGAATGCAGTTACATTCAGTTATAAATATAGGTTTTTTATAGAGAACCATCTCTTAGTATAATAAATGAAGAGATATCAGGAATTAGGATGTCAGTCCATTGAATCTTCTTGGTCCATGGATAATGTGGCATAACGGCCTCTTTTGTGAGAATGATGATTCCCATTTTGTTCTGAAATTTTCTCGGTGCTGCCTGAAGGTGAAGATGACGCCATTCTTCTGCATGTGGGAGTGTTGCTGCTTGTGGGTTCTGTCAGATTTAATTTTAAAAGGGTTTGTTGTAGTTCATCTGCTGATCTGCTTCTGTAAATTGTACCTTGGTAGTTAAATCTGACTGAAAAGGGGAAGCCCCATTGATACATAATGTTGTGGCGTTGCAGTTCCATTAGTTGGGGTTTCATGGATTGTCTTTTAGTAATAGTAAGTTGGGATAGGTCAGCAAAAATTTGATAATTGTGTCCTTGAAAATTAAGTTCCTTTTTTTCTCTTGCAGCAATTAGTATTTGTTCTTTCGTTCTGTAATAATGAAATTTTGTGATTATATCACGTGGGGGTCCATCTTTCTTTTTGGCTGTGAGGGCTCTGTGTACTCTGTCCAGTTCTAAACGTTCAATAGGGATATCTGGCTTTAGTTCTTGTAATAGAGCAGTAATAGTAGATTGCAGGTCTGTCACAGTTTCAGGTATTCCCCTTATGCGCAAGTTTGAACATCTGGCTCTATTTTCGTAATCTTCGAGCTTAGTTTGAAGTATTAAATTCTCTTTTTTTAATTGTTCCAATTCTGTTATATTTTCTTGGGTTGTAATTTCAATTTCATCCATTTTTATTTCTAAGGCTGCGGTGCGGTTTCCCAGCTCTCTTATTTCTTTGGTTAGGCTTTTTGTTATTTGGTCTGAGGTTTGTTTTAAAGCCTTATGAAGCATCTTTTCAAATTGTAATAATATTACTGGGGATACTGAGGAGGCTTGTGGAGAAGTTTGTGAGAGGATTTGTTCTGTATCTGACTCAAATGGAGAGTCTTGCTGTGCCATTTTCTGTCTGTGAGAGCGCCCTGATGCTGTATCTTGTGAGGTGACTGGAGCTGCTTCAGCTGCAGTGAGTGCCTGTGAGCTCTTTGTGAGGTGATTTTTATTTCTGCCACGGTTTCCTCCCAGTACCATATTTCCTGCCCAAACTTTCACAGTTTGTTCCCTGGGGCAAAAAGGTTCAAATGGATACCTTTTGAGCCTGCAGGCTCCGCTTTGTCCTTCTCTTCTCTCCTCAGCGGTGTGGAGCTCTAACAATGCATGTCTGCTCTGCTAGGCTCCGCCTCCTGCCCCCCGTAAGTTATCTTTTTTAATCCAATTTCCCCCTATCGAACTCTTACCTGGTGGAAAATAATTATTCTCTTTTTATTCTCATTAGTGGTGAATTATATTCCCATTTATTCTGTTTGTGCAGCAAATCCCATATCCTCATAGTATCTTCTATTTTAGCCCATCTTTTCTCACTCCTTAATCTAGTCCATTCTACCAAACGTGTTAAAACCACCGCTTCATGGTACTTTTTGAAATCTGGTACACTTAACCTACCCTGGTCTTTCCCTCTCTGTAAAATTGAGAGGGAAATCCTGGGTTTTTTATTCTGCCAAATTAGTTTTAATACTAAACTTTTAATCACCCTGAAATATGCTGGGGGTATATAAATGGGGAGCATCTGAAATTTATACACAATTTTGGGTAAAATAATCATTTTTAGTGCATTAATCAGGCCGATCCAGGACATGGGTCATGCTGCTATTCTCCTTACCTCTACTTTTAATTCCTCCAATAAAGGTATATCGTTTGCCTGGTAAAACTTTCCCAAGGATGCTATTAATTTTATCCCCAAGTATTTTATTCCTGTCTTCCTCCAAGGAAACTGGAATTCCTGTTGGAGGCTAGATTCTTCCTTTAAGTTTATGTTTATGTTTAAAATCTTTGATTTACTTGAGTTAATCTTGAAGTTAGATAACTCACCATGTTCCTTTAAAACCTTTAACAAATTGGGTAGGGAGATACAGGGATTAGACATATAAAACAACACATCTGCTAATGCAGCCAGCTTATGTGTCTCCTCTCCTATCTCCACGCCCCCTATGTCGACATTTCCCCTCACCGTCACTAAGAGTGGCTCCAGCACCAGCACGAACAACAGCGGAGACAGGGGACAACCCTGTCTCGTACCGTTGTACATCCTAAAGGGAGCTGACAATGTTCTATTTACCTTTATGGCCGCCATAGGGCTCTTATAAAGCACTTGTATCCACTCTCTCATCCTTGGGCCAATCCCCATGCCCTCCAACACTCCCATCATGAACCCCCAGTCTACTCGGTTGAAAGCTTTTTCAGCATCAATCGACAAGAATAGACTGGGGGTTCTCCCCTCTCTTATTTTGTGCAGCAGCAGTAGGGTTCTTATCACATTGTCCTTACCCTCCCTTCCCGACACAAAGCCCACCTGGTCAGGGTGGACCAGTTCCGACATTAAATCGCTCATCCTTATTGCCAACACTTTTGCAAACACCTTAGTATCAGTATTCAATAACGATATCGGCCTATAGCTTGAGCATACTGTGCTCTCTTTATCCTCTTTCAAAATAGTTGTTATTGTGGCCATTGGAGCTTCTTTACTCAGTCCTTACCTCACTCCCAACCCATTAAAATATGTGCAGAGCCTTGGAGATAATATTTCCCTGAATTTTTTTAAGTACTCCATCGTAAAGCCATCAGGCCCTGGACTTTTCCCAGCTGATGACTATTTTAATACATTATTTATCTCCTCTGTTGTAATCTGGGCTCTCGAGTGCTAGTGCGACTTCCTCTGATAATCTGGGGAGGTTAGCTTTTTGAACATATTCTTTAATTTATTCTTTTTTACGGGCCTCCTGTTGTCCTTGTCCCCTCTCCTGCTGTCTGACCAAGTATAGGCGCTCATAGAAATCTCGGAACACACTTGCAATATCTTTTGTATTGTGTACAATTTCCCCACTTTTATTTTGTATTTTCTCTATAAAGTTTATTGACCTTTTTTTTCTTAACGTCCATGCTAAAGTCTTACTGTTTTTATTCCCCCATAGGTATCTATCTTTTGCTACTCTACTGAAGGTTCCCCTCATTTCCAATTCCAAGAGGTCCTTTAACTCATCCCTTTTCAATACTAATTCATGCTACAACTCCCTGTTGTGCCTTTTATTATAGTTGTTCTTTTTTTGGCCTTGTTCTAATTTAAATATCTCCTCAATTAGATCATCCCTCTTCTTACTCCTCTCCTTCTTTTTCCTTGCTCCCATTGATATCAAGATCCCCCTAATATAGGCTTTATGGGCCTCCCACAAGGTATTCTCTGCGATCTCGTCTGTCTCGTTAATGAGGAAAAATTGTTCTAACTCCCTTTTCAATGTTTCCTCCCCTTGTTTATCTAGGAGATCTTTATTGAGCTTCCATGAATATGGTTGCTTCTGTACTTCCGGGATTCTAATTATCATAGTCACAGGGGCATGGTCTGATAATGATGTTATTTCTATGTTTGTAGATACCACCAAATCTAACATCCTGTGTTCAATTAACAAATAGTCGATCCTCGTGTATGTCCCATGCACAGAGGAATAGAACGTAAAATCAAGTGACTTAGGGTGTTGTATTCTCCACACGTCCACCAACTGAAATTGGTGTAGATGATGTTTTATTGCTTTTAATTGAGTGTTCCTTATACCCTGTGCATGGGACGTACTATCCTGTAGAGGATCCATGCAGAACTTCAAATCGCCTGCAATTATTACCCTTCCATTTTTAAACTCCCATAATTTTCTCAAAATTTCACCTAAGAACATTGTTGGGCATCTATTTGGGCAATTTATATTTACCAGGGTGCACTCCATTCCCCATAACCTCCCTTTAAGAAATAGGAACCTTCCCTCTGGGTCGCAAAGTCTGTCCTCCAAAGAGAAACATACCCCTCTATCTATTCCAATAGCTACCCCCTTTGATTTATTTGACATCAAGTCACTGTAGTACCACACTGGGTATTGTGGGGAGTATAGTTTCACTTTTGTTTCATGTGACAGGTGGGTCTCCTGAAGAAAGACCACTCCTGCCCCATAGTGCTCGATCTCTTTCAGATTTTTGTGCCTCTTAGCAGGCAAGTTTAACCCTTTGACATATACATCAAAAAATGTACTGTTCTTATATTGGGTTAAGGAGAGCCCCCTGTTTTCCTATAGGTGGATTAGATCCCATATTTGAGGTCTTACTCTGCCAGGTCTAGGCTGTAGCCTCCCCCTTCTCAATTTTTCTTTGCCCCCACCCACCTCCCTTCCAACCACCCTCACCATCCTGCTTCCCCTCCTACCTCTGCCCCCCCCCTCCCCCTGGCCACAAATCGGCCTCAGTGCCACAGTCGGGGACCCCCCTTTGCCTCCTAGGGTGTGACTCCAAGCACGGCCTCCCGTGTCCAAACCCCTCCCTCCCCCCAATCCCCTCTGAGGCGGAGGGAGAAGTAGGAGCGGGTGCATGAAAAAGGCCTAAGACCCCCCCATGAACCTCAAGCCTCCCCACTTCTTCAGAACTTTATTTTAGAGTTATGGAACCCTCTTTCCCTCCCCCCACCCACCCGGCTTTCCTTTTCCTCATTTTATTTTTAGATTTATTTTTAAAAATCCTTTACGATCTCTGCCACAGTCCCTCTTCCCCTGTCGTTCTTCCCTTATCTTGCCCTCTGGGGAGTTCATCAGGTAGAGGGTTCCAAATGAGTAAGTCCACTAAACTGCATTGAAGGTACAGTAAAGCAACAGGTGGCAAAAGCCTAGGGCCACACTATGACAATATGGTAAGCCAGGGGATAATTCCAGAGTCACAGAACCAGCATCCAGACCCACTCACTAACGGATAAGCAGCATTATGATACAGTAAAAATTTGGTTCAGGGTCTCAGGCAGCTCTCTGGCATGATCAAGGGACAGGCATCAACCACATGGCAGCAATTCAGAACAGCAAATAATAAGCAACCTGGATATGAGGAAATGATATTAAGCTAAAAGTCCAGAGTCACAGGTCAGCAATAAAGCACCAACTATCGACAGTTCAAAGATCATTTTACCTGGGGACAGATGGTTCCCCCATTTACCTTCCAGGAGCTGTCTTTAAACCTCCGGGGGGCTCTCACTTCACCTCCGGGTGATTCTGGCTACCTTGTCTGCTCGTTAATCAGTCCCCACGTTCCTCAGGCACACACTGCTGTCCCTCCGTCTCCAGTCTAGTCTTATGGTGTGTCGGGGGTTATCCGGGAAGTGTAAGGGGAGGGGAGGTATCGAGCTCCAGCTGTTCCGGGCGGGCTCCCGGTGTACTCCTCTGCTCACCTCTCATAAACCGTTCCCCCTTGCAGCCCGTTCCGATCCTCTGCTCTTGATCTGTGGGTCCTAGAGGCTATCAGCCCCCGGGGCTAGCGGTCTCTTAGCCCGCTCGGCTCCCACCGGTTCCATAGAGCCTCCGCTATGCACCCACACAAGCGCCACCGTCAGGCCCCTCCCCTATCGTGTGCGGATCACGTCCACATCACCCCCCACAATGCACATGAATGGTAAGCCATTTGTTTGAATTTCAATTCTGAATGAAATGAACCGCACATGTCTATTAGAATCCTGTATCCACAGTTGATCCAGAGGAAGGCATGGTTTATTTTGCTCCAACAGGGGAAAAAAATCTTTCATGATCCCTTAAAGGCAATCAGATATTCCATGGATCAACTATCCCTGATGTTTTTACCCATAAATGTTACTGTCAAGTTATATTTTGTAAATTTAGGAATGCATCCGGCTCTTTTTTAAACCAATCAGTGTTGCTGGCCAGAACTAGTTCTTGAAGAATCTATTACACATTTTCACAGTTCTTACATATGTGGAGGCTAAATCTCTTTTCCTACAGATGTAAAGAACTTGGTCCTTAAAGAGTCTCCAGACATTTTACCAGCAGATTACCTAGGCGGGACAGTATATATATATATATATATATATATATATATATATATATATATATATATATTGTATTTATTGGCGTATAACACTCACTTTTTCACCCTGAAAACCAGACGCAAATAGCGTGTGCGTGTTATACGCCGATACTTCAATTTTAGCTGCCTCGGAGGGGACAGGGAGGGGGGCGGGACGAGCGCCGTCAAATTACATACAGTGAGAATCTCCTGTTTACTTGGCACCCTCTGTAATAGGAAGTCCCGTCTCCTGGGCCCCCATTGGACCAGTGTTCTGTCTATCATAGGAGATTCTCACTGTATGTAATCTGTCAGCGCTCGTCCCACCCCCCCCTCCCTGTCCCCTCTAGGCTGCAGATGGGCATCAATCAGGCTGCATTGATGGCAGTGGTGAGGCTGCTGCATTGATGGCAGTGGTGAGGCTGCTGCATTGATGGCAGTGGTGAGGCTGCTGCATTGATGGCAATGGTGAGGCTGCTGCATTGAGGCAATGGTGAGGCTGCATTGATGTTGACTGATGAGGCTGTATTGATGGCACTTGTGAGGCTGCAGATGGGCATTGATTGGGATGCATTGATGGCAACAGTGAGGCTGCAGATCTGCACTGACCCTTATTTTGCTTCAAAGTTCCTTATTTAAAATTTAATTTTTTTCCTGAAACTTCCCTCTTAAAATGAATGTGCGTGTTATACGCCTGTGCGTGTTATATGCCGATAAATACAGTATATATATATATATATAGATTTATATATATAGATAGATATATATATATATCTATACATATAGATCTATATATATCTATATCTATCTATCTATCTATCTATCTATCTATCTATCTATCTATCTATCTATCTATCTATCTATCTATCTATCTATCTATCTATCTATATATATATTTATATAAGGCATGAACGGGACAACATTCCACTCCCAAAACTCCAGCAACTGGTCTCCTCAGTTCCCAAAAATGTACAGAGTATTGGTAAAAGAAGAAAGGATTGTACACCATAGTAAATATGGCACCGTGCCAACTTTTTTGAGATGTGTTGCTTCCATAAATTTCAAAATGACTGCGTTTGTTCCTACAACTGCACATTTTCTCAGTTTAAACAAAGATTTGGAAATCATTACAGTACATTCTGTTTTTATGTAGATTTTACACAGTGGGGTTGATTAAACTGGAGCGTGCAAAACTTGGTGCAGCACTGCATGGAAACCCATAAGTCCAGGATTTTTTTTTTGTCAAAGCTTAATTGAACAAGCTAAAGTTAGAAGTTCACTGAAAACATATGGCTACACCTGAATTTACAATCTCCAGTTTAAATATATCAACCCCAGAGTCCTAACTTTTTTGGAATTGTGGTTTTAGTTCATGCTGCTTTATTGGACTTTCTGGCTCTCCGTATCCCTATTTTGGGATATACCTTTATTTTCTTATCTAAATAAAACCCAGGACATTACTGTCAGATGATTTCTGTTTTTGCCACTGCCTTCATAATATAATCCTAATTAGTTATAGCAATATCTAAGGCAGAAACGTGTAAGGGAAACCAAGTGCAGCTATCTAGGAACAGTGTGGGTGCCCAGTTCAATGTAGCTGTGTTTAGGAAATTAAAACCAAACTGTGTATGGTTGAAGTAAGATTTATTAATAATGACACAAAAACCCATCCAACACCAGCAAACAGAATACACATCAAAAGTGAAGATATACATGAACGATAAACCAAGTGACAAAGTACCTTACAACCTAACTATAAATTAATATATATACAAAAGGGAAAGCATGGATAAACAGGGTAAGACAAGTTATGCAGGGAACAATCAGGGAGATGGATCTTGAAGGACACCAGAACTGGGACCAGTATCAAGGGGAGCAGATATTTAGAAGCAGGGTACAGGATGCAGGGACTAGAACAGAATCATGGCAGAAATCAGGATCAAGGCCAGGAGTGGCATATCAGTAACCAGGTACAAGGCACACAAACACTGAGCCAGTGAAGGAAGTTGTCACGTACCTTACAGCGGAGCCCTAAATGATGAGGGTGGCCTCTTGCACGGGTCTGGTCCAAGCACCCCTGGTGGTGGGTACAGGGAGTGCGAGGGCAACGAAAGGGTGCAGGTGCCTGCAGGCAGGAGGCTGGAACTTGGAGATACAGGAACCTCTGCTGAGGAGAAGTGGAAACTGATCACCAAACTTGTTCAGCTGGAGCCAGATCAGGATCAACTGCAGAATCAGGAACAGACAGGAGCTGGCAACAGGCTGGCTGCGGGGTACCAAATCAGAAGGCAAAACCATAGTCAGAAACAGGCAGAGGTTGGCAACAGACGGGCAGCGGGGTACAGAATCAGGAGGCAGAGCCGTAATCATAAGTTCAAGCCAAGCTCAGTATTGCAGGTAGAGGCAGGTTCAGCAGGCAGGGGAGATCCAAGAGAATAGTCAGAAGATAGCCGGATTTTCAGGAACAAGGTCAATCAGGCAGAGTAACAACAGGAACACAGGAACAAACTGAAGACAATCCAGCACTGATGCTAGGCAGACTCTCTGTTTATATAGGGTGCTGTGTGCCAGGATTCGCGCCAGCATATGTGCGTGCGCACATGCACATTGGCGCATACGCATTAGTACATTAGCACCTTTGCACATTGGCACATTAGCGTTTTGGCACTCGCGGGTGCGCGTTAGCGCACGCGTTCGCATAGAGGTGCCATTGTGCATGCCCACCCTGGATCTCATTTGTCTCTGGCTACAGTTCCATGCATGCACATTGGCATTAGCAGAACGAGGATTGGCAGCTGCTGCACGGAGATGGGTGCTTGCTGTGTGAGTTCTCTGACAGAAGTTAGAGAAGGGGTTATATACCTTCCCAGCAGCCAGCATCAGGTGGAGACTGATTACTGGGATCAGTTCACTACTGGGAGACACCCGCTGGTGGTAACCGGTACTACACTCTTCTCTTGGAACCACAGTGCCACCAGCAGATGATCCAGGTCCTGACAACATGTTTCTTGCTTTTGATGATGTCTGGGGCATTAGCACTTAAGTATTAACCCTTTCTTTAACAGATTTCATTTGGAAAGATCTGATGACCCCAGTGCTTACATTTAAACCCAAAGCTATTTTTAAGGCAGTCACTACATCTTATCTTATGAGAACAATACCTACATAGAAACTTTACAAAGTTGCTTATAATAATACATATGTTGCTCCTGTGTGCATATACAACGCATATACTAATAAATCTTTTTTTATCATAAAATATTTAATGAAAATAAATAACTTGGCAAAGAAAAAGATTCCCTTATTTTGGAGTTTATCAACAATTATGTTACATAACAAAGCTAAAACAGAAGGAAAAATACATTAATGAATAAAAAAAATAACCTGCTTCTGGAAACAAGCAAAATAAAGAGACGTGGGTCTATTTGTCCTTGGCAAATTCAGAAGAGTTTCTTGGCAATTCTTGAACCGCAAAGTCCCTGCCTGTTTGTGTGTGCAGTGGAAGTTTACTGCAAAAACAGGGGGGGGTACGTTTTCCATCAACCAGTTGGGTAAGTTTTTTGTTACCTCTATGATATGATCATTCACCAGCCCACTGCCCTCCTTAAGATGTGGGGTTAGTACACTGTATATATATATATATAGTCATATATTGAGTGTACTTATTATGCTCTGTTCCTTTCCCTGCATTTACAGAGCCCGCGTTTTTGACCGGTGACTTCTTCTGAAGGCCATAGGTGTATCGCTAGGCCTTTTTTGGTGCAGGGGAGTATATATATATATATATATATATATATATATATATATATATATATATATTCACACTTTTTTGACTAGACAACTGTGCTTTTATGCTTTCTCTTTCCGCCCCCCCTACTGGATACAAGTTTAATCTGATGGATAAGTAAGGTTGGTCAATCAGACATTCCCCCCCTCTTCCCCTCCCTCTTTTCTCCCCTTTTTCCTTCCCTTCCTTCCTGCTCTTCTCCCCCATTTCTCCTTCCCTCCCTCCCCCCCTTTCTCCCCCTCCCCCTCCTTTTTATTCCTCTTCCCCCTTCTTCCTTCTCCTTTTTTCCCTCCTCCCCTTTCCTCCCTTTTCCCATTCTGCCTCTGAATGAACTTATGAGCTTATGCTCATTAGTATTTTTGATTTTGTTTTTTACCCCAGTTACCGTATCCTTCCATATGTATAAGTCCCCCACATTTGCCAAAGGGGAACCTTGGTGGTATTTTGGCCCGAGTTGCATGTGGGTTCTTTTGGTAAGTGACAGCGCTTATCTTCTTTCCCCATGTACTTGTTATGTACTATTCCTTCACATGTTTGATAACTATGTATATTTTATTAAATCATTGCAGATACTATTCTCCTGATGAAGCAGTAGAGGTCTGTGAAACATGTTGAGGAATATATGCTCTGAGAGGACCCTCTATTCCTTGGTTCTCCCTGGTGGGGTATACCTAGTAGTAGTGACTAGGGATGAGCTTCGAGTTCGAGTCGAACTCATGTTCGACTCAAACATCGGCTGTTTGCCAGTTCGCAGAACAGTGAACAATTTGGGGTGTTCGCTGCAAATTCGAAAGCCGCAGAACACCCTTTAAAAGTCTATGGGAGAAATCAAAAGTTCTAATTTTAAAGGCTTATATGCAAGTTATTGTCATAAAAAGTGTTTGGGGACCTGGGTCCTGCCCCAGGGGACATGGATCAATGCAAAAAAAAGTTTTAAAAACGTCAGTTTTTTTGGGAGCAGTGATTTTAATAATGCTTAAAGGGAAACAATAAAAGTGTAATATTCCTTTAAATTTCATACCTGGGGGGTGTCTATAGTATGCCTGTAAAGGGGCGAATGTTTCCCATGTTTAGAACACTCTTACAGCAAAATGACATTTCAAAGGAAAAAAAGCTATTTAAAACTACTCGCGGCTATTAATGAATTGCCGGTCCGACAATACACATAAAAGTTCATTGATAAAAACGGCATGGGACTTCCCCACAGGGGAACCCCGAACCAAAATTTAAAAAGAAAAAATGGCGTGGGGTCCCCCTCAAAATCTATACCAGACCCTTCAGGTCTGGTATGGATTTTAAGTGGAACCCCGCGCCAAAATTTAAAAAAAATGGCGTGGGGTCTCCCCAAAAATCCATACCAGACCCTTATCCGAGCACGCACCCTGGCAGGCCGCAGGAAAAGAGGGGGTGACGTGAGAGCAGCCCCCCTCCTGAACCGTACCAGGCCACATGCCCTCAACATTGGGAGGGTGCTTTGGGGTAGCCCCCCAAAACACCTTGTCCCAATGTTGATGGGGACAAGGGCCTCATCCCCACAACCCTTGCCCGGTGGTTGTGGGGGTCTTATCGGAATCTGGAAGCCCCCTTTAACAAGGGGACCTCCAGATCCCGGCCCTCCCCCCTGTGTGAAATGGTAAGGGGGTACAAAAGTACCCCTACCATTTCACAAAAAAAGTGTCAAAAATGTTAAAAATGACAAGAGACAGTTTTTGACAATTCCTTTATTTAAATGCTTCTTCTTTCTTCTATCTTCTTTCTTCTATCTTCTATCTTCTATCTTCTATCTTCCTTCAGTTTCTTCCTTCATCTTCTTCTTCTTCTGGTTCTTCTGGTTCTTCTGGTTCTTCCTCTGGTGTTCTCGTCCGGCATTTTCCTCCGCGGCGCCGGCGTCTTCTTCCCTTCTTCTTCTCGGGCCGCTCTGCATCCACCATGATGTGAGGATGCACCCGGTGACCCCGCCCCCCTCTGACATACAGGGACTTGACGGGGACTTCCCTGTGGCATTCCTCGTGATGTCAGAGGGGGCAGACAGGGAAGTCACTGTGCGTCAGAGGGGGCGGGGTCACCAGGTGGCCCTGCCCTCCATTATTTAAGAACCGTCAGAAGAGGAGAAGCATCACACAGCAGGAGCCTCCCATCATGGCGGATGCGGAGCGGCCCGAGAAGAAGAAGGGAAGAAAACGCCGGCGCTGATGCCGGACGAGAACA
Organism: Aquarana catesbeiana; assembly: GCF_042186555.1. Taxonomy (NCBI): domain Eukaryota; kingdom Metazoa; phylum Chordata; class Amphibia; order Anura; family Ranidae; genus Aquarana; species Aquarana catesbeiana. The sequence continues at coordinate 122,137,424 of NC_133333.1, read as the reverse complement.
CCGGAGGAAGAACCAGAAGAAGAAGAAGATGGAGGAAGAAACCGAAGGAAGATAGAAGATAGAAGAAAGAAGATAGAAGAAAGAAGAGCACTGTCTCTTGTTATTTTTAACATTTTTGACACTTTTTTGTGAAATGGTAGGGGTACTTTTGTAAAGGGGGCTTCCAGATTCCGATAAGCCCCCCACCCGCAGACCCCCACAACCACCGGGCAAGGGTTGTGGGGATGAGGCCCTTGTCCCCATCAATAGAGATGAGCTTCGTGTTCGAGTCGAACCCATGTTCGACTCGAACATCGTCTGTTCGCCCGTTCACCGAATTGCGAACGATATGGGCCGTTCGCGCCAAATTCGTGTGGCGCGTCACGGCCCATAATTCACTGCGGCATCGCAGTGCATTGCTGGCTGATGATTGGCCAAGCATGCACTATGACCCGCATGCTTGGCCAATCACAGCGCCGTCTGAACAGAGAGCCGTAATTGGCCAAAGCCAAGGAGGCTTTGGCCAATTATGGCTCAGGGGATTTAGTACACGCCCCACACTATATAAGGCCGCCTACACGGTGGCCCTGTGTAGTGTGTGTTCCGGCGTTGAAAGAGATAGACAGAGAGACAGTGTCATTTGATTTGAGTTAGATAGATTAGGCAGAACAGTCAGTCAGTTTAGCTGCACTTACAGTGTATTGTGTATATATATGCATCCCAGGTGTTGCATATATATATATATATACACTGTATTCAGTTTAGCTAGATCCGTTCCTGTTATCTTCCTACTGACAGGCAGGCTTGTCTTGTTACAGTATTTACAGCTACCTGAAGAAAATTGCTGGTGTTCTTATGATCCTATTAGTACCACAGTCAGGCAGCTAGACTATTTACAGTTAGTGCAGTGCGTCCTGCTCACAGTGTTCAGCTAGATCCATTCCTGTTATCTTCTTACTGACAGGCAGGCTTGTCTTGTTACAGTATATACAGCTACCTGAAGAAAATTACTGGTGTTCTTTTGATCCTATTAGTACCACAGTCAGGCAGCTAGACTATTTACCGTTAGTGCAGTGCGTCCTGCTCATAGTGTTCAGCTAAACCTACAAGTTAGTGGGGTGCGTCCTGCTCACAGTGTTCAGCTAAACCTACAAGTTAGTGTGGTGCGTCCACCTCACAGTGTTCAGCTAAACCTACAAGTTAGTGCAGTGCGTCCTGCTCACAGTGTTCAGCTAAAACTACAAGTTAGTGGGGTGCGTCCTGCTCACAGTGTACAGCTAAACCTACAAGTTAGTGGGGTGCGTCCTGCTCACAGTGTTCAGCTAAACCTACAAGTTAGTGGGGTGCGTCCTGCTCACAGTGTTCAGCTAAACCTACAAGTTGGTGTAGTGAGATCTCTGCACAGTGTTCATCTAAAGCTACAAGTTAGTGCAGTGCGTCCTGCTCACAGTGTTCAGCTAGATCCGTTCCTGTTATCTTCCTACTGACAGGCAGGCTTGTCTTGTTACAGTATTTACAGCTACCTGAAGAAAATTGCTGGTGTTCTTATGATCCTATTAGTACCACAGTCAGGCAGCTAGACTATTTACAGTTAGTGCAGTGCGTCCTGCTCACAGTGTTCAGCTAGATCCATTCCTGTTATCTTCTTACTGACAGGCAGGCTTGTCTTGTTACAGTATTTACAGCTACCTGAATAAAATTGCTGGTGTTATTTTGATCCTATTAGTACCACAGTCAGGCAGCTAGACTATTTACAGTTAGTGCAGTGCGTCCTGCTCACAGTGTTCAGCTAAACCTACAAGTTAGTGGGGTGCGTCCTGCTCACAGTGTTCAGCTAAAACTACAAGTTAGTGTGGTGCGTCTACCTCACAGTGTTCAGCTAAACCTACAAGTTAGTGGGGTGCGTCCTGCTCACAGTGTTCAGCTAAACCTACAAGTTGGTGTAGTGAGATCTCTGCACAGTGTTCATCTAAAGCTACAAGTTAGTGCAGTGCGTCCTGCTCACAGTGTTCAGCTAGATCCGTTCCTGTTATCTTCCTACTGACAGGCAGGCTTGTCTTGTTACAGTATTTACAGCTACCTGAATAAAATTGCTGGTGTTCTTTTGATCCTATTAGTACCACAGTCAGGCAACTAGACTTTTTACAGTTAGTGCAGTGCGTCCTGCTCACAGTGTTCAGCTAAACCTACAAGTTGGTGTAGTGAGACCTCTGCGCAGTGTTCATCTCAAGCTACAAGTTAGTGCAGTGCGTCCTGCTCACAGTGTTCAGCTAAAACTACAAGTTAGTGCTGTGCGTCCTGCTCACAGTGTTCAGCTAAACCCACAAGTTGGTGTAGTGAGACCTCTGCACAGTGTTCATCTCAAGCTACAAGTTAGTGCAGTGCGTCCTGCTCACAGTGTTCTGCTAAAACTACAAGTTAGTGCTGTGCGTCCTGCTCACAGTGTTCAGCTAAAACTACAAGTTAGTGCTGTGCGTCCTGCTCACAGTGTTCAGCTAAACCTACAAGTTGGTGTAGTGAGACCTCTGCACAGTGTTCATCTAAAGCTACAAGTTAGTGCAGTGCGTCCTGCTCACAGTGTTCAGCTAAAACTCTAAGTTAGTGCTGTGCGTCCTGCTCACAGTGTTCAGTTAAACCTACAAGTTGGTGTAGTGAGACCTCTGCACAGTGTTCATCTCAAGCTACAAGTTAGTGCAGTGCGTCCTGCTCACAGTGTTCAGCTAAAACTACAAGTTAGTGCTGTGCGTCCTGCTCACAGTGTTCAGCTAAAACTACAAGTTGGTGTAGTGAGACCTCTGCACAGTGTTCATCTCAAGCTACAAGTTAGTGCAGTGCGTCCTGCTCACAGTGTTTAGCTAAAACTATAAGTTAGTGCTGTGCGTCCTGCTCACAGTGTTCAGCTAGATCCGTTCCTGTTATCTTCTTACTGACAGGCAGGCTTGTCTTGTTACAGTATTTACAGCTACCTGAATAAAATTGCTGGTGTTATTTTGATCCTATTAGTACCACAGTCAGGCAGCTAGACTATTTACAGTTAGTGCAATGCGTCCTGCTCACAGTGTTCAGCTAAACCTACAAGTTAGTGGGGTGCGTCCTGCTCACAGTGTTCAGCTAAAACTACAAGTTAGTGTGGTGCGTCTACCTCACAGTGTTCAGCTAAACCTACAAGTTAGTGCTTGCGTCCTGCTCACAGTGTTCAGCTAAACCTACAAGTTGGTGTAGTGAGACCTCTGCACAGTGTTCATCTAAAGCTACAAGTTAGTGCAGTGCGTCCTGCTCACAGTGTTCAGCTAAAACTACAAGTTAGTGCTGTGCGTCCTGCTCACAGTGTTCAGCTAAAAATACAAGTTAGTGCTGTGCGTCCTGCTCACAGTGTTCAGCTAAACCTACAAGTTGGTGTAGTGAGACCTCTGCACAGTGTTCATCTAAAGCTACAAGTTAGTGCAGTGCGTCCTGCTCACAGTGTTCAGCTAAAACTACAAGTTAGTGCTGTGTGTCCTGCTCACAGTGTTCAGCTAAAACTACAAGTTAGTGTGGTGCGTCCACCTCACAGTGTTCAGCTAAACCTACAAGTTATTTTTTTGCGAGCTCTGCACAGTGTTCAGCTAAAGCTACCTGTAGAAGGTTGGTGGTGTTCTCATACTACAGGCAGGCAGTTGATTTTGCTAGCTGCAGTATCAGTACATATATATATATATATATATATATATATATATATATCCCAGCTTAGTACAGCTACAGGCCATTAGTATGTCTGGAAGGCCAAGAAGGAGGGGCAAGCAGGCTCTGTGTCTAGTGCTGGTCGTGGAGACGGTGCATCCTCATCAGCACGTGGCCGTGGGACACGCTTGGCCTTTTTTTCGGCAGCTGGCCATGTTGAGCCGCAACATGCGGAAGACTTGGTCGAGTGGATGACCAAGCCGTCCTCATCCTCCTCATTCTCTCTCACCCATGCCCAGGGTACTTTGTCTGGCAAAGCAGCGGCCTCTTCCCTCGGCTCAATATCATCAGTGACTCCTTCCCTAGTCCCACCATGTCCTCCTGAGGAGTCCCTCGAACTGTTTGACCACAGTGTTGGGTACATGCTCCAGGAGGATGCCCAGCGTTTGGAAGGCTCTGATGATGATACTGAGCTCGATGAAGGCAGTAACATGAGCTCGGACAGAGGGGGTTCCCAAGAAGGACAGCAATCTGGCAGTCATACTCCCCCTGCTGCAGCATACTGCCAGGTTTGCTCCAGTGATGAGGAGGGAGGGGATGATGAGGTCACTGACTCAACGTGGGTGCCTGATAGGAGAGAGGAGGAGGTGGCACATCACCAACGAGGCAGGATGCCCTCCAGGGGCCAGCCTAAGGGCAGCACCTTGACTGCATCACACCCCAAAACTCCACATGTGCAGGGTGCTGCAGTCTCTGCGCGTTATTCAAAAAGTTCTTTGGTGTGGGCCTTTTTTGAGACGAGTGCATCAGATCGCACCGCTGCTATTTGCAACATATGTCTCAAGCGTATCTCACGTGGCCAAAACATCTCCTGCTTGGGTACCACATGCTTGACCAGACATATGTTGACCTGCCATGCAGTTCGTTGGCAAGCGTATCTAAAAGACCCACACCAAAGAACAAAGAGGACCTCTCCTTGCTCCTCATCAGCTGAGATCTCCAACCCCACTATACCTTCAGTCCTCTCTGAGACCTGCACTGAGAGGAATGAAGGTGTAGAATTAGGTGTGTCACAGCCAAGTACTTGTGGGCAATCTGCTTTTGGTACACCGACGTCAGATTGTACCAGGCAAATTTCCCTGCCCCAGCTGCTGCACCGCCGAAAGAAGTTTGCTCCCAGCCATCCACATGCGCAGCGGTTGAATGCTAGCTTGGCAAAATTGCTAGCACTTCAACTGCTGCCTTTTCAGTTGGTAGACTCTGCCCCCTTCCGTGAGTTTTTGGAATGTGCGGTTCCTCAGTGGCAGGTACCCAAACGCCACTTTTTCTCACGGAAGTCGATTCCGGCTCTCTACCGCCATGTGGAAGGCAATGTCCATGCCTCGCTGGACAGGGCGGTCAGCGGTAAAGTGCATATTACCGCTGACTCATGGTCCAGCAGGCATGGACAGGGACGTTACCTAAGTTTCACGGCGCATTGGGTGATTCTGCTGGCAGCTGGGAAGGATGCAGGACAAGGTGCAGTAGTGTTGGAGGTTGTTCTGCCACCACGCTTCGAAAATGCTAATGATTGTGACACACCTCTCTCCTCCACCCCCTCCTCTTCTTCTTCCTCCATGGCCTCTTCCTGTGCTTTGTCCTCGGAACCAGCGGTGCTCCATAGGCGTTCAAGGGGCTACGCATGTACGCAGGCCAAAAGATGGCATGCGGTGCTTGAGCTGGTGTGCTTGGGGGACAGGAGTCACACTGGGGCAGAGGTTGTCAGCTCTGCAGGGGCAGGTTCAGAGGTGGTTGACGCCACGCCAACTTAAGGCAGGAATGGTGGTTTGCGACAATGGCACCAACCTCCTCTCTGCCCTCCGACAGGGACAAATGACCCATGTGCCCTGTTTGGCTCACGTCCTTAACTTGGTGGTGCAGCGGTTCTTAAGCAGGTACCCGGGCTTACAGGATGTCCTGAGGCAGGCCAGGAAAGTCTGTGTGCATTTCTGCCGGTCATATAATGCCAGTACTCGGCTGACGGACCTCCAAAAGGAGTTTAACCTGCCCAAGAACCGCCTAATCTGTGACATGCCCACCAGGTGGAACTCAACGTTGGCCATGCTGCAGCGGCTGCACACGCAGCAGAGGGCCATCAATGAGTACCTGTGCGACTATGGCACCAGGACAGGGTCAGGGGAGCTTGTTTTTTTTTCCCCATGCCAGTGGGCCATGATCAGGGATGCATGCACTGTCCTGTCACCATTTGAGGAGGCCACGAGGATGGTGAGCAGTGACAGTGCATGCATCAGTGACACTGTCCCCCTTGTCCACCTGTTGGAGCACACACTGCGTGGAATAATGGACAGGGCACTTGAGGCAGAACAGAGGCAGGAAGAGGAGGACTGCCTTAGCTCTCAAGGCCCCCTTTATCCAGACAGTGTTCCTGCGTGCCCGCCGATCACACAGGAAGAGGACGAGGAGGAGGAGGAGGAGGAAGATTGTGTCAGTATGGAGGTGGAGCCTGGCACTCAGCATCAGCAGCAGTCTTTAAGGGATCAGTCCCAAGAAACACATGGACTTGTACGTGGCTGGGAGGAGGTGGCTGCGGACCATGTCGTCCTTAGTGACCCAGAGGACTCCGGACCGAATGCCTCAGCAAACCTACGCTACATGGCCTCCCTGATCCTGCAAAGCCTGCATAAGGATCCTCGTATTCGTGGTATCAAGGAGAAGGACCAATACTGGCTGGGAACCCTCCTTGATCCAGGTTACAAGGGTAAGGTTGCAGACCTTATCTTGCCATTGCAGAGGGAGCAGAGGATGAAACATCTTCGGGAGGCCTTGCAGAAAGGTCTGTGCAACGCGTTACCAGAGACTGGGAGGTTACAAACTCCTGTTTCTGGACAACGTGTTGCTGAGGCTTCGGTCAGTCAAAGAAGGAGCGCTGGAGAAGGTGGCCATCTGACCGATGCGTTCAGACAATTTTTTGGTCCGCAGCCCCAAGGTATGATCGGTTCCAGCAACCATCGCCAGCGTCTGTTTTACATGGTGCAGGAACACCTAGGGGCAAGATCTGACTTGGACACCTTTCCCACCGAAAATCCTCTGGGTTACTGGGTCTTGAGGATGGATCACTGGCCAGAGCTTGCACAGTATGCAATTGAGCTACTGGCCTGTCCTGCATCCAGCGTTCTTTCGGAACGCACATTCAGTGCTGCTGGAGGCTTTGTAACCGATCACAGGGTGCGTCTGTCCACCGACTCGGTCGATCGACTGACCTTCATAAAAATGAATCAGTCTTGGATCACCACCAGCTACCAAGCACCTGATGCTGATGTAACCAAATAATTTTTTTGGAAATCTCAGATCCCTTCAAAGACTGCCTATACTGATGCTGAGTGACTATCCCTGAGAAATTATCCTCTTCCTCCTCAATCATCACGCTGATAGCTTGTAAGAACATTTTTGGTTCTGGGTGCCACCACCAGTGCCTAAGGCACCATTTTTCAGCCCCTGTTTAACAGGGGCGTGTAATTACAATTTTTGATGCAATACCTTGCAGCAGGGCTCGTTTCTGCTTTTACAACTAGAGTATCTGTGAGGGGTTGCAGTGTTGTTGCACCAGTGCCTAAGGACCAATTTTTCAGCCCTTGTTTAACAGGGGCGTGTAATTACAATTTTTGATGCAATACTTTGCAGCAGGGCTCGTTTCTGCGTTACAACTAGAGTATCTGTGAGGGGTTGCAGTGTTGTTGCACCAGCACCAGTGCCTAAGGCCCAATTTTTCAGCCCTTGTTTAACAGGGGCGTGTAATTACAATTTTTGATGCAATACTTTGCAGCAAGGCTCATTTCAGCATTCCAACTAGAGTATCTGTGAGGGGTTGCAGTGTTGTGGCACCAGCACCAGTGCCTAAGGCCCAATTTTTCTGCCCATTTAACAAGGGTGTGTAATTACAATTTTTGATGCAATACTTTGCAGCAGGGCTCATTTTAGCATTCCAACTAGAGTATCTGTGAGGGGTTGCAGTGTTGTGGCACCAGCACCAGTGCCTAAGGCCCAATTTTTTTGCCCATTTAACAGGGGCGTGTAATTACAATTTTTGATGCAATACTTTGCAGCAGGGCTCATTTCAGCATTCCAACTAGAGAATCTGTGAGGGGTTGCAGTGTTGTGGCACCAGCACCAGTGCCTAAGGCCCAATTTTTCTGCCCCTGTTTAACAGGGGCGTGTAATTACAATTTTTGATGCAATACTTTGCAGCAGGGCTCGTTCCTGCGTTCCAACTAAAGTGTCTGTGAGGGGTTGCAGTGTTGTGGCACCAGCACCAGTGCCTAAGGCCTAATTTTTCAGCCCCTGTTCAACAGGGGCATGTAATTACAATTCTTGATCTAATATTTCACAGCAGGGCCCATTTCTGCACCCACCAAGAGCGAGTGAGGACTTACAGTGTTGTGGCACCAGCACCACCACCACCACCAAAGGCCCAATTTTTCTGCCCCTGTTTAACAGGGGCATGTAATTACAATTCTTGATCTAATATTTCACAGCAGGGCCCTGTGAGGGCTTACAGTGTTGTGGCCACAACAACACCTAAGGCCCAAATTTCTGATGATTATATAGGGCAGGCCCCTACTTTCAAACATCTAACTTACAAACGACTCCTACTTGCAAACGGAAGGAGACAACAGGAAGTGAGATGAAATCTACCCCTAGGAAGGGAAATTCTCTCCTGTAAGAGTTAATATGGGAAAAACATTTCTCATTTCCACTGATGCTTTCCAATCCTTGTTCCACAAAAAAACCCAAATTTTCAAAAAACATTTGTCATTGGGACAAAAAGTGAGGTGAAATCTTCTGAAGAGGAGGAAAGACAGCAAAACAAATGTCACAGGGGTGATAACCCTTCCCTATGTTTTCCAAAAAGCTTAAAAAAGATTTTTTGGCTGGAGCTAAACACGTTAAAAATGTACCCGTTCAAAATTACAAACAGATTCTACTTAACAACAAACCTACAGTCCCTGTCTTGTTTGCACCGCCTGTATACTGCTGTTCAGAGTATATAGGGCCTGGTGGCCCCACACCTTTCCTTATTTTAATTTGGGTGCAGGGTTTAAGACCCAAAGGGCCTGGTAATGGACTGGGGGGTACCCATGCCATTTGTCTCACTGATTTTCATCCATATTGCCAGGACCGGACATTACATTAAACCCGCAAGCAGTTTTAAATGAGATTTTTCCTTTAAAAATGACATTTGGTGCAGGGACTGTTCTAAACATGGGAAACACGTGCCACTTTACAGGCATACTATAGACACCCCCCAGGTACGATATTTAAAGGAATATTTCACTTTTTTTTTTTTTACTTTAAGCATCATTAAAATCACTGCTCCCGAAAAACGGACGTTTTTAAAAGTTTTTTTTGCATTGATACATGTCCCCTGGGGTAGGACCCGGGTCCCCAAACCCTTTTTAGGACAATACCATGCAAATTAGCCTTTAAAATGAGCACTTTTGATTTTGAACATTCGAGTCCCATAGACGTCAATGGGGTTCTAACGTTCGTGCAAATTTTCGGTCCGTTCGCAGGTTCTGGTGCGAACCGAACCGGGGGGTGTTCAGGTCATCCCTACCCATCAACATGGGGACAAGGTGTTTTGGGGGCTACCCCAAAGCATCCTCCCAATGTTGAGGGCATGTGGCCTGGTATGGTTCAGGAGGGGTCTGCTCTCTCATCCCCCCTCTTTTCCTGCGGCCTGCCAGGTTGCGTGCTCGGATAAGGGTCTGGTATGGATTTTTGGGGGGACCCCACACCATTTTTTAAAAAAAATTTTGGCTGGGGTTCCCCTTAATATTCATACCAGACCTGAAGTGCCTGGTATGGAATTTAGAGGGACCCCCCATGTCAAATTTTGGTTCAGGGTTCCCCTGTGGGGAATTCCCATGCCATTTTTATCAATGAACTTTTATGTGTATTGTTGGACCGGCAATTCATTAATAGCCGCGAGTAGTTTTAAATGACTTTTTCCTTTGAAATGTCATTTTGCTGTCAGACTGTTCTAAACACAGGAAACATGCGCCCCTTTACAGGCATACTATAGACACCACCCCAGGTACGAAATTTAAAGGAATATTACACTTTTATTGTTTCACTTTAAGCATTATTAAAATCACTGCTCCCGAAAAAACGTCCATTTAAAAAAAAAAATTTGCATTGATACATGTCCCCTGGGGCAGGACCCAGGTCCCCAAACACTTTTTATGACAATAACTTGCTTATAAGCCTTTAAAATTAGCACTTTTGATTATTCATGTTCGTGTCCCATTGACTTTAACGGTGTTCACATGTTCGAACGTTTTTTTTGCCTGTACACATGTTCTGGTGCGAACCGAACAGGGGGGTGTTCGGCTCATCCCTAGTAGTGACACACATGTATCGTGTTCTGTATTTTAATGTTGTATTGGACATCCTATTTTTGTCCTGTTTTGTACAAATACAATTTTGGAATCTTCATAAGTTTGTTTGTATATACTGCCTAATTGGTACCGAGATAGTCCATAGCTCTTTTGTCTTAAGGGTGACCAATAGAGTATTTGGCCCCCCTCTTTTCTATTTTACGATATATTTTTGGATGATGGTAACTTTCTTTTATCATTATGTAATTAATTTCATTAGAGGCCAATATTTATGAAAGTCAGTAATTAACAGGTCCAACAGTAAACTCTTTGGCGAAGAGAATAATGCCTCTATGTAAGTGTCTTCAGAAGCTATAGCTGCAATGTGACTGACTACCCTTTTGCTTAAAAAACATAATTCACCACAAATTATAATATTATAAAAATATTTGTTCAACCTTTGGCACATCTATATTCAAACCTCCCAAACTGAATGGAGTCTGTAAGTTGGGACATGAATTTATTCATGGGAAATTGGGAAAAGCAAATACAAAAGGTCCAAAAAACTGCTTGCAGCAATTAGAGGGTTTGTTGAATATTTGAGGCACAAATGTAAACTAGCACCTTCATGGGTTTCACACTCAAGAGCAATTAATCATGAAGGTATCGTAATTAAAGAAAATCTATAGTCATTTTAAGCCAAATTATTTCACTGTTATAAGTTTATTTGTTATCAACTGTCATGTTGCATCTTTTTTTACAATGTGTATAAAATATTTATTTTATAAATAATATTTAATACAAGGTGCATGTGCACCCACGACAAAGGATTCACAGAGCATTATGGGTTTCCCAAAAAAAACAGTAAGGGGGAAAATGTTAGCTTTAAGACTAGTTCTTTTGAATTGAAAATGTATTTAACATCATATAGACTGATCAGGCAGACCGGAAAATGAAGGTGGGAGGTACTGCTTTGACTCATACAGTTCTGTATGTAAATATGAGCTTAGCTTTTAACCCTTTACAACCACTTTATACTACAGGCAAGCCTATAATTAGGCTTACCTGCAGCTACACTGGATATCTCCTAAACTTTCACGGTTTAGGATATATCCCTGAATTTGTGCGACGTCATCGGCACATGTGCACTCAAGCAAACTGGACATACGTGCCGTTGCTTCAGTTGTACTGTACCGTTACCAGCGGTTCCTGCACGCATGCATGGGAGTGACATCATCGTGGCTCCGGCCAATCACAGCACTGGAGCCGCGATACCCGGGACTAACCCCCCAGCCTCCAGAGCGGTGAACGAGGACCACTGCGGGGGCTTCGATCTCAGGTAAGTAATTCAAAATTTAATTTTTTAAATGGGTTTACAACCACTTTAAGCTCTGTAACCAACAGGTATTTTTCATATTAGCACCTAAAAATAGATAGGAAGCGTGCAATAATGAGCTTTAAGGTTCACCTGCTGTATGGATATTTACATATGAAATATGCATATACCATATTTAATATTCACTTCACTAAACATGTATAAATGTTGATTTTTTAGTCTTTATAATTTATATATATACAGTTGTGTGAAAAAGTGTTTGCCCCTTTCAGATTTTTTATTTTTTTTGCATATTTGTCACACTTAAATGACTCAGATCATCAAACAAACTTTATTATTACACAAAGATAACCCGAGTAAATACAAAATGCAGTTTTTAAATGATGGCTTCATTTATTAAGGCAAAAAAGCTGTCCAAACCTGCCTGGCTTTATGTGAAAAAGGAATTGCCCCTAAACCTAATAACTAGTTTTACCACCCTTGGCGGCAACAACTGCAATCAAGCATTTGCGATAATTGGCAACGAGTCTTTCACATTGCTGTGGAGCCATTTTGGCCCACTCTTCTTTGCAGAATTGTTTCAATTCAGACACATTGACGGGTTTTTCAGCATGAAAGAGCTGATAGCCTCTCATGGCTTTCAATATCATTTCTACGCTGACGACACACAAATCTATCTCTCCACCCCTCAACTCACTCCATCATGCCGCGTACACACGAGCGGACTTTACGGCGGACTTTGCCCGGCGGACTGGATTTCGTCGGACAATTCGATGTGTGTGGGCTCCAGCGGACTTTGTTTTCTCAAAAGTTGGACGGACTTAGATTTTAAACTTGTTTAAAATTTATCCGACGGACTCTTCTTTCTAGCGGACAAACCGATCGTCTGTGTGCTAGTCCGACGAACTCAAACTGACGCATGCTCTGAAGCAATTACAAGACGGAAGCGCTCGGTCTGGTAAAACTAGCCTTCGTCTTGAAGCTAGCACATTCCTCTTCTGTCGTCTTTTAATACAGCCTTTTTTTAGGATTGATAATGCGAGAGGAATGAAGTTGTTTTTCTGCTTTATATTCACACAGAGTTCTCACAAACTTCTTTCTTCATGATTTATCCTCCTGCCATGACTAATATAATATTTTGTAACAGCTAGATCTCCATAACTTTGAAATTTTAAAATAGATATTTTATTTTTTTTTTTTTATTTCGGCACTTTAGCTATTTTACAATGTGTGTTAAATGCTAACCACATTTTTGGTGTGTATTTTCAAGTTACCACAATTAACATTCATATTTTGTGTTGTTTTAAAGAACCTTAATGAGGTTGTTGTCCCTTGTTCATTAGACATAGGGGGGTGTATTTAACAAAGGCAAAATCATTTTTCACTCCAATTGTTAATTATACATATAATTCCACATAAAGAGCATTTTGAAGTGTGTTCGCTGTGGATCCGAGGGGCACATGCAAGGAAGCCCAAACCAAAACAATTAATTTTTATTTGACATGATTTTCTGAAAAAATCAGCAGAGCTTCCCCCGAGCTTGTTTTTGACAAAAGGCTTAAATCATTTAAGAATATCAAGTGAAACGTTCACTTGAGAAATTGCACACCAAGTGCACTTGTTGGAAGTGCAGTCGCTGAAAAACTGAGGGGAAGAGCTTAAATTCGGGGAAGCTCTGCTGATTTATTCCTAAAATCATGTAAAATCAAAATAAATTCTTTTTCTTTGACAAAAACACACATAGGGGTTGATTTCCTAAAGGTAAAAAGCCTGTGCATTTTGGAAATTGCATTTGCCCTCTGCAAGAGCAGTTGCTCCAAAGCTTTATTAAATGTGAAGCAGCTCTGCTGACTTCCATCATCCAATCATGTGCAAGCAAAAATCTTTTTTTTTTTCTTTTACTTGCACAGGATTGGGTACGCTTTGCAAAGTCAAGCTTTTAAATAATTTCTGATGCTCTGGAGCAATTGCACTTGCAGAGGGCAACTGCCCTCTGCAAAGTGCACAGACTATTTGCTTTTCTCAAATCAACCCCATAGTCTTTTTGACCTGTACCTGCCGACTCCCAAACAAAATGGCGTTTTTTAATCAAAAGACATAGGCAAGAATGTAAGGTAAACCAAAAAGTATTTATTTTCTAAACAAAAAAATTAGGAAGGCAACACTGGACACACTTTTAGAATCTGGGAAGCCTTTCGTCCCCCAGGACACACATCAAGTTTGAGGACAAGAAAATAGGTATCTTGCGACTATAGGGAGCACAGGGAGCACAGTCAGAGCAGACAGAAACCAGGCAATCACTTTCGACTCTTCCGTGTAGCCTTCCCTCCACGCTTCTCTGCAGCCTTCCCTCCACGCTTCTCTGCAGCCTTCCTCGGAGGTTGTGCCTCTGGTGGTGTACTTGGGGCAGGAGGAGGAGGAGGAGGAGGAGTAGGAGTGGCTTCATCTGCCAGATATGTGGTAGCAGTAAGCTCCCCTCTCAAGCCCTTCTGGTAAGCCTGGAAAAATAGACCCTCACAGAGGAGGCGTTGGCCCTTTTCCAACTCCTGTAATCTGCAGGCTATATAGGTGCCATACGCCTCCTCTGCATTGGGAGGTTTACTCAGGATCCGGCTTGCTTCCCGTATGAGCTCTAGGGATTCCTGCTCTGTTGCAGTCATCCTCCTGGGCCTTTTGTGTAGAATGCGGAGGGGAGGTACCTGGCACTCCGTGCGGCTTCTACTTGGCCCAGCCACAGCCTCCTCCTCTCTCCCACTGGGCAAGGCCTCCTCCTCTCTCCCACTGGGCAAGGCCTCCTCCTCTCTCCCACTGGGCAAGGCCTCCTCCTGGCTGAGGTCATCCTGTGTAAAAAAAAAGGGACATAGTTGTAATTTTCTGTTATGCAATCACACACAATTTTCAGCTCCTAACTTTAAAATATAATTACACAAAATAGTAAAGGCTATCTATTTGACCACACCATTATTTCAGATGATCAACAAGATCTGAAGTTACGTATATATTTGGCCACTACTGTCTAGTGATATGTCTACATATTACTCTTTGTGCAGAAGTGATTTTTGATGAAGCACTTTCAAAATGAACACCTTAACATCATTAATAACATTTACACAATCCCAAAATCTTCAAAAAAAGTATACCTGGCTGAAGCTGGCCGCATCCACTTCATCTATGGTGAAAAGGCCCAGTTCATCCTGGGACTCCTCAGCTGGGGTGGAGGTGGATGGAAGGCTGGAGGGAAGAGTGGATGGAAGGCTGGAGGGAAGGCTGGAGGGAAGGGTGGGGGGAAGGGTGGAAAGGGATTGCCTGGCTTCGGTCTGCTCATCCAGGAATCGCAATTTGTGGTAATACCACAACTTGGGTACATATACTTGGTCAGCTGCTGCCCCGGATCTCAGCGACTCCTGGATTTTCCTGTGTTCCCGCTTATACATATTACGCAAGATACCTATTTTCCTGTCCACAAACTTGAGGTCTGCCTGGGGGAGTCGAGTCTTCACAAACTCTAAAAGTGTGCCCAGTGTTGCCTTCCTAACATCACGATTATAATATTGGGGGTGTTTGACCTCCCAGAGGTTTTTCTTCTGCTCATAGAGATCAATGAAATGGATCAAAAACTCTTCCTCTTTAAAGGGATTCATTATTTCTGCAAGACAAGACACAAGATCAAAACTTAAATATCAGTCCCAAATCTCAGGATTAGTTTGTGTTGTAATCTAGGGGACACACACACACACACACACACTTACCTTCGTTTGTGACGCTCGCTACTTCCGCACGGACATACGTAGGCCATCGTACTAGCTTTATATACACTGCGCATGTGTCATGCTCCGCCTGCGTCGCCCGCCCCTGACGTTCGTGAGTACGATTTGGCCCCGCCCCTTCACTCTTCGTTGCGCAGTGGGAGTAGATAGCAAAAGATGGCGGAGCGATTAAGTGGAAGTAGCGCGGAGGAAAGCCCGGAGCCCCAAACATCCACATCCCGGAGGAGATATAAGGCCACCAACATGGCTTTTGAAGAGATGGTGGAGATGGTGTCCATATTAAGAAGGGAGGACTACGATGGGAAAAAAGGACCGTACACACGACCCAATCTGAGAAAGGACAAAATAATGTCCTCAGTTGTCACCGCTCTGGAAGATAAATTTGGTACAAAACGTTCGAAAGAACAATTGCGGAAGCGGTGGTCTGACATCAAAAGTCGGGAGCCAGAACAATATTGGCGAATAAAGAAGCTGCTGAAAAAAAGTAAGTACTTGTGTTTTACTATTGAGATACAGAACTTGCATGCTGATCCTTATTTTTGGCGGTTTTTCTGCATCGTTCGTAAATACCGTTCTTTGGAATAGATCGGATACTTTATAAAGTGACGTTATTTTTTTCGCCAAATACGATGGGACAGGGTTGGACATACATTTATGGCTTGATAATTTGGCGAATTCCCACAATGAGTTGATGTGGTGTAGATGTGTTTGAAAATATAATGCTTCATCAAAAATGATTCAGTGTAATGTAGGGACAGGACACAGCAGCTGTTTCCACATCTGGACTCACGAGCACTATAGTTAGTGGGAATGATTTAGCAGTCCCACTATTGTTCT
The DNA here is from genome assembly GCF_042186555.1 of Aquarana catesbeiana. Classification (NCBI taxonomy): domain Eukaryota; kingdom Metazoa; phylum Chordata; class Amphibia; order Anura; family Ranidae; genus Aquarana; species Aquarana catesbeiana. The sequence goes on along the minus strand of NC_133333.1, from coordinate 122,121,468 downwards.
TCGATTTTATTTTTTGAAATATTGAATTGGAATATTATTACGTACGTTTTTTGGCTCTGCGTAACTTCTGCATACTTTCAGCTATTAAAACCATTCAACTATTAAAATGTTCGTCTCTTTTAGCTGATGTGTGGTCATTTTCAACTTTTTTACTACCATTTATACTTTATTAAATAATCTTTTTTTTTTCACTTTTTTTAACATTGAATTCAATGGGAGCATGCTTGAAATCCTCAAATTCTTCTTCCGCTCCCCAAAGTTTCAGCTCCTTCATACTTTCACCTAGAGACACCAAACAAACTTTACAATGTTCACTAAATATTCAGCTATCTGGCTATATCTTTTCAGTTTGATCTTTTTATAATTTTTGGAGAAAAAGCTTTTGGTTTAGAGGTCATTTCGTGTAATTTTAGACATTAATCAGAGTGTACTGTGTTTGTTTTGTTGCCATGGTTACCAAAGCTTCTGTTATACACAGGGGGGGAGGTGGCCAGAGCATCTCAGCTCTGATTACAGAGCCCGGGGGGAGGGGACAGACACACCATGTACTGATTTATAATATAGGAATATGATGGGGCAGTTTTGATGGCGGCCATTTTAGCCATTTAGCTATTCAGCATTCCCCCGCATTTTGCTAAGGAAATGCATTTTCGAGTGTACTATGTGACCATAACTAAATGTTTGAGGGGTAATACACATAGGAGATCATTGAGGTGTCAGCATCTGTGAAACTTGCCCAAAAATATGCATTCTTTCTAATTGTTGTTCAGAGGTAATGTTCATCCTGTCTTCAACATTTATTATGATGCAAAATTGGCAAAAAAATCATAAACAACATTTTACTTTCTTTATTAAAACCTAAAAGATCATTGTGTTTTAACTATACCTTTTTTTCTAATCTCATAGGGGAGAAAAGACTCAGACAACAGTCCAAGGATCTCAGGACCCCCCCAAGTCACCAGCCTGAGGCCCAAGATACCCCAAGCCCCAGCCCAAGACCACGCCCACCCGACGACCTTGAGGAAGGAGAGGTGGAGGAAGTGTGCGAGGTTTCAAGCCCACCAAGTGAGTGACTGACACCCCAGCTTGAGTTACTGTATTTTGGCGTGCATATTGTAAACCTTGTTTTTATTCACTCGTTTTAGGTGAGTTTCTGGTTGTGGAAGGCCAAGCGGCAGAGCACTTCACCACAGACAGTGCGCAAAGACTAATAGGCCAGATTATGCTGTGGAATGGCCACATAGATCAAATGCGTGAACAAATTCACAGCATGAAACTTCGCCTGGACTCCATGCAACAGGAAATGAAGAACATGATTGATGTTTTGGGCCGAATATAATCACGTTTGGCCTAAAAACATCAATCATGTTCTTCATTTCCTTGGGAAGTTATTTCGTTAAAAACAAGTTTTTTTTAAGTTTTGGGGTATACCCAAATTTTCATTGTGTGATGCACACGGTGTGTCATCATGTGCTATCTTCCATCATGGGTTAGCAATGTACTTGTTTTGTGTTTGCAAACCCTTCATCCTGAAAATTCTTTGGTGGTGAGAGGAACCAAAAATGGGATTGCACACACAAAACACGTACATTGCTCTCCCATGATAGGAGATAGCACATGTTGACTTGACCCTTTAGTAAAGCTCAATTTTGAGCATCTTCTAAATGACAAATTTCTGCAAGGGTGACATTACATGCACCGTTCTCAAAATATTGAACTTTGTAAGTTTTAATGTATTGTAAGTTTTGTTTATAAAAACACTGTTGTGTATGTAAATGTTTGGAGATAAAGGTCTATATATTTTCTAAAAAATGGCTTGACTAATTTAGTAAAAGCTAATTTTTTGACACAACGTAAAATATTTTTTTACAAAATAAAAAGAACCAAAAATTTACAAAAATATGATACAAAATGCACCTTTCAATGTGCACCAAGTAAAATTTTTTTCCCTATACAATGTGTGTGGCTGTTTCTTGAAGTCAACATTTGGGGTTTGTTTTTGTGGGCCTGATTAACTAAAGCTAAATGCACTTGACACTACTACAAGTGCACTAGGAGACAGACATAACTTAAAGGTAAACAACAATAAAAACAAGATATTTAGATAAACAAATTTTCGTTTTTATTTTTTAAATAAAATTAGAGCTGTTGCTGAATAGCAATGGCCCCCCGACCATTAAAATAATTGACATAACGGTCACGCACTTGACGTGCGGTTCGGGGGGCCAAGCGAATACGGCCAATTTCTAGGCCTGTCAAAGTGCTAGCCTCTTCCAGTCTGGCCTCAGGCCCAACAGAGGATAGATAGGTAGCTGAATGTCTCCTTAAAAAGTTATGCAAGATGCAGCAAGCAAGGATGACGTGGTTGATTTTATAGTCCGCCAAATTAATAGCCGTAAGAAAGATACGGAACCGGCTGGCCAGAATACCAAAGGCATTCTCCACAACCCTTCTTGCTCTGGCCAGCCGATAATTAAATACCCTCCTCTCAGGGGTGAGTGTCCTTTGTGGGAACGGCCTCATCAAGTTCTCACAGAGAGCAAATGCTTCATCAGCAATAAAAACTGAGGGGAGTCCATCCACATTCTCGTCATCAGGTGGCAATTCCAGGCCACCGGTCTGGAGACGATGGCACAGCTCGGTCTGTGCAAAGACTCCTCCATCAGACATCCGGCCGTTCTTCCCCACATCCACAAACATAAACTCCAAATGTGCCGAGACCACCGCCATCAAAACTACACTATGGAACCCCTTGTAGTTAAAGAAATAAGACCCCGAATGCGGTGGTGGCACAATCCGGACGTGCTTCCCGTCAATCGCCCCGACACAGTTGGGAAAGTCCCAACGGTCAGCGAACTGGGAGGCCACAGTCTGCCATTCCTGTGGACTTGAAGGAAACTGTGGAGTGTAAAAAAAATAAGATAAGGACGTGAATAAAAAAATTGTAGATCAGATTACACCAAAACATTACTAAACAACAGCAGTCAAATATTATGAATATGTGTGTTTGTAATTGAAATGTTGAAAAACATAAGGCACACTTATAAGATTACTCACCCCCTATGATGGCCCATTGATACATTTGAATGTGGGGGGAGGGGTTCTAATTAGGTTAACAAACACACCTGACTGGCTGAAACATTTGTGGGGTGGGGGAGGGGTTCTAATTAGGTTAACAAACACACCTGACTGGCTGAAACATTTGTGGGGTGGGGGAGGGGTTCTAATTAGGTTAACAAACACACCTGACTGGCTGAAACATTTGTGGGGTGGGGGAGGGGTTCTAATTAGGTTAACAAACACACCTGACTGGCTGAAACATTTGTGGGGTGGGGGAGGGGTTCTAATTAGGTTAACAAACACACCTGACTGGCTGAAACATTTGTGGGGTGGGGGAGGGGTTCTAATTAGGTTAACAAACACACCTGACTGGCTGAAACATTTGTGGGGTGGGGGAGGGGTTCTAATTAGGTTAACAAACACACCTGACTGGCTGAAACATTTGTGGGGTGGGGGAGGGACAAACAAGACAATGGAGCAGACAATATACATTGTTCAATGGACTATAGGCTAGAGATAAAAATGGACCCAGCATTGCATGGTGGGGAGGTTAATGAAAGAAATTATGCATGTAGGGCAATAAATGATTAAAATAGGCATGCACAAAGATAAAGGGGACATTCACAGCAGATTGAAAGCATGGCAATTAGGTAAAGAGGACAGTTCTACAATACATCAAAAAACAGTTAATACATATCATGTAATGTTAAAGGATAAAACTTACCTTCATATATTCCTTCTGCAGGACCTGAATAATAGCAGAACAGGTCTCTGGGATTATGATCCCCAGAGCCTGGGGGGAGATGCCTGTCGAGAACTTTAAGTCCTGAAGACTTCTCCCTGTCGCCAAGTAACGTAACGTGGCAACTAGCCTCTGCTCCGCACTGATGGCTTGCCTCATGCAGGTATCCTGCCTGCTGATATAGGGGGTCAGCATAGCCAAAAGATGCTCAAAGATGGGGTCCGTCATCCTGAGAAAATTCCTGAAATCCTCAGGATTATTCTCACGGAGCTCACGGAGCAAAGGCATATGACAGAACTGGTCACGCTGGCGCAACCAATTCTTGGTCCATGAACTCCTCCTCACCCTGTTCATGGACTGGACTCGGGTCAAAGTATTAACCCCAACACCAAGTCCCCACACAGCACGAACTCGAGAACGAGAACGTCCACTCGACATGGCTTCAAAACGGTCGGCTGCTCAAACTAACAAACTTATAACAAACGCACTGAAGAACAGCAAGGCCTATGAAGAACGACCTGAAAATCAGGAACGAGCGGAGCAGAACGGCCTGCAAGGCAGGTTACGAACTGACCAACACGCACTGAAAAGCAGATACAAACCTCACAAGCACAAACTGAACCGCAGAAAACGAACGAAATAAGCTGAAGTGTGAAAAGCGCGAATCGTCTCTAACCAAACTTCTACTAACACGAGATAAACACGAGATTAGCAGAAGGAGCCCAAAGGGTGCAGGAGTGGGGCTTGGACTTCCTTTTTCTAGTCCCGTCGTACGTGCTATACGTCACCGCGTTCAAAACCAGCGGACTTTTGCAGTGACCGTGTGTGGCCAAGTCCGTCCGTTTTTAAGTCCGGCGCAAGGAGCAAACAAAGTCCGACGAAAAGTCCGCCGGGCAAAGTCCGCCGTAAAGTCCGCTCGTGTGTACGCGGCATCAGTCTCCTCACGCATCACTAACTTACTAACCGACATATCTTTTTTTTTTTTTTAGTGGAAAAGTTACTTCTGTTTAATATTTCCGCTTAAGATTTTTATACATATTCGCTAAAGTTCTGAGATCGATAGACTGGTGCATACAAACCACAAATGTATAAAAATACATATAGTGCAAATATGTGACCAAGTTTTGGCTTTTAGCTGATGCACATTTGAAGAAGTAAATTTTATTCTTGCAACACTTCTGCAGCATCTCTTGCAGCATCGATAGACTGGTGCATACAAACCACAAATGTATAAAAATACATATAGTGCAAATATGTGACCAAGTTTTGGCTTTTAGCTGATGCACATTTGAAGAAGTAAATTTTATTCTTGCAACACTTCTGCAGCATCTCTTGCAGCATCTCTTGCTTTTTTTTTTTTTTCTTAAATAATCTTTATTAACAATTCTTAGTTTTACATACACCATATTAAAACATCCGCAAGTTCATGTAGACATACTCTGCTAGAAAAGAGGCCGTGTATCCCTCAGCCGTTCCACCCTCACTCCCACTACGTCTGCATATCTTATCCAACAGATAGTTTCATATGGTACAATAGGGCGACAGGTAACTATTTTCCCCCATACCCTCCCGCCTTCCCCTTGCTCTCGTCCCGCCCTGAGCCAGAACCTCCTTTTATTCCTGACACCCTACGCTTACTAACCAGGGGTTCCACATCTTTTTAAATTTTTTAAGGTTCCCTCTTCTGATATATAGGGCTCTCTCCTTCCATATTACGTCATTTATTGTTTTAACCCACTCATCAACTGCCGGGGGGAGGGCTGATTGCCATCTCTGCATAATAAGCTTCCGAGCCTGGTATAGGCATCTCAAAACCACTATCTTAACCGCTGCCTCCTCCAGGCTCCATACCCTATATACAAGAATGCAGAGTCTGACATCTGTCTCTAAAGAGATCCCCTACTTATCTCCAATAGAGCCCACAACCCCCAACCAGTACCGTACTAGTTTAGGGCACCTCCATACCATGTGTATCAGGTCACCCTCCTCCCCACACCTGGGGCATTTGGCATCGGGACTTACACCAAAACGGAATAGTTTCTTTGGGGTGTAGTATGCTCTGTATAGCAACATTAGGTGAGAGAGTCTCTGTGCAGGTGAAACTGAAACCTCCTGCCCCACCTCCAAAATTTCCCTCCATTGTGTATCAGTTAACTTTCCCACATCCTTCTCCCACCCCTCCCTGCAGCCGAGGTGCTCTGATCTAACGACAGCTTCCTTGCATAGTTGCGTATATATTCCGGAAATAAAACCCTTCATCTTCCCGGGTCTGATCACTCTCTGTAGCAGTACAGCATCTGTCCAAACTGGGGGACCTACCCTAAATTGTACCTCCAGAGCCGCTCTCATTTGTAAATACCTAAAAAATGTTTGTTTTGGCATACTATATTCTTTTTGAAGGTCCTCAAAAGTTTTCAATACGTTCCCTCTGTACAGTTGGGATAGTCTATTTATACCCCACCTCGCCCATTCCTTAAATTCCCCCATAGCCACGATCTCCTGTAGGTTTCTGTTATGCCAGAGGGGAGCAAATTCTGTAAACCCGACATATCCCATTAAGGTCTTTGTTGCTTTCCAAACTTTTGTTATTAACTTGGTTGTGGGACTGCTACCAGGTAGTGAGTCTGCCTCCAGTGCCTCCGCTACGATTTTATGCGGTGCCTCCAGAGTTAGCAAACCACTATCAGCACATCCACCCCCTACATGCTGCAACTGTGCCGCCAAGAAGTAGCACCTCGGATGCGGGAGAGCTATTCCTCCTTCTTTAACTGGCAGCTGTAGGTTCTGGAGGCTAATCCTGGCCTTCCCCCTCCTCCATAACAGTTCCCTGAAAAGTGAATCGATCTTTTTAAACCACTTTTTATTCACCCACACCGGTGAATTGTGTAGCAAATACAGCAATTGAGGCAACCAGACCATCTTAATTAAGTTGCCCCTTCCTGCTGCAGACAGGGGCAGCCGGCTCCAGATATCAATTTTACGCTCAAATTTACCCAGTAATGGAACTAGGTTATCTACAATGAACTGATTGGGATCTTTTGACATATTTATGCCCAAATAACAAATCGTTGAAACTACTTTTAGGTGTGGAATTCCCGACAAGTCCTGACCAATGGGTGTATCTAATGGCAATAGTGCAGACTTCCTCCAGTTCACCACCAGTTCCGACACATTGCCAAACTTCTCCATTATATCCATTACCTGCCTAAGAGAGCCTCCCATATCTCCAAGAAACAGTAAGACGTCGTCGGCATACAGGGCAATCCTCTCCTCTCCTATTCTTCTTACGAACCCCTCAATCTTTGAGCTGGACCTAATATGAATTGCTAGTGGCTCCATGAAAAGGGCAAAAAGCAGGGGGGACAGGGGGCACCCCTGTCTTGTTCCCCTCTCTAAGCATATTTTCCCTGAGAGGTCTTTATTAACTCTAACCCTTGCGCTTGGGCCCCTGTACAGTATTTTTATCCACCTTCTAAAAACAGGGCCCAGGCCAAACTCCTCCAACACCCGCCAGAGATAGGGCCACTCCAAACTGTCAAAGGCCTTAGTTATGTCCAGGGATAGTACTGCTCTTGATCCCATATTCTCAGTCGGGGTCTGAAGGTTCATATAGACCCTCCTGATATTCATGCTCGTGGTTCTATGAGAAATGAATCCCGTTTGGTCCACGTGGATAAGTTTATGCATAATTTTATTAAGCCTGGCAGCCAACACCCTTGCCAGGATCTTGGCGTCTGTACACAACAGGTATATAGGCCTGTATGCCGACGGGTCCAGTGGGTCACCCCCTTCTTTATGAAGCAAAATAATATCTGTTTCGGTCATCGAAACAGGCAAACACCCTCCCTGTAGAGCCCAGTTCAGTGTTTTCAATAATTCTGGCAGGAGGATCTTCCCGTACTGCTTATAGGTCTCTACCGGAAGACCATCCGGTCCTGGAGATTTTTGGTTTGCCATTCCATTTACCGCTTGTTGCACTTCAGCTAGTGTAATTGGCGCATCTATACCCTCTCTATCCTCTTCAGTAACCATCGGGATCCTTATACCCTTAAAAAAGTTTTCCATGTCCTTCTCCTCGACGATCCCTTGCGACCTGTACAGATTTTCGTAATACTTCTCGAATGTGCCTGTGATTTCTAGACTCTGAGAAGATATCTCGCCCTTTGGAGTCCTGATTGCCGGGATCATCGAGGAGGAGGAGTTGGTTTTTACCAAGTAGGCCAATATACGTCCCACACTTTCACCTTCCCCAAAGGTCCGTTGTTTCTGGAAAAGTTGCTTATTTTCACCCCTCTTCAGGACTGCTGCTCTATAGGCTTCCTGTTTTTCCTCCCACCGTTTCTGCTTCTCTGGAGTAGGATCTTCTATAAATTGCTTCTCTGCCAACTCCAGTTCCCTCCTGATTCCTTCCTCCCACTCCCTTGCCCTCTTTTTGACTCCTGCCACCCCCTGGATCAAAATGCCCCTAAGAAATGCCTTCAATGTGTCCCATTGTACACCCACTGTAGTTGAACCTTCATTAGATTTTAAGAAGTCTTCTAACTTTGTTGTTATCCTCTCTGGTTCCCCCATTAACTCCAACCAATATGGGCTTAGCTTCCAAAACGCTCTAGCCTCCCTGACCCCTATGTCCACTGAGGCCACCATCAGAGAGTGATCCGAGACCCCTCTCGGATAATATACTATATCCTTTATTAGTGGTACTGCCTCTACGTTCCCCAGGGTCATATCAATCCTGGAAAAGGTGGTGTGGGAGGCAGAGAAGCAGGAGTACTGCCTTACTCCAGGGTTCCGGGCCCTCCATATATCCAATAGGCCTGCCTCCTCTAGGAATTGACCCAACCGGCCCCCTGATACACTGTTTACTTGGACTCTCGATGGATATCTGTCTAGCTCTCTGTTCAGCACCTCGTTAAAGTCCCCTAATACTATCACCGGGGTGTCTGTTTTATCCAACATAAACTCCATTAGGTTGTATAACACTTCCAATTTGAAAGGTGGGGGGATATAAATGTTGGCAATGACATACATTCTATTTTCAATAGAGCAGTATAAAAAAACATAACGACCCAAACTATCTATCCTGGTCTGCCTACAGGAGAACATCATACTTCTTGTTACCAATATACTCACCCCCCTAGAGTAAGAGGAGTAAACCGAGTGGTATTGGGCCTGAAACCTCCTACTTGGGAGACATTTCATCGTGTCCTTTGTCAGGTGTGTCTCCTGTAGGCAGACCAAACCCACCCCCCCTAACTCCAGTAACGAAAAAATGGCAGCCCTCTTATTTGGGTTCCCCACCCCCTGTACGTTCCAGGAGCCTATTTTAAGGACCTTAGACTGCATCAAACAAGCCACAGGCAAGAGCTGGCCTCTAGGAAACCAAAAATAATGGGCGCCTTAAACTTGGTACATTGTCTTGTGCCGGAAAATAACACCTCCTTACCCATTATACCTCCCAGAGAACCCATAAGATAGCTCAAATGAAAATCCTCTATTAATACCATGTTGTGCACTACGTATAAAAAGGAGGAAGAAAAGGCAAACAAAAAAAAAAGTGTTCCCTTAATTACCCACTGTACTTTGTAGCCCATAGGGCTTCCTTACTATTATATTCCATTCCAGTAAACATTCTAAGTACCCCCTTTTTCATAGTGTTTACATTTACCACACATGTGCTTAATCCTGCATCCCCTCTCCCCCCTTTCCCCCTAGCTACCCCCCCCAAGTGCTATGTGCATTTTAATTCCTCTTTAAAATAAATTTACAACCCCTCTCCCACTCCAACACCCGCCCCCCCCACCACTCCCCCCATCCCTCCCACCCCTCCCCCCCCCCTCCCCCAGCCCCTCCCCCCTCCCCCCACTTTACCAGGTTAGCCCCTGGGGCTCTATTCGTGACCACCTCATATATTCCTTTCAAAATACCCCTTCCTAACATCCCCCCCCTCCCTCCACCATTAGTATCCACATGTGCAAAATTTTAAATATAATATCCTCCTCCTCCCCCATTCCTACTCTACCATACACCATCATTCTTCCTCTCTATACCAAGTTCATATTGCTTCCCACAATCCAAATCTTCTTATCTTCTTATCGAGCATCCTAACACTCTGGGCTCCTTTCTTTGGGTTTCAGTCTCTGTTTGTTTTCTTCATACCAGCGGGTTACCCCCACCGGGGAATCAAAGAAGAGAACCTCTCCAATGGCCTCAACCCGTAGCCTAGCTGGATACAGTAAGGCGTACTTGACTTCAAATTTTTGTAGGGTGCGTTTGATCTCCACAAAACCTTCCCTGCGTCTCTGCAGCTCCGGTGAAAAGTCCGCGAAGAATGAAACCTTTGCTCCGTTGTAAAAAATAAGCCCCTTCTCTCTGGCTTTGCGCAATAGAATTATCTTGTCACAGTGGTTCAGAAATTTCATTAAGAAGGACCTGGGGCGCCCTCCAGGGAGCGGAGCCCTGAAGAGGACCCGGTGGGCTCTCTCAATTGCAAACTGTGGGGAAAATGCATCTCTTCCAAATATTTCTGTGAGCCATCCTTCCAAAAAGGCAATGGGACTCTGCCCTTCACATCTCTCTGGGAGACCCACTATTCTTATATTGTCCCTTCTCAGGCGGTTTTCCATTTCATCCATTTTTTCATTAATTCTACCCAGTTGTTCCTTCATAGATTTAACATCTTGCTGTAGGGGAAAAACATAGTCCTCCACTTGACTCACTCTTCCCTCCAAGCCAGTTATTCTATCTACTGCCTTTTGCAACTCCTGCTTTATTAGTAATAGTTCATCTTTAACCTCTTTAATTTGACAGCTTAACCCCTCCACTGATGCCTTACAAGAGTTAATCGCCTGTAAAACTTCCCTCAGGGTTGGTTCTACCTCTGTAACGGAGACGGTTGTTGGTGGTGGTAAATGAGCTTTTTCCCCTGCCCCTGTACCCTTATTAACAATCGGGTTTTTATGCCCTGCTCCAGCTGGAGGTGAGGATGCCTGTCCTTGACTTTTCCTATCCCCGGTGGTCTTGAGTTGCGAAAATTGCCCGTTCTTAGTGGGGGTCTGTTCAGAGGTGTGTGCAAACCTCTCCAACTTTGCTGCTGCTGCTGCCGCCTGGTTCCCCTTCTCCTTTGCTGACCGTAATGACTGGGGCCCTAAATTCTCCATATTGACTGGCTCCTCCCCTCTCCTCCTTGACATTGCCGTTATTGCCTTTATGTACCCGGGTACCCAACACTACCAGGGGGGAACGAATAGGGCAAGAGGGAAGCCAGGGAGCAGCAGAAAAAGTTGGCCGGGACTACACAGGCAGGTACTGTCTCTTTTAATGCAAGGATCTATCTACAACCCTGCAGTCTCCAATCGGCCGATGTACATGTTCAGCAGTTTAAGAAATTAATATACTAATCAAATACGTCACGGCTGCCCGTTCACTTCTCCTTCCCCCTGTAGTACTATAGGACCACAGGGTAGCAACCTTCTGTCTTTTAGCCAAGCACAATGAGCTGTAATAAACCCTCTTTTCAAGTCCCGCTCACCTGCTCCGGTCCCCAAAGTCCCAGGACCCAGCGTCCAGCTTCTTACCGGCCTCCACGGTGTGGCATAGGCAGTTTAGCATAGGAATAGGCTCACCACCGGACTTCAGTTCCACCCGTTCCACCCGTCCACCTCTCCTCCTCACTCGCCGCTCCGTAGCGGTATACTGAAAGCCGCTCCACCGACTCCCGGGTACGCAGGCGCAGTAATTGCCGCGGCTCCAGTGAAAGCGCCACAGTGCAGCTAACTTGCTCTAGTGACCGACATCGGCTTCTCCGTCTTCCTCGCCTGCTGCCTTGCAACGGCCACACCGAGACCCAGGGACGGGCTACCTAGTAGTGGCAGCCGGCCAAGCACTCCAACACACCGATATCGGCAGGTAGACAGTGGGCTAGAGAGACTCTCAACAGACTACTCGCTCCACTCCACACTCCTTCCACTCCTTCCACACGCTCATCCGGTCACGCCCCCAAAAAGTGATCTCTACATGTACCGCATCTCTTGCTCACTAACCGACATATCTGCATGGATGTCACACCACTTCCTCAAACTCAACTTGTCCAAAACCGAGCTTATAATATTTCCTCCCCCACGTGCCTCATCCCCTGACTTCTCTGTCAAGAGCAATGGCAAAACCATCCACCCGTCCCCACATGTCAGGGTGCTAGGTGTTATCCTGGACTCTGAACTCTTCTTTCGGCCCCACATCTAATCACTTTCCAAAGCTTGCCGCCTCAACCTCCGCAACATCTCTAAACTACGTCCCTTTCTAACCAATGAAACCGCAAAGCTCCTGATTCACTCCCTGGTTATCTCTCACCTTCAACTACTGCAACTTCCTCCTCATTGGCTTACCTTTAAATAGACTATCCCCCCTTCAGTCCATCATGAATGCTGCTGCCAGACTCATTCACCTTACAAACCACTCAGTGTCTGCAACCCCTCTCTGTCAATCCCTCCACTGGCTACCACTCACCCAACGAATTAAATTCAAAATACTAACAATAAGTTACAAAGCCATCCACAACTCTGCCCCCAGCTACATCACTAGCCTAGTCTCAAAATACCAACCTAATCGCCACCTCCATTCCTCCCAAGACCTTCTGCTCTCTAGCTCCCTCATCACCTCCTCCCATATCCGCCTCCAGGACTTCTCCCGAGCCTCGCCCATCCTCTGAAATTCGCTACCCCAATCTGGCAGACTTTCTCCAAATTTATCCACCTTTAGGTGATCCCTGAAAACTTTCCTCTTCAGAGAAGCCTATCCTGCCTCCATCTAACAACTGCACTATTTTCTCCATTAGCTCATCCCCCACAGCTATTACCCTTTTGTATAACTTGACCCTCCCACCTAGATTGTAAGCTCTAACGAGGAGGGGCCTCCGATTCCTCCTGTATTGAATTGTATTGTACTTGTATTGTCTGCCCTAATGTTGTAAAGCACTGCGTAAACTGTCGGCGCTATATAAATCCTGTATAATAATAATAATAATAATAATAATAATGTAAGGTCATGATACAGCATCTCAATTGGATTTAAGTCCGGGCTTTGACTAGGCCACACCAAAACCTAAATTTTGCTTTGTTTGAACAATTTGCAGGTGGACTTGTTGAGGTGTTTCGGATCATTGTCCTGTTGCATAAACCAAGTGCACTTGAGCTTGAGGTCACGAACTGATGGCCGGACATTCTCCTTTAGGATTTTCTGGTAGAGAACAGAATTCATGGTTCCATCAATTATGGTAAGTCGTCCAGGTCCTGAAGCTGCAAAGCAGCCCCAGACCATCACTCTACCACTACCATGTCTGACTGTTGGTATGATGTTCTTGTTATGAAATGCTGTATTCATTTTATGCCAGATATAACGGGACGCACACCTTCCAAAAAGTTAAATTTTTGTCTCATCAGTCCACAGAATATTTGCCTAAAAGTCTTGGGGATAATCAAGATGTTTTTTGGTAAATGTGACATGAATCTTTGTGTCCTTTTTGGTCAGCAGTGGCTTTGGCCTTGGAACTCTCCCATGGATGCCATTTTTGCCCAGTCTCTTTCTTATTGTTGAATCATGAACACTGATCTTACCTGAGGCAAGTGAGGCCTGCAGTTCCTTAGATGTTGTTCTGGGTTCTTTTATGACCTCCTGGATGAGTCGTCGACATGCTCTTGGAGTAATTTTTGTAGGCCGGCCACTCCTGGGAAGGTTCACCACTGTTCCAAGTTATGAACATTTGTGGATAATGGCTCTCCCTGTGGTTCACTGGAGTTCCAAAGCCTTAGAAATGGCTTTGAAACCCTTCCTAGACCAATACATGTACATTACTTTGTTTCTAATCTGTTCTTGATCTTTTTTAGATTGTGGCATGATGTGTGGCTTTTTGTGATCTGTTAGCATGATTCACTTTGTCAGACAGCTTCTATTTATGTGATTTCTTGATTCAACAGGTCTGGCAGTAATCAGGCCTGGGTGTGGCAAGTGAAGTTTAACTCAGCTTTCCAAAAAATTGTGGTTAATCACAGTTCATTCACGATTCAGCATAGGAGGGGGCACTTACTTTTTCACACTGGGCCAGGCAGGTTTGAACAGCTTTTGTTCCCTTAATAAGTGAAATAATAATTTAAAAACTGCATCTTGGATTCACTTGGGTTATCTTTGTGTAATATTACAATTTGTTTGATGATCTGAATCATTTAAGTGTGAGAAATATGCAAAAAAATGAAAAATCAGGAAGGGGCAAATACTTTTTTCACTGCACTGTATATATATATATGTATATATATACACATATATATACGTATATATATATATGTGTATATATATATACACACATATATTGTCTACCTTATTTTCATTCTCCTTTGGGAGTCCTTTGAGTGCCTACTAAATCATATTGTATACTACTTTATCCGTGTGAAGCACAAAGACATTATATTGGATTGAGTGCTAGTACAGCTATTCTTTATATATACTTAAAATGGGATTGAAGCTATACACTTGCAGAACAGAGGCTCATGAAAATAAAAAGAAATTATAGGCCTGTCAATGTCAAAACCCCCAGGGATCCCAGACAACAGCTCACCTCCCAGCAATCCAGCCAGTTCTTTTTTTCAGGAAAGGAGTACCAGAGGCTGCCTTGTGTTTCATATGGCTTGGCTGTTAAGATAGAAAAAAAACACAACTGCAGGTAGTGTTTCAATTAATAACATAAGTTGGCTTCAGTGGCGGCTGATGAAGTTTTAGGATGGGGGCGCCAGACCCTGCCTTTCCTTTTTGACCCCTCCCTCTTGACGAAAATGGGTGTAGTTTCAGCGAAGGCGTGACTTAAAGAGGTGTGACTTTAAGGGGGTGTGGTTAGCATCTGAGATGAAAGAGGGATGGAGGGAGAGGGAGGGAGAGGAAGGGAAAGAGGGAGAGAGAAATGGAGGGACAGCAGGCCCAGATCCTACACAACAATAGAAATATGTGTATTCCAGAAAGTTTAACAATCAGCAGATAAAGATACTCCAAACACCTGGTGTTAGCGTTTCAATCATCCCGGCACCATGGTTGTTATGGTGTCAGGATGATTGAAGCCCATTATTTCTATTATTACATTGTAATATAAAATGAAATCATTCAACTCACCGTAATGCAGAATCAGTGCTTACCTCAGGTGCCTCCAGCAGAGTCCCTCCTTACATCAGGTGCCCCCAGCAGAGTCCCTCCTTACATCAGGTGCCCCCAGCAGAGTCCCTCCTTACATCTGTGTCCCCAGAAGAGTCCCTCCTTACATAAGGTGCCCCCAGCAGCGGAGCCCTCCTCACATCTGTGTCCCCAGCAGCAGAGTCCTCCTCACATCTGTGTCCCTATCAGCGGAGTCCCTCCTTACATCTGTGTCCCCATCAGTGGAGCTCCTCCTTACATCTGTGTCCTCATCAGCGAAGCCCCTCCTTACATCTGTATCCACATCAGCAGAGCCCCTCCTTACATCTGTGTCCCCATCAGCGGAGTCCCTCCTTACATCTGTGTCCCCATCAGCGGAGTCCCTCCTTATATCTGTGTCCCCATCAGCAGCAGAGTCCTCCTCACATGTGTCCCCATCAGCAGCAGAGTCCTCCTCACATCTGTCCCCATCAGCAGAGCAGAGTCCTCCTCAAATGTGTCCCCGGCAGCACAGCCCTCCTTCATGCCACATGTGTCTCTGTCCCCTTCAGCAGCAGCTAGTTCCCAGCTTTCTCCGTGTGTTCAGTGGAGAGGGGAGGGGCCACCCCTCTCTACTGAACACAAGGTGATTAGTCCTCATGGTGGCAGCCATCTTTTTGTAGCCCGCCGGAAGTGACGTCTGGTCTCACACTGAGAACAAAGCACCTGGCCGTAGCGATACACTACGGACGACGGGCGGAAGCTGTTTGGAGCGATGGGCTGCGCCACAAAAGCAGCTCCAAACCCTGCAAATGAAGCACCTTGTCTGCAATCTCGTGATTGCATAGACGTGGCTCTTCCCATAGTGCACTGTGTCCGGCACCAAAACACAGTGCACTCAAGGACTTTTGTTTTACTTTCGTTTTTTAAAGGGCCATGTTTAAAATTGTATTTTTTTTTATTCTCGACTTTCTCTGTGTGTTCAGTGGAGAGGGGAGGGGCCACCCCTCTCTACTGAACACAAGGGGATTAGTCCTCACGGTGACGGCCATCTTTTTGTAGCCTGCTGGAAGTGACATCTGGTCTCACACTGAGAACAAAGCACCCAGCTGTAGTGATACACTATGGGTGGTGGTGGAAGCTGTTTGGCACGATGGACTGCGCCACAAAGCAACTCCAAACCCATAAATCTTGTGATTGCATAGACGAGGCGCTTTCCATAGTGCACTGTGTGCGGGCCCAAACACACTGCACTCAAGGACTTTTGTCTTTCTTTTTTTTAAAGGGTCATGTTTTTTTGACTGCTGGGGTGTGGGGGCGGCAGCTCCCGGGCACCCCCTATGGACGGTCCGCCAATGGTTGTCGTACACAAAAACATGTTTCTAAAACCTGCACTGTGTGATATTTTTAAACACAATATTCCAAATAATGCAACAAAATTTTAATTAGGCAAAGCATTGCACACATATTAGGAAGAATAGTTTCAGTACTACTGCATATGCTGCAAAATCCGAAAATTAGATATTTGCCAAATGTTAACAGGAAGCACCCAGTACCAGAAATGGAATGACACACATGAATAGTGAAAGACTGTTATGCTTTGATGTCATTCTAGTATTTGTCTGTGATCCATAACTGCTACAAGACAGCAATAACTGCAATCTATCATCTATCATACCAGTTTTCTGGTCATGGCAGGTGCCCAAAAGGGCATCCTATTTTGTGTACTGCAATCCTGACCATTGCAAAATTATTTTGCATGTTGAAAGTCCAGCATGTCCCTTCTCTCTTATCATTACTTGGTCGAGCCATTGGGCTTGAAGTTCCCCCATTAAAACGTAACACATAGAGCAAAACAAACATAAAAAAAACCTCACAAAACCTAAGAGTTTCATGGACCTGTTAAACAGAATTCCTATTTCTAGAATAATTTATAAATATTCACAGCTGATTCACCAGATTTAATTCTTTAACAGGAAAATTCACCAATATTGTAACATTTATTTACAACATAGCACATGTGGCACATTTATTAAAATGTAGACTTGGCAAATGTGCAGTAGATAGGACATCTATATGACTCTTCATATAGTGCCTACAAGCATTGTGCAGGCAGTGAAAAGTACTTAAAGTGGAGCTTCAGTCATTTTTTCATATTTCCGTCGATTAAATCTTCTGCCCTTTTTTGTTTTAACTTTGGATAGTAAAACATTTTTTTTCTGCCAGTAAATACCTCATACAGCCCACTTCCTCTTTCTTGTCTGGTAAAAAGCCTAGGCTTATGACATCATGCACAGCTCCCTCTCTCTCACTCTGGTGAGAGTTTGCCAGGAAGGGAGGGGGGATAATTCATAAGAGGGCCAATAAGAGCTGCAGGGCTGCAGAGCTGAAGGTGTGCCTCTGTGTGTGTGTAAATCCAGGAAGTGAACAGGCAGCAGCTTCAGCTGCCCACAGGTACAATGGTTGCAGCCAGACTCAGTGGAGGGAGATTTCTGCAGCATATTTGTCAAGTACAGAATCACAGTATAAATAAAATAATATGCAAAGTGGTTGGAGGGAAGCTTCAGAATGCTAAAGGTGTTTTTATTACAAATTATGTGAGCAGTTCCTCTTTAAAACATTCGTTTTTAAAAATGCAAATGTTAAAAGTGAACCTGTGAGAATAAAAATGTTAAAATTTCAATTTCTGATGTGTTTGGAAGTGCTTTCTTCAGGGTTGTTATCCTGATCCTTGCTTCACTGCACAGGGACATTTTCATTAATTAGTGTAATATCTTTTCACTGGCCATTTGTTGCTCTGTTACTGCTATATTCTAATTACAAGAATATCTGCATTAATACAGGTCCATCCAAATTCCAACCTGTGGATACCCAATTCTTTAGTGTAAAATCCTGGCTCCAAGACCATGAACCACATTTGTATTATGCTGAATATTACATTTTATGACAACGCTCACTAACACTCAAAACATTTATTATTATTAAATCCTTCTTACTTGTTGCTATACACATTCTTAGCACATGTAATGTCCTGCAAATGATTATAAACTCCTCTTTTATACACCCAGTGATTTGCCCTTTTCATCTTCTTTTGGAAAACTAAAAATGCACAAAAAAATTGCTACAAATGTTGTCAAATGAGGCTGAAACCAGACATGCAAATGTGCCTGTATCTGTCTTCTGTCTATAAGTATTCGCTCAAGTCACTGACCTGGAACAAGTGGGCAGCCTGTATAAAAACTTCAAACTCCTATTCTGGAGTGAGAATGAGATATTTGGAGCCTACATCTGATAAACAAGACAGCAAAGATTTTCATCTTTTTATCCACACTTATTCCCATTTAATTAAAAATACAAATTGGCCAACAAAAATAGATTTGATGACAGCAGACAGTGTATATATATATATATATATATATATATATATATATATATATATATGTTTTGCTCAACAGTGTGACTTCCTAAATTATACAAAACTTGTGCCATCAGAAACATTTCTCTAGCACCCTGGAGAGCCTGTAATCCCTTGAGATCTTTGGTGTGCTAAAATATCTGTCTGTTTATTTGCAGCTGGCATTGATGCGGCCCCATAGAGAGAAATAAAGCTTTATTATTTTCTTTTTTAGGCTACAGAAAATACAAGGCATTCTATATTCTGCAAACTATAACTTAATTTACAACTCGGTTGTATTCACGTGTTTCTACTGTATCATCTAAAACAGCCAGCTTGAATGGGCTTTTGTCCCCATAGACATTAGACATTAAGTTAACCAAAGACTGTCCAAATCTCAGCCAGTTCAGCAGGGACCATCCAAGATTCAAAACATGTTTGGACAGGCTGATTGTACCCAAAAAAAGAAGGGGATATTTACGCTAACCACTATATAATAATAAATATATACAAAAATATATATGTGCACAAGTGATATGACTAAATAAAGCGTGATTAAATTCTGCACCTCTATAGGTCAAATACCAAAACCTAAAACCAATATTAAGAAAGAAAAAGATGCGCAAAGAAACTGCTACAAATAACGATAAATATTGTTCTGAACAGATTCTCTAAAACATAATAATGTGAAAAATTGAATGGTGCATCAAAAACAAATAGTCCATGTGATATAAAAAAATAAATGAATAAAACCAACAGTGAATTCATCAAAAACAGAAGGTCCCAAAATGATTCTTCAAAATTTAGGAGATGTAAAAGTCCTTCACTTAATCTCAGAAAGCAGGACACATCTTCATTCGAATCATCTGGAATACGGAGCATAAAATGCAAATACAAACTGCTTACCAGATCTGTTGGATCTCAAATGATAGAGATCAGAAGCGCTTGTGCATTAGCCTGCCGGCAGGTGAACTCACAGTGATTAAAAGCAGAGAGGAATCCACCTGTTTATCCAGGAATCAACAAGGAAAAAACTTCACTCTCCAGGACACTCTTATAAAAGCCAGGATCTGGGTATTCTCATGAAAGGAGGAATACAAGAGGGCTTCATGGTGCAGTATGTTCCAGCAAAAGTATTTATTTAAAAAACAAAACATACAAGAAAAAAGTCCATAAATTCAAGCAGGTAAGAAAAATAGGTTTGAATCAGCCACGGTGTCTACCAGTCAGCTGTTCAGCGTGGTGATGTCTCAGGCTCATGCTCCACCCAACATGTTTCCCCTTAACAGGCATCCACTGGGAACTGAGATCATCTTTTACATCTCCTAAATTTTACATGTCCTAAATTTTGAAGAATCATTTTGGGACTTTCTGTTTTTGATGAATTCACTGTTGGTTTTATTCATGTATTTTTTATATCACATGGACTGATTGTACCCAAGTTGATCGATCAATCAACTTGGGTACAACCAGCCTGTTATATTTTTTCATATGATTATTGCCAGCGGTTATAGCCGCTAGGAATAATCACTGTGTGTTCTCCCGGCCAGGATGGCTCGCCCCATCAGGAGAACACAATAGCTCCACGGAAGTGATTTTCTTAATCGCACCGTCTATGGCCAGCTGGCAATCGCATGGTTGGGCCGCAATCTACTATCTGTGGGATAGTGCATAAGTGTTCTTGAGGAATCAAGCAATTGAGCTGAAAAAGATGAAAAATGCTTACACTGTTTAAAAAAGGACTGACCTATTGTTATGGGCATAAACTTGTCATGAAGACATTGGAAGACAGATCATGTATGCATGTCTAACCTCCCACCAATGTCTACTAGCAGCTTTAATCAGACTGCATGTTGCAGGTGCGTGGTCTGTTTAACATTTTTCATTTTGATATACAGTATTCACCAAGGCAGTGTGTAGTGTTTAAAATGTTGTAGCTCCTTTATTCTGTGGACGTATGATTGAACAATAATAGATACGACACATATCTAGTTTAATAAAAAAAAAATAATGATAATAATGTCACTTGACAATCTGTAATTTAAAACTGTAAAAGAAAATTGATCATAATGTACAAAATGTGTCCAAATAACACAATCATTTATGTAACTTAAATGGAATAAAACAGCCATTCAGGTAAAACCTTGCTTTAGCTCCCTAGACAACCAAAATCTGTACATTAAAGAGTATCTAAACCTAGAAATAATTTTTAATACATCACATCTTACCAATCCTTAGATGTGGTGGCTGCACCTTTGCTTTGCCCTTATTTGCACCTAATGATAAGGCCAGTAACACACTTATTGTCCTAGGATCACTGTGAGGGAGCAACAGAACCTCCCTTTGATAACCTGTGGAGAGGGTAGTATTAGATGGAATTCTAGGTTTAGACGGCCTTTAAATAAGTGACAGCCTAAAACCTAACTCCAGCTAACACCTTTTAAGCAGTTACCAAAACAGGATTTTTTTCCTTTTGGAATAAAGGTTTTACCTAAGTGAATAAAAGTTGGCCATTGTAAGCATCCTTTACAGTTTTTTTCTCTAACTTCCACTTATGTTGGACAGCTTGGTCTGTTAAAGGGAGTTAAAAATAGACTTACTGGCAGGATCAACAGTGGGGAAAAAGGCGTCTGTGTTAATGCTATTGATAAATTGTATTATATGTCTTTTATGATTTTGGGCACAATTCAACATCCTCAGGCATAGTTCACTGTGCAATCAAAATGTTAATTAACATTGCAGCTGAGATCTAGCCTCACTCAAATGGAGTTATGTCTCTGATTTGTCACTGACAGCTGCAGGTTACAGACAAACAATTGTGAATCAATCAACATGGTTCCCAATCACGCTATCACTATGAAAATCAATCATGGTGACAATTGGAAATTTGTTTACAAGTTCTCTTGCAAACAAACCCCTCTGTCAGAAGATATCATGGATCCCTCAATCTCTCTCTCTCTCTCTCTCTCTCTCTCTCTCTCTCTCTGCACACAGCAGAGAGTAAAAGGCACACAACATTTTTTGTTGTCTATGCATTACAGTATATAAAAAATAATTAATAAGTATTATAGTTATTTAATATTCTTAGCTAATTAATATTTTGAATTCAATCCGTATATACTCGAGTATAAGCCGAGGCACCTAATTTACCACAAAAAACTGGGAAAATTTATTGACTCGAGTATAAGGGTGAGAAATGCAGCAGCTACTGTAAGTGGAAAAGAGGGTCAACAATGCCCATCTGCAGCTGCATGCCTCCCTGTGTCCATTGCATACCTCCCTGTGTCCATTGCATGCCTCCCTGTGTCCATTGCATGCCTCCCCGTGTCCATTGCATACCCCCCTGTGTCCAATGCATACCCCCCTGTGTCCATTGCATACCTCACTGTGTCCTTTGCAGCCTCCCTGTACAGATCTGCCTACCTCTCTGTGTCCATTGCAGCCTTCCTGTGCCGATCTACAACCTCTCTGTGTCCATCTATTGCAGCCTTCCTGTGCTGATCTGCATACCTGATCAGCATGTCATGCAATCAGACGGCGGCCATTCCAGTGTACAAAAGCCGCGCCTCCTCCTCGTCCTCGTCTGTGATAGGTGGAACACTCAGTTTCCCAGCAGTCAGTGTTCAGCCTATCATGGACATTCCGACCCCACGCTGATGAACAGGATGTAACGCTCGTGAGGGGGAGGAGTCACATCTGACATCACCCGCGGCCATCTTCTAGGATGTAAACAACCGTTTATGTGTATATGCCTATGATACTAACACTCGGTTTTGGAGTGAAACCCTTGTAAGTAGGAATTTTATATTTTTTATTCTGCTATTAAATGTTTGCATACAGAGAGCACTAGATTGTTCCTTCTTCTCTTTTATATGATTATATACTGTGAGAGATCAACGCCTTCACTTAGTTATTACCATCACCCCAGGAGTGGGTACCAGGCTTTGTGACCTGTATCAGGTCGAATATATGAGGTGAGAGGCTTGGACTACCTGTGGTGGAGGGACCTCAATCACTGCTGCATTGTTTTGTCTGCCTGATTCACCTGGGGAACTGTTGCTTTGGACTTTTTTCTAGTGCTTTCACTGTTATCACTTCCAGATTTATTTTACATGATTTATGCAACATGGACTATTAGTTCTATTTTCATTATTGTGCTGCACTGTTTGATTCTTTTTCTATCACGGACATCCTCTCATCCTCGTCCATAGGATGAGCATGAGAGGACGTCTGTGATAGGTGGAACTCTGAACACTGACTCACTGCTGGGAAACTGAGTGTTCCCCTATCACAGAAGAGGACAAGGAGGAGGCGCGGTTTTTGTACACTGGAATGGCCATCGTCTGACTGCATGACACGCTGATCAGGTAGGCAGACGGCAGTGACTCGAGTATAAGCCGAGGGGGGCACATTCAGCACAAAACAATGTGCTGAAAAACTCAGCTTATACTTGAGTATATACGATATATTAAATAGTATACTTAATTAATATTATAATTTAGTGTCAATTCAATATTAGACCATGGGAACAGTTAGTTCGTTATTTTAAATTTTAAGTTGATGTAAAGCTAAAACTTTTTCTTTTAGTTTTGGATAGGGTTGAGAATAATTAGAACTCACCCAGATCATTTTCTTGTTGTATGCGTCCCATTAGATAGATTTCCCTTCATTTCCTGCCCCAAAGTGAGGCGATAACTCCTCTCAGACAATTGCTGCTACTGTGTTTCCCCTAATAAAAACAAAATGACACCAGAGCTAAATGGTGGACACCTGTAAAGCAATCAAAAAGTAGGGCAATATAAATCGATAGAGAGGGGTTTAAACCCAGCGCAGCTGAAAAAGCACCATAACTGATAGAAATGGATTAGACAGTACACACACAAAAAATCCAGCGCTCAATGGGTTAAAAATAGTCCGCAGCAGATGAAAAACGTATGTTGAATGACAAGAAAGTTTATTCAAAAATGCAGCTGATAAAAACAGTCCTGTTCGTTCACAATAATCAAGCAAAAAATAGGATTATATAGTCACCTGAAATCCACTGAGCAACCAGGAGCTTGTATTGAGTTCCAACCAAATCATGGGAGAGAGGGGAGAAAGAAGGATGAGCACAATGGAGGGTGAGAAAGCCGACTGAATCACTGCTGGGTCAGGGTGTGTTCCCCAGGGACTTGCTCACTCACATGCAGATGTGAGTGAGCAATTCCCTGAAAATCCCCAAAAATCACTCGGGTTAAGTCTTATTTAGGTCTTATTTTTGGGAAAACATGGTAGACAAGGTTTCCACATTGGAATATTTCCTTTAACTTTCTATTCCTGAGATGTCAACAATTTTTTATTTCCGATTTGGCTTTTCTCAGGAGACTGTGGTCACCAGGGCCATCAGAGAGGGCGAACCCCCCCCCCAGTGGGGACTCATAGGCAACATAGAACAGCATAATACTAAAGTTTAAAAAAAACATGGGATTTTATTGTCTGTTATGGATTTTAAACACATATTAGGTTCAATCATTTGTCATACATTTTAGCATTGTGTTGCAAACATCTTTAGATGAGAAGTAACAATAATGGCATTGGTTTATCACAGCAGAGAAATACAATTTTACCAACTAGAAATTGGGTCAGGATTACACAATAAACCAAATTGTTATTATTAGTATTGTCAATACCAAAAGAAAGAAGATAAAACTTGTTGGTTTACCAGTCTAGGTCCTCTCTATTAGACTGATGAGGCTTTGGGGGGGGAGCAAAGGGGGTAAGAAGAAGAAGGGGTAGACATAGGGGAGAGAGAGGTAGGTAAAAAGGTTGCAATTAAACCAAGCCTAAAGAGCCAGCAGGCTGCCTCAATTCTGGAAGGAATGTGTGAAGCAGGGATACCAGATAGTGTATTTTTTGCATTGTGTCAGAGAATCCGGCCTCTGCTTTCTCATGCAGCTGTGTCATTCCAGATTTAGTTTCTGCTATAGAAAGGTTGGAGGATGTCCATGATTTACCAACTGTCTGCTTAGCAGCAGTAAGGACATGGACCATAACTTTGAATTGTACCTTGAGGAGACTGGGTGGTCTGACACAGAAAAGAGGATATTCCCCTTTGAGAGGGAATGTCACATTAGAGTAGCAAGAGCAAGAATGTCCAGAATTGCTGAGCCATCAGGTACAACCACCATGTGTGATAAAATATTCTCAGTTCTCCACATCCCTGAAAACACTGAGGGAGTAGCCAGGTACAAAATGAGCAGCTCTAGTGGGTACTAAGTACCAGTATGGAAGATTTACTAAAATTTGGTGAATACAGAATTTGGTGCAGCTGTGCATAGTAACCAATCAGCTTCTGACTTCAGCTTGTTCAATTAAAGTGATTGTAAATGTTCAGGTTGTTTTTTTGTTTGTTTTTTAATAAAAAACGTCATACTTTTCTGCTCTGTGCAATGGTGGTGCACAGAGCAACCCTAATCCCTCTCTTTTCAGGACCCCCGCTGCCGTTTTTGGTTGTGCGTGCTGGTTCCAGAGCTGGCTCTGTGTGTCCAATGACACACAGAGATGGCTTGGCCCTGCCCCCTTTCTCTCCTCACAGGCCATGGTTGACAGCAGCAGAAGCTAGTGACTCCCAGTGCTGCCTCTCTGTCCATTGAGGAGAGAGAGCCAAGAGAGATACTGCTCCCGTGCATATCACTGAACCGAGATCGGACTCAGGTAAGTATAGGGGGGACTGGGGGTGACTGGTGACAGAAGGATTTTTACATTAATACATAGAATACATTAAGGAAAAAACCTTTTGTTTTTAGAACCACTTTGACAATAATACCTCTATGCTGGTTTGGTTACTATGCATCGCTGCACCAAATTTTGTGTGCACCAGTTTTGGTACATCTCCCCCAATGTTATAACGTTGTAATTGGTTTCTACAGCTAGTATATCACATGAGCTGAAAACTGAGGAAGCTGGGATATGGAGGAAGTTGACACCAAGGTATATATGAGTGATACTATGCCCGGCAAGTGTGAAATGTGGGTCAGTGTGGCACCACTGCTCCAATGGGGTTAAGAATACGTACGGTGTCATCTGTGAACCTAATATGGTGCACTAGGAAGTGTTTTATTTGTAAGTATCAAAATTGTTTTGTGACTGGTAGTTGGTATGTCTGTTGCAGAAGGAAGAAAGATTTTATCCTATCAGCTTGGAGATCTGGGTCATGCCTGCCATAGCCCAGGCCAGAAAACTAGAAGGGGACTGGAAAGCTTCATAGGACACTGGATTTCTGACAAAGGTTGTGAGAGGTTTACCTGGTTGCTGCAGTCCTTATGAGCATCTCAGATCTGCATGGTATATTTCAGCATGGGGTTAAATATCTGTGGTCTGTTCACTGGACTGAGCTATGGGAGGTTGTTAATGCAAACTTGGTCGCGTTCCATCGCCTCTAGGGCTACCCAAATTGGGGTTTGTAATGTACCATTGAATTTAGGGGATATCTATGATATTTGAATTTTTATTAAAAGGGATAAAGGTTTGATGAGAAGAATGAAGAGTAGAAGGGAGAGTGAGGAGCTTTGCTTAGTACCACATTAATTTGAAAGGAGGTGGACCTAAAACTTGAGTATCTGAATTATGCCTGTGAGGAGGTGTATCGGGAAGAAATCAAGGTGCAGATATGAGGGCCCAGTCGCCATTTGGAATCATAGAGCTAGAGCCGATCAGGTTTTTTTCCCCGAACTTCTCACTTTTGAGAATGCTATTGAAGGACTTTGTAAGTAGCGGGGCAAGTTGTTCCACTATTTTTTTGCAGTAGCACCCTGTGAAGCCATCTGGACCTGACCATTTTTTTTGTAGTTTCTGCAGTAATATGTGGTCTGGAACTGCTCTGGCTTTAGTCGTTAACTAGTAAGAGGGATTTGAGCAAAGGTCATGCACCTGAATCTCTAAAAATGAGGCAGTCTTCAAATAAAATTCAGATAGTGTATGGAGTTTCCCTACTATCCTAAAGGGATGCCTTATATTCCTGTCTAGACTTGTGCACTTTGTAAAATACATAATTTTGTTCTGTTATATTCGTTATGTTACATTATTTCATTTTCAGTAAAATTCATTATTTCTGTAGAGTGTCAATATTCATTATACCGAATTGATTTGTTTTGTATGTATTCTGATTAGATTTGATATTTATATATGTATATATCTTTGTGATAACGATTCGTAGTTGGGAAAGTCATTTGTTTATTGAATCCATTAACACACACAATGACAATATCTCTTCTCCTCTGCTCAAATACAGTACAACACCCTTCTCACTCAGTTCTCAAGAATGCACTTTACCAGCAATCCAACCTCCATCACAAAATGAATCAGCTGATTGGACTGTAAGATTTACTGTGAGTTAACCTTTTGTTTCATTATGCCTTTAACGAATGAACAAATCATGTAGAATTAATTCGTTATTTCTGCTATAACTTTTTTCGTATTAGTTGAAATTTGTTATTTTTTGCTTCGGACATTTGGATGCAAAATTTGGGCCGAATTTCGATTAGTTATGAAACGAATTGCACATATCTAGTCCTGTCCTAAAAATTTTAGTCTGATCGGTTTGCATGCTGAAATGGTTTTTGAGTTTTAGCCTACTTACCAGCAAGCTGTTCTTTTTTTTACCGTTCACATAAAACTTGTATTTGAACGTATGTAATTGTTTATCAGCATCATTTGATAGCAGTGCATCTATGTTGTAGTTCAAGTCTTGATTTTTCTAAGACTCTTTGGTTGACAGGTATGTGGCCATTTTGAAAAGCCATCATCCCCAACTGGAAGATGCCTTAGCGTTATTGGACTGAAAGTTGTTTCTGTCTCTTGGCTCATGACACTTGCTGTATTGAGGTCCCCAAAATAGTGGGTTTGTGTGCTTCTGAGAGAGTGATTGGAGACATTTTTGGTATGGAATTATGGTGCATGTAAACTGTGAGTGAATTCTGGATAATTGAACAGAACATAGCATCAGTTAAGAGGGTCTTATTCAGGGTCCAATAGTTATCTCTTTTTCAGATGTTAGTGTAAGAAGGATTACACTAGTCTTCTCATGTCCCTTGGTGATGGTGGTGAGAGCTAGACATAGATATTTATTCAGTTTCTTTTATTTTTAACTGATTGAATAGTAATTAATTCTGTAGGCAGTAATAAATTACTACCTTTACTTTTTTAACTGATTCATATAAACCCAACACATAATTTTTACACCAGTTTCAAATGTCAAAGCAGTCATTTATAAAACGCTTGGAATTCCCTCTGTAATAATTTGTTCGCTTTTTTAAAATTGTATTTCATTTTCCATAATTTAAACCAGGGAGTAGGGTTTTTTTTTTTATAACAGTGTACAGTACTGTAGCAAATAAAAGACACAGGGAAGCATTTATACGGGTCATTTATATTTATTAATAGGACAGTCATAAACACATGTGATGATTTTAAATGGTATAATTAACACTGTGTGTTTACTTGCATTTAGGTGAATTCTGTTTAGCTGTGTTTGGAAAAAAAAATTGGTGTGTCCAGGGGTAGATTGGATAGTCTGAAAACTTCAAAAGACATTTATATGGCAGTACATTTCAGCACAGGAGAAATTGATCTGGGAATTATAATTTTGTTTATTCTTCCTAGATCAATTTCTCCTGCTTTAACCACTTAAGGACCGGAAGGATTTGCCCCCTTAATGACCAGGCCATTTTTTTTTTATACTGCACAGTGTCGCTTTAACTGACAATTGTGTGTACCCAAACAAAATTGACGTCCTTTTTTTCCACAAAGAGCTTTCTTTTGGTGGTATTTGATCACCTCTGCAGTTTTTATTTTTTGCACTATAAACAAAAAAGAGCGACAAATTTTGAAAAAAAAAACTATATTTTTTTACTTTTTGCTATAATAAATATCCCCAAAAAATTTTTCATCAGTTTAGGCCAATGTGTGTTCTTCTACATAATTTTGATAAAGAAAAAATGCAAAAAGCGTAAATTGATTTTTCTGCACAAAAGTTATAGTGTGTACAAAATTGGGGATTGATTTATGGCATTTTTATTATTATTATTTTTTACTAGTAATAGTGATGATCTGTGATTTTTAGCAGGACTGGGACATTGCGCGGACAGATAAAACACGTTTGCCACTTTTTTGGGACATTGACATTTATACAGCGATCAGCGCTATAAAAATGCACTGATTACTGTATTAATGTCACTGACAGGGAAGGGGTTAACACTAGGGGGCAATCAAGGGGTTAAATGTGTTCCCTGGGAGGTTTTTCTAACTGTGGGGGGATGGGACTGATTGGAGGAGGAGAGAGATCGCTGTTCCTAATCACTAGGAACAGCAGATCTACTCCCCTGTCAGAACAGGATCTGTCTGTTTACACTGACAGATCCCTGTTCTGGCTCTCTGTGGAGCGATCGCGGGTGTCCGGCGGACATCACATCCACCGGCCACGCGCAACAGTCCCAGCGGCGTGCGCGCTCCCCCTATTCCTCTTAAAGCTCCCGACGTACACGTATGAAAATTCGCACAGGAGAGCCAACCTGCCGCAGTATAAAGACGGCTGCTGGTCCTTAAGTGGTTAAATAAAACAAATGCAAGAGGTCCATACAAATGAGGGCCTGAATGTCCTTATAACAAAATGTCATCATTATTTGGGTAGGTAAATTAGCCATATAATTGTTAACCATGGCATACTGGCTCTATTAAACTTGCCCAGAAGATATAGGCTTCAATGATCTCTAGTTATGAAAGGGTTAACCTGGCAAAGTATCTTGACTTCACCCCTCCCACTTCCTGAGCCTCCAAATTGTCCCTTTAAAGGGACCCTTGAAATGGCCAGCAGTAGCAGCCTGCCCTATTTCTTTTGGTACAGGCTCCCTTTAAAATTATTGGGATTAATCAACTTCTCAAGCAGCCCTGGCAGTGTTTTAATTTTTCACAACCATTACTGTCACTTTTTTATTGGACAGCTTGGTCTGCATTTTAAATGTGTAGAAATATTTATGTAGAGCCACCCACAGCTTGGTAATTTGTGTTCTCTGTTCTGTGCTTTGACTCCAAGAACAACCTCAGCCCCTCTGACACACCTGGTTGAATGAAAGTTACTTCAAGCTGTCACGTACCTTGTCGCAGAGACCATTAATGTTGTGACAGTGGCCACAAGAGCACAGCGAAGTATGAGTGCTTGTAAGATGTTCTGTCAGCCGCAGGGGTCAACAACGTTGAATCAGGCAGATGAACAGGAGATGAACAGCAGATAGAGCAAAACCAGAGCCAAGCCAAGGTCAGGGCAGGAAGCATTCAAATAAGGTCACGGCAAGCCAGGTCAATAACAGGGGTCAATATAGGAACGGATGGAGGAACACAGGTAATAGTTGCAGATCAGACTGCACTGACTGATAGCCAAGGCTGCCTTTAATATTGATTGGACCCTGGGCATTTTCTTGCCCCCCCCATGCAATTTCACTCTCCACCTGCTCTGAGAAATACATTAAATAGCAGCTAGACTCCAAATCCATCCACTGAATCAGATCAGGCAGCGATTGCAATTAGTTGACAGACATTACAGCATATCATTACAGCTCGCTGACTGGTTGCTAGAGATTACAGCACACATTACGGCTCACTGATTAGTTGCTAGAGGTTACAGCACATGATTTTTGCTTGCTGATTGGTTGCTAGAGAATACTGCACATCAATACTGTTCACTGATTGGTTGCTACAGGTTACAGCACATCATCTCCTCACTGCCTGCACACCATGGAATGGGCAGGTGAGGGGACAGAAAACTCCTAGGGATCCTAGGACTCCTGGGATCAATGGCAATGCTGATTTTATTTTACCGACTACCAATAAAAGAGGAGTTTCAACAATGGCCACCAATGTAATAGGGGTTTACACTGAACACTAATGTAATAGAAGCATTCACAGTAACCACCAATGTAGAAGAGATTTACCCTGACCACCAATGTAAGGGGGACATTCACACTGGCCACTAGTGTGAATGAAAGGATTCTACACCAAGCACCAATCTAATGAGACGATTTACACTGAACACCAATGTAACTGAGACATTTAGCCTGTGTTCACATTCGTGTGTATTGGGAACGCATGCAAAATCGCTTTCCTGACACCACAGAAACTTGCTGCCCTTTAGCAGATACTGTACACAGCAGTGCCATTAATTGTTAATGACACCCTCACACATCTGCTGCCATCTATGATTTTGAAAAAGGTTTTGGACCTTTCTTCCACATTTGCAGCACATAGAGCAGCCCATTCAAATTAATGGGCTGCCCTACACATGACCTACATCTTTATCCACCCTTTCAGTACACCTTTGCATCCTAAAACCCATGCATGATATACATATGAATACCGTCAGTCCACCGCTATTTACACTTGAATGGATGAGGGAATATAAACTGGGATAGTTGGCAAGTATGAGGCAGTTGCTTTCGGCCCTACAACAATGACAGGGCCCAGGGCAGCTGCCCCTTTTGCCCTGTCTTAAAGATGGCCCTGCTGATAGCACTGCTGCATTTTAAAAAGTGTAATTGGCACCATTGGAGGTGGCACATGTGGGTGCATTCGCACTCATGCACGGTTATGCATGGTTATGCACAGACAAATGGGCACCCACACATCTGCACCTGCACACCTGTGGATGTCTAGAAGCTTCAGCTGTACTAGTACCAGTGCCTTCCTGAAATAAACACTTATAAGAACATGATTATAGATACCTTTAACTTTGAACTAGCACCAAAAAATAGACACGAGACCTGTTAGTGGCAAACTAACTCAATGTATTGGTACAGGTTAGAAATGGTGAATTGAGTATAAATGAACACACAGAAGGTAGGTTTAGACACAGTCCACTAGACAGTATAAGCACTACACCAAGGTAACTTAGAATTAGAGATCTCTACCACTGGACTGGGATTAACTCATGAATCAGCAATGTCAGCAATAAACAGTGTAAATAAGTATTAAAGTGGGAGTAAACTCCTAACTCTGACTTGTACCTATAGATAAGCCTATAACAAGGCTTACCTATAGGTACTGTAAATATCTCCTAAACGTACACCATTTAGGAGATATTTACTGTATATGGAGCCGATGGGGTCATTGGCGCATGCGCTTTGAAGGAACAGCTTCCCAGGCCTTACCTTCAGAGCCCTGTGCCATAAACAGCGGCTCCCCCACGCATGCGCCGGAGTCCGTGGATCCGGAAAGAAGATGGGTAAAGAAGGAAGCGGCCTCCAGCGGTGACAGCGCTTCTCTGGAGGGCTTAGATTTCAGGTAAGTTTCACATAATGTGCTAGTACAGTATGTGATGCATACTAGCACATTATGATATTACCCTGCAGGTCAGAAACAGAAACTCACCCAGCAGTTTACTACTGCTTTAACTGCAATGTGAATAATACTACCATAACTAGTACGAGTGCTCGCTAGGAGAATGGCTAAGATATGGTGCAATGTCCCCTGGGATTTACCTCTTAGAATAAGCAATAGGTGAAGGTCTTTGTGTAGCAGCTGTAAAGGGACAGCCTTTAGTCTTAACACTTCAGCTGGCTCAGTCTGCCAATATGCAGCAGTGATGGTGCACACTGGACAGCAATGTGCACTCTCCGGTCTCCCTCACAGCAAGAGCAATCTGTGTCCTGTACACCCTGAGAATTTGCAGCTCTTTTCCCTCCTCCTGGCAATCTCTCTCTGGGAAATGCAGTTCAAAAGCTCTTGATTACAGTAGAGTCTTTCTCCTCTGGACTACAGTTCCCACAGTGCAGCGCTGCCTTATTAAGTCTTTTGAACTTTCCTGCTCAGCAGCTTCCTCCTCTTGTTGATATAGCAGTTAACCAGTTCAGCACGCAGAGCAGCAACTACAGAGAGCTAGCGTTTCTCTCACTTTCCATTCTTAACCAAGCACCTGGCTAGGTCAAGCCCAGCACTACCCAGAAATGTCAGAGCTTTGACTCTTTGATTACTTCAGAATACCTGCCCTTTATACAGTCAGACTCTTTTGTTTTCTTCGAGTAATAAATCTCTTTTAACTAACTCTCAACCTTCAATTTAACCACCAAACTTACCTCCTGACACTAACCTTAAACCCCAGGCAACATTTATACCATTACAGTAATTATTTCTATATTATCCGAGCTGTGTGCTAAAATGAAATGATTCATGTCACTGATTTACTAATGCTATGTGCCTAATACATATTTAATGAACTTAAATGGGCATGAACTTTGAACAAGGTCTTCTTTTCTTGAAAGAATAAACTAGTGATTTTAGATATAATAGAAGTTACAGGAAGTGATACACCAAAATGAAAAACATAAATCAGCCTTTTCAAGGGCAGACACAGTTTTTGTTCAAGTATTTATTAATGTGAAATTTTGCAGAAATAAAATAGCTTGTACAGATTTAATTAGGTTCTTCAACCTAGCTAACAAGAAACGCAGGTATCAACCCCCCCTCCCCCATAGAACAAATAGATGTTTCAAACACCCCCATATATTAAAACTCTTTCATGCCTATTTGTGACGTGTTGCTTACAAGTTAAAATCTGTATTTTTTGCTAGCAAAACCCCCAAACATTTTATATAGTTTTTTAGCAGAGACCCTAGGGAATAAAATGGCCATCGTTGCTAATTTTTTGTCACACGTTATTTATGCAGTGGTCTTTCAAACGCAATTTTTGGGGAAAAAAGAAACTTTCATGAATTGAAAAAAATAAAAAACAGTAAAGTTAGCCCAATTTTTTGTATAATGTGAAAGATGATGTTATCCCGAGTAAATACAGTATCTCACAAAAGTGAGTACACCCCTCACATTTTTGTAAATATTTTCTTCTATCTTTTCATGTGACAACAATGACACTTTGCTACAATGTGAAATAGTGAGTGTGCAGCTTGTATAACAGTGTCAATTTGTTGTCCCCTCAAAATAACTCAACACACAGCCATTAATGTCTAAACCGCTGGCAACAAAAGTGAGTACACCCCTAAGTGAAAATGTCCAAATTGGTCCCAAACTGTCAATATTTTGTGTGGCCACCATTATTTTCCAGCACTGCCTTAACCCTCTTGGGGATGGAGTTCACCAAAGCTTCACAGTTTGCCACTTTTGTGAGATACTATAGATACCTAACATGTAATGCTTTGCACTACATAGCGATAAACTATGATACTTAATAATCTCCATAGGCGACGTCTGAAAAAAAATAAATGGCTACCAGGTTAGAGTTACAGAGGAGGTCTTTTACCAGAATTATTGCTCTCGCTCTGACAATTGTGACGATACCTCACATGTGTGAATTGAACACTGTTTACACTTACATTTCTTTGCTGCGCGAGCTCGTGGGGATGGGGGGTGCTTTAAAATTATTATTATTATTTTTTTTTTTTTAACATTGTCCCTTTAAAAAAAAAAAAAAATATCTAATCACTTTTTTTGCTGTCACAAGGAATGTAAACATCCCTTGTGACAGTAATAGGTGGTGATAGGTGCTCTTTATGGAGGGATTGGGGGTCTAAAAGAGCCCATATTCCTCCTTTGCACTTAAAAGTATTCCGATTGCCAAAATCAAGTGGTTGTAAACCCCAGTCATGAAATGTGAACAAAGCACATATAACTGTATTGTTTAACTGTCTCTCTCCAAAGCTCTAAGTGTCGTTTCTCTCTGCTGTTTCGTTTTTCTGTTATCAGCATGAGTCACTTCTGACAAGTTTTCCTGACACATGAGATAAAATTTGGGACTGGAAGGGAGATAAGCACACAGCTTGTGTATTCATAATTCAAATCTCTCCATGTTCCTTCGCTCCTCTGCCTCTCCAATCAGCTCTCAGACAGTGTATAAGAGCTGTGACTGCAGCTCTCCACCCCCTACTCTGTACTCCTCACAGATACAGAAAGATTTTATCACAATTGTGCTCTTTTGAAGCGATATAGACAAGAGAATATGTAGGTGGGAGGATTTATTTAATCTCTGTGTATGATCTGAGGCTATTCACTTCACTAGGCATATAGGAGGATTTACAACAACTTTAAGAATATATGCTTGAATAAATACATTTCTAAACTAGAGTTTGGTGCCACATTAATATCAGCACTAACTGTTTTGTATGAAGAGTATATGGAGGCTAGGATAATTTTGACACTAATCAGTTTTTGTACATATATAGCATCCAAAATGAAAGAAGAATGCATAAACTAGGATACTAATGTGCAGCTCATTTATTCTGCTTTTTTAAGAGAAAGAAACCTTTTTTTTTTAATTCAAGACTTTCCTGAGGCCTGAGAAGAAAGGTAGAAAGCAGCGCTTATATTTCTTCTAATGTGTATGTTTGGCGTGTTCTGAGCTGATCCACAAATTTTGCTTACACAGACAGAAATAGTGATTAGCTTTGGATAGTCCCATTAATCAATGTCAACATGCAGGAGAAGGACAGACACAGTAATATAAAGGTGGGAGAAAAAGAGAGAAACAATTTCCCAATTGAGTCAGCTCCCTCGCACACAAAGAAACACAAGTATTAAAATATTAATGTTCTCAGTCTAAAAATATAGACTGAGATGTTTTGCTGTACAGCAAAGTACATGAATATGAGGTCTTAGAGACGGATCTGTAATACATAAGGAAAAGCTTGCAGAAAAAAGAGACAGCAGATGTCACAATATTGAATCTGACCTGTGAAGACCAAACCGTGCACTCACATTGAAAACTGAATTATGTTTATGTCTAAAATTTTATAAAACCTCCTGTATAGAATAGGGGAATCTACACACACACAATAAGGCAATCTATCAGGTACAGTCTATTCTCATAAACTAAAAGCAAAACAAAGCCACCATGGGTGGCTGACTGTGTTGATGGGGGACTGCCTCTCACTGCACTATTGTATAGTGGGGGGTGCAAGGAGCATTCCCAGTCGGCAGAATACAATGGTTACTGCTAAGAACTATACCCGCTGGCATTATCCGTATGTAGAAAAATCCATCGGGCTGGTTGTACCCAAGTCAATCTATCGATAGACTTTGGTAAAATCAGCCTACTCATACATGGATCGAAATTCAATCGGTCCCTGCTGAACCTGACACATTTTGATCCATGTATGGCTGGCTTAAGTGCAGTAAGGAAGACTTTATTGATAAAAAAAGAAAGACAATTGGTCAATCACATGAATGAGGGAACATACCTGTGTAATGCAATCACAGAATAACTGCCAGTTTATCCAGACTGGAAAGTCTAAAGGTGCAGCACTGCTAGGACTTGCCAGGTTTCACAAGTTTGTTGCACAATAGCAGCAAGTCCACATTGCATGAATCCAGATCAAACTTTCTTTGCAAACATTTTGCAAGTCTGCTGCAAGTTCTGGTTCAGTTATATGCAATAGTCATCCCACCACAGGGGTCACTGTGGCTGAATTTTCATGCTGTAGACTCCCCATTGCAACTTTGCTCTTGCTAGAGACTTGCCATGCAAATTTGCTACAAATTGGAAAAGTGTGAACTAGAACTTGTGCTTCAAGTGCTCTGAAAGTGTGCAAGTTGCCAGTAAAATGTGCAGCAAGTTAACAATTCAACACTGCCACTTGTGGTGAGTTATCCTTGCTATCTGGGTAGTGCCAGGACATGGCTAGGATCTTGTTTTGGAGTTTTTGCTTTGTTTATTTTATGGAACACTGTACAGAACCTGTAAATAGACTTGTAAATGGCACCAATAAACACAGTACTGTTTTATTATCTCTTCCATTTTCTGTCACTTGAGGCACTGGCCCTTTAAATATCAGTTCCTTGCTAAAAGTGCCTGCAGGCCTTCACCATATGTGAGCTGGGTAGGGATGAGCTTCATGTTCGAGTCGAACCCATGTTCGACTCGAACATCGTGTTTTCGGTCGTTCGCCGAATTACGAAAGTTATGGACCGCTCGCGCCAAATTCGAGTGGCGCGTCACATCCCATAATTCACTGCGGCATTGCAGTGCATTGCTGGCTGATGATTGGCCAAGCATGCACTATGTGTACAGAGAGCCGTAATTGGCCAAAGCCAAGGGGGCTTTGGCCAATTATGGCTCAGGGGGTTTAGTACACGCCCCACACTATATAAGGCCGCCTGCACATCGGCCCTGTGTAGTGTGTTCCGGCGTAAGAGAGAGATAGAC
Organism: Aquarana catesbeiana; assembly: GCF_042186555.1. NCBI lineage: Eukaryota > Metazoa > Chordata > Amphibia > Anura > Ranidae > Aquarana > Aquarana catesbeiana. The sequence continues at coordinate 122,084,949 of NC_133333.1, read as the reverse complement.
AGAGAGAGAGACAATGTCATTTGATTTAAGTTAGATAGAGTAGGCAGGTCGAGTCAGTTAGCTGCACTTACAGTGTATTGTATATATATATATATATATATATATATATATATATATATATATATATATATATATATATATATATACTGTATTCAGTTTAGCTAGATCCTGTTCTTCTCTTCCTAATATACTGACAGACAGGCAGATGTTTTTACAGTATTTCCAGTTACTGTACTGTGTACCCTGCACAGTTGCACCTACAGTATAGCTACCTGTAACCAGGTGCTTGTGTAGGCTCTTTGAAGTATTTCCAGTTACTGTACTGTGTACCCCACACAGTTGCACCTACAGTATAGCTACCTGCAGCCAGGTGCTTGTGTAGGCTCTTTGAAGTATTTCCAGTTACTGTACTGTGTACCTCGCACAGCTGCACCTACAGTATAGCTACCTGTAGCCAGGTGCTTGTGTAGGCTCTTTGAAGTATTTCCAGTTACTGTACTGTGTACCCCGCACAGCTGCACCTACAGTATAGCTACCTGCAGCCAGGTGCTTGTGTAGGCTCTTTGAAGTATTTCCAGTTACTGTACTGTGTACCCCGCACAGTTGCACCTACAGTATAGCTACCTGCAGCCAGGTGCTTGTGTAGGCTCTTTGAAGTAGTTCCAGTTACTGTACTGTGTAGCCCACACAGTTGCACCTACAGTATAGCTACCTGTAGCCAGGTGCTTGTGTAGGCTCTTTGAAGTATTTCCAGTTACTGTACTGTGTACCCCGCACAGCTGCACCTACAGTATAGCTACCTGCAGCCAGGTGCTTGTGTAGGCTCTTTGAAGTATTTCCAGTTACTGTACTGTGTACCCCGCACAGTTGCACCTAGAGTATAGTTACCTGCAGCCAGGTGCTTGTGTAGGCTATTTGAAGTATTTCCAGTTACTGTACTGTGTACCCCGCACAGCTGCACCTACAGTATAGCTACCTGCAGCCAGGTGCTTGTGTAGGCTCTTTGAAGTATTTCCAGTTACTGTACTGTGTACCCCGCACAGTTGCACCTAGAGTATAGTTACCTGCAGCCAGGTGCTTGTGTAGGCTATTTGAAGTATTTCCAGTTACTGTACTGTTTACCCCGCACAGTTGCACCTACAGTATAGCTACCTGCAGCCAGGTGCTTGTGTAGGCTCTTTGAAGTATTTACAGTTACTGTACTGTGTACCCCGCACAGTTGCACCTACAGTATAACTACCTGCAGCCAGGTGCTTGTGTAGGCTCTTTGAAGTATTTCCAGTTACTGTACTGTGTACCCTACACAGTTGCACCTACAGTATAGCTACCTGAAGACAAGTGCAGGTGTTATCATACTAATAATACTACAGGAAGGCAGTTGACTCTGCTAGCTGCAGTATAATCGGTATATATATAAACATCCCTGTTTTGTGCAGCTCACTGCAGGCCAATAGTATGTCTGGAAGGCCAACAAGGAGAGGCAGACAGTCACAAGCCAATAAAAGAGGGCAAGCAGGCTCTGTGTCTAGAGGCAACAGTGCTGGTCATGGACACAGTGCATCACATCAGCACATGGCCATGGGACACGCTTGGCCTTTTTTTCAGCAGCTGGCTGTATTGAGCCGCAACATGTGGAAGACTTGAGTGGATGACCAAGCCGTCCTCATCGTCCTCATCCTCTCTCACCCAGACTCAGGGTACTTTGTCTGGGAAAGCAGCTGCCAACGCAGCCTCTTCCCTCGGCTCAATGGCATCAGTGACTCCTTCCCTAGCCCAACCATGTCCTCCTGAGGAGTCCCCCGAACTGTTTGACCACAGTGTTGGGTACATGCTCCAGGAGGATGTCCAGCGTTTTGAAGGCTCCGATGATGGTACTCAGCTAGAGGAAGGCAGTAACATGAGCTCAGACAGAGGGGGTGCTCAAGAAGGACAGCAATCTGACAGTCATGTTCCCCCTGCTGCGGCATACTGCCAGGTTTGCTCCAGTGATGAGGAGGGAGGAGACTCCACGTGGGTCCCTGATAGGAGAGAGGAGGAGGAGGCACATCACCAACTAAGGGAAGCACACTGACTACATCACACCGCAGAGCTCCGCATGTGCAGGGCGCTGCTGTCTCTGCGCATTATTCCAAAAGTTCTTTGGTGTGGGCCTTTTTTGAGACAAGTGCATCAGATCCCACTGCTGCTATTTGCAACATATGTCTCAAGCGTATCTTGCGTGGCCAAAACATCTCCCGCTTGGGCACCACATGCTTGACCAGACATATGTTGACCTGCCATGCAGTTTGTTGGCAAGCGTACCTAAAAGACCCACACCAAAGAACAAAGAGGACCTCTCCTTGCTCCTCATCAGCTGGGATCTCCAACCCCACTATACCTTCAGTCCTCTCTGAGACCTGCACTGAGAGGAATGAAGATGTAGAATTAGGTGTGTCACAGCCAAGTTCTTGCGAGCAATCTACTATCAGTACACCGACGTCAGATTGTACCAGGCAAATTTCCTGCCCAAACTGCTGCACTGCAGAAAGAAGTTCACTCCCAGCCATCCACATGTCCAGCGGTTGAATGCTAGCTTGGCAAAATTGCCACCCCTTCAACTGCTACCTTTTCAGTTGGTAGACTCTGCCCCCTTCTGTGAGTTTGTGGAATGTGCGGTTTCTCAGTGGCAGGTTCCCAAATGCCACTTTTTCTCACGGAAGGTGATTCCGGCTCTCTACCGGCATGTGGAAGGCAATGTCTTGGCCTCGCTGGACAGGGCGGTCAGTGGTAAGGTGCATATTACCACTGACTCATGGTCCAGCAGGCACAGACAGGGACATTACCTAAGCTTCACGGCACATTGGGTGACTCTGCTGGCAGCTGGGAAGGATGCAGGACAAGGTGCAGTAGTGTTGGAGGCTGTTCTGCCACCACTCCTCCAAAATGTCAGTACTGGTGATTCTGACACACCTCTCTCCTCCAATCCCTCCTCCTTCTTCTTCCTCCATGGCCTCTTCCTGTGCTTTGTCCTCGGAACCAGCGGTGCTCTGTAGGCATTCAAGGGGCTACGCAAGTACGCAGGCCAAAGATGCCATGCGGTGCTTGAGCTGGTGTGCTTGAGGGACAGGAGCCACACTGGGGCAGAGATTCTGTCAGCTCTGCAGGGGCAGGTTCAGAGGTGGTTGACACCATGCCAACTTAAGGGAGGAATGGTGGTTTGTGACAATGGCACCAACCTCCTCTCCGCCCTCCGACAGGGACAACTGACCCATGTGCCCTGTTTGGCTCATGTCCTTAACTTGGTGGTGCAGGGGTTCTTGGGCAGGTACCCGGGCTTACAGGATGTCCTGAGGCAGGCCAGGAAAGTCTGTGTGCATTTGCGCCGGTCATATAATGCCAGTGCTCAGCTGGCAGACCTCCAAAAGGAATTTAACCTGCCCAAGAACTGCCTAATCTGTGACATGCCCACCAGGTGGAACTCAACATTGGCCATGCTGCACACGCAGCAGAGGGCCATCAATGAGTACCTGTGTGACTTTGGCACCAGGACAGGGTCAGGGGAGCTTGTTTTTTTTCCCCACGCATGTGGGCCATGATCAGGGATGCATGCACTGTCCTGTCAACATTTGAGGAGGCCACAAGGATGGTGAGCAGTGACAGTGCATGCATCAGTGACACTGTCCCCCTTGTCCACCTGTTGGAGCACACGCTGCGTGGAATAATGGACAGGGCACTTGAGGCAGAACAGAGGCAGGAAGAGGAGGACTTCCTTAGGTCTCAAGGCCCCTTTATCCAGACAGTGTTCCTGCGTGCCCGCTGATCACACAGGAAGAGGACGAGGAGGAGGAGGAAGAGGAAGATTGTGTCAGCATGGAGGTGGAGCCTGGCACTCAGCATCAGCAGCAGTCTTTAAGGGATCATTTACAGTCCCAAGAAACCCATGGACTTGTACGTGGCTGGGAGGAGGTGGTTGCGGATCATGTTGTCCTTAGTGACACAGAGGATTCCTAGGGGCAAGATCTGACTTGGACACCTTTCCCACCGAAAATCCTCTGGGTTACTGGGTCTTGAGGATAGGATTGATCTAGCCAGAGCTTGCACAGTATGCAATTGAGCTACTGGCCTGTCTTGCATCCAGCGTTCTTTCGGAACGCACATTCAGTACTGCTGGAGGCTTTCTGACCGATCACAGGGTGCGCCTGTCCACCAACTCGGTCGATCAACTTACCTTTATAAAAATAAATCAGTCTTGGATCACCCCCAGCTACCAAGCACCTGATGCTGATGTAACCGAATAATTTTTTTTTAAATGTCAGATCCCTTAAAGACTGCCTATGCTGATATTTTGCAGGAGGGTTCGTTGCTGCGGTCAACTAGAGTATCTGTGAGGGGTTGCAGTGTTGTGGCACCAGCACCAGTGCCTAAGGCCCAATTTTTCTGCCCCTGTTTAACAGGGACGTGTAATTACAATTTTTGATGCAATACTTTGCAGCAGGGCTCGTTCCTGCGCTCCAACTAGAGTATCTGTGAAGGGTTGCAGTGTTGTGGCACCAGCACCAGTGCCTAAGGCCCAATTTTTCAGCCCCTGTTTAACAGGGGTGTGTAATTACAATTTTTGATGCAATACTTTGCAGCAGGGCTCGTTCCTGCGCTCCAACTAGAGTATCTGTGAGGGGTTGCAGTGTTGTGGCACCAGTGCCTAAGGCCCAATTTTTCTGCCCCTGTTCAACAGGGACATGTAATTACAATTCTTGATCTAATATTTCACAGCAGGGCCCATTCCAGTGCCTACCAAGAGTAACTGTGAGGACTTGCAGTGTTGTGGCACCAGCACCACTACCACCAAAGGCCCAATTTTTCTGCCCCTGTTCAACGGGTGCATGTAATTACAATTCTTGATCTAATATTTCAAAGCAAGGCCTGTTTCTGTGCCCACCAAGAGTAACTGTGAGGACTTACAGTGTTGTGGCACCAGCACCACCACCACCAAAGACCCAATTTTTCTGCCCCTGTTCAACAGGTGCATGTAATTACAATTCTTGATCTAATATTTCACAGCAGGGCCCATTCCAGCACCCACCAAGAGTAACTGTGAAGACTTACAGTGTTGTAGCACCAGCACCACCACCATCACCAAAGGCCCAATTTTTCCGCCCCTGTTCAATAGGGGCATGTAATTACAATTCTTGATCTAATACTTCACAGCAGGGCCCTGTGAGGGCTTACAGTGTTGTGGCAACACCAACACCTAAGGCCACAATTTCTGCAGAGTATATAGGGCAGGCCCCTACTTTCAAACATCCAACTTACAAACAACTCCTACTTGCAAACAGAAGGAGACAATAGGAAGTGAGATGAAATCTACCCCTAGGAAGGGAAATTCTCTCCTGTAAGAGTTAATATGGGAAAAACGTTTCTCCTTTCCACTGATGCTTTATCACCAATCCTTGTTTCACTAAAAACCCCAAATTTTCTAAAAACATTTGTCATTGGGACAAAAAGTGAGGTGAAATCTTCTGAAGAGGAGCACAGACAGCAAAACAAATGTCACAGGAGTGATAACCCTTCCCTATGTTTTCCAAAAAGCTTAAAATAGATTTTTTGGCTGGAGCTAAACACGTTAAAAATGTACCAGTTCAAAATTACAAACAGATTCTACTTAACAACAAACCTACAATCCCTGTCTTGTTTGCACCGCCTGTATACTACTGTTCAGAGTATATAGGGCCTGGTGACCCCACGCCTTTCCTTTTTTTAATTTTGGTGTGGGGTTCCCCTTAATATCCATACAAGACCCAAAGGGTCTGGTAATGGACTGGGGGGTACCCATGCCGTTTGTCTCACTGATTTTCATCCATATTGCCAGGACCCGACATTACATTAAAGCCGCAAGCAGTTTTAAATGACTTTTATTCCTTTAAAAATGTCATTTTGTGCAGGGACTGTTCTAAGCACGGGAAACACGCGCTACTTTATAGGCATACTATAGACACCCCCCAGGTACAGTATGATATTTAAAAGAATATTTCACTTTTTTTTTTTTACTTTAAGCATCATTAAAATCACTGATCCCGAAAAAATGGCCGTTTTAAAAACTTTTTTTTGCATTGATACATGTCGCCTGGGGCAGGACCCGGGTCCCCAAACCCTTTTTAGGACAATACTATGCAAATTAGCCTTTAAAATTAGCACTTTTGATTTTGAACGTTCGAGTCCCATAGACGTCAATGGGGTTCTAACATTCGTGCAAATTTTCGGTCCGTTCGCAGGTTCTGGTGCGAACCCGAACCGGGGGGTGTTCGGCTCATCCCTAGAGCTGGGGATAGGTAGTAGGTACAAAGCTCCCTAGGGTGAGAACACTTTACCACAGATACCAATCCACTGATGTGATGACAAAACAGTGCAGTGCTGTATATTGAATCAGAGGTCTCTATACGTGTATGAGAAGAGCCTGGGAAAACCCTGTGTACCCTGTGTAAACCCTGAACAGGACTTTTCCAGGCTTCCTTTGAGACACTCTGCTACCATCACTATATTGTCATAAAATATAGTAGCACGTTTGGTCATAGTAAAAGCATTTTACCAGTGGTGGGCTATCAGGGCTAGCCATGCCTTCTTTGCTGGCCTAAACTCAGAATCACTGACTTACATTTTAATATATTTTGTCCACGAATGTGTGAATTATTCCCAGTAGCCTATCTTTTCATAGCTTTTCACTTGGTTGCACTGCTTCCAGTAGTGTATGTTTATGTTAGAGCTTTTATCCAATCATATTTCACCCATCATGTGCTGCCAGGGTCAAATAAATCTAGGTGCCTGTAGCTTAAAATAAATGGCAGTACAACAGTTGGTTTAACCAATCAGCTTTTGAGTCGGTGACACTAGGACCATCTAGCAGGTGTACAATAACTTTGGCATTTTCATGTCAATAAATTTGATGTTCAGGGAGCATACTAATCAGGTAATCGCATCTGCAGCAAATTGCATAAGCTAAACTGTAATCCACGGGGTTTCTATGGTAGGAGAACTTAAGAGATCCTACAAAAATGTATGGAAACCTGGGGTGGCATGTATTTTTGTCATTTTGTTAGGTTAATTTTGATGTTTCTGCTAGAGGTGATATGTGGTGCAGTTGTGGCTTTAGTGAAAGGAGACTTGTTGAATTATTTTAATTGGATTTCTTGCTTTAGTAATGCCATTTAGTCTCACTGCATGAGATACCTGTCTGTGATGCAACACCCTGTTGTACTGCGTTTCTGTATAATATTGATGGTTTCTTTAGCCATGGCATCATAATGATGGTATTAAGAGGTGAATTCATTCAGGTAGGTAGGAAATGCATGGGCCGCCATTGCATTTTTCAATACCAAACTTGGAATACAGTCAATACTATGCCCTGGGCAGATCAATAGCAGCAGAAGTCATTGGCTCCTGCTTAAATCAATTAACCCCAGTGACGAGGGAGTGGGGGTTGGAGCAAAGTCCCATTGTCTGTGTCAATAGACACAGCAGCAGATCTTGGGAGAGGGCCTGCATGAGTGCCCTCATATTAATAGGCTTCCTATTGGGGACACCAGCAAGAGAGGAGAAGTCAGGATCGCCCGCGAGGGACCTGAGAAGAGGAGGATCAGTGCCAGGTAAGTATAGACAAGTTTGTTATTTTTTTTTTTTTTTAAAAAGAGACCCAGAAGAGGACACCTAGCTGCTAAGTGGCACTATTGCTGTCCGAACAGGACTGTCACTTGGGCCGGCTCCAGACCGTGGTCCACCATTTAGTGATCCCTGATCTAGACTAATGTGCATACTGTGGGTCATAGCTCTTGAGCAAAGATACAATAATACAAATTACAAACACATTTCTTTTTTTTTTCTTTCTGACTACCATCAAAAACCTGAATTGGGGGGAAGATTATCCTTAAGATCAGTATTTTAAATACATTGATCACATAATGCGCTATATGGGTACCTTAAATAAATAGGGATAATTGTAGACACGCACACTCTCACTCAGGTTGAACTGGATGGACTGGTGTCTTTATTCAACATTACTAACTATGTAACTATGTAATGTTGTTCATAGTATACCTTTTATAGCACTTGAAACTTCTTTCTAGTTTTTTTTTATTTTTTACATAAAATAAAGCTTTTACAGTACAAATCCTGAATGTCAGAAACTAATAGTGGATGGAGAGTTTTATTGTTAAACTTAAATGTAGCAGTATCTTTAAAATTTCATTTCAGCCATTGATTATTCTGAGTGCTCATGAGATCTTTTTTTAGGGTCAGTGCCACTTCTCTTTTGATCCGTGTCTGAACGATGAGAAGCCTCTGTCTCTTCTTTGTGATTGTCACTTTCCTCAAGCTTTCAGGGATGGAGCTTTTGTTCAGACATAGATTGACAATAGATGTTCACGATAGTCTTTGATCTGCACTTTCTTTTCCAAAGTAAATTGTAAAGCCAACTCTAAAACAGTAAAAAAACAATATAGCTTGCTTCTAAGGCATACTGCATGCCGTTCCCACTAAAACATCTTAGCAAGCGTGATAACATGTATTTTGTGATTATGTATACGGCTCCTGTATTATTTTGACAGTATTATCAATACATATTTGTCATGAACAGCCACATAGACAAGCAGATTTTTCCTTATGACAAAAACAGACACACCATCATCGATTAATTTTAAATAACACTTTAATGCATATACAGTGTTTTAAAATGTAAATGTGTTTTTGAACAAGTATGTGCCATTATGTATCTAGAGATACAATAACAAAATATAAATACATTGCCCAATAAAAGAAAAGAATGCAATATTCATTTTCGGTCAGGAGATTTAGGGTAAAAAACTTTTAATCCCTAAAATTAAGCACTGTTATCAGTACTCTCTGTCACTTTAAATTGTATATGGTGCGCCTCTAATCAATGGAACAAAAAAAAAAAGTACTTTGCTGTCTCCTTCTATCAATATACTTCTTGACAGCACATGAACTCTTAGGTTCCTTAAACTGCTACTTCCAGCAGGGGTAGGCAACTCCGGCCTTCCAGCTGTAGTGAAACTACAAATCCCATCATGCCTCTGCCTCTAGAAGTCATACCTTTGATTGTCAAGGTCTTGCAATGTCTCATGAGACTTGTAGTTTCAAAACAGCTGGAGGGCCGAGGTTGCCTACCCCTGCTGTACAGGGACTGTGAGAGGCTGGTGCCAGGTCAATTCAGGTACTTTCACTGCTTGCATTTAAAAAATACACGTAATGATTTTAAAGGCTGGGTTCACACTATTTCGAATTGGGTTCTTCCGCAAACAATTCACATAGCAGGATATTGTGACTGGCTCTCTATGGAGCCGGTTCACACATCTCCGGAGCTGCGCCGGTGCGAATTGCACAGAAGTCATGTGCATTTTCTGGTCTATTTTAGGTCTGAATTCAGGCAATAATTTGGGATGAAATCAAACCTCAAATGGTGAATGGGGATGCACCCGACCCCTGCTGTGAGCCTCTCCATGCTGCGGTGTGAACCCTTCCTAAAGAATTTGGAGCTGCATTTATTTGTATCTTTAATATTTGTCTGGCCACTTGCCACTTGATCGCCTAACTAGGAAAATATGTCATTAGTTTGAGGTTTAATACCGGGGTTATGGTTGCAGCTAAATGTCATAACCTTGGTTTCATTTTTTTCCTCAGGCACCAGACTTTGCCTGGTCTGAGTAGCACATTCACTGCTTGATCACTTTTAGAAACAACGAAAGGGGGGGTAATGACCCCTCCCGCCACTTTTCGGTGATTTCCGGGTTTACCTGAGCGATCCGGAGCTGATCCGGCGCTGGTGGCGGCTGGGCACAGAGATGCCTAGATGAGGAAAGATGGCCTCCTCTCATCTCTATGACCTAGGAGGACCGGATTGACGTCATGATGTCACTTCCAATTCTGGTCCCATGTAAACAAGCCCATTTTTAAAAAAAGCAAAAGATCAAAAAACAAACGTGGAGGAGGGTAGAGAAGAGATTTGGGGTCTGTCATGCTGTATTGTTATCACATTCCTTGATCAAAAAATACAGATTTTCAATTATCCTCAGAGTTTAGTGAATAAGTTGGGGAGGGGGGAGGGGGGTCTGTTTAACTTCATAATTCAACCATGTGCACGCAAAAATTATGTTTTTTATTCCCCTCAAATGTTATTGGGTATCCTTTGCAGAGTGGATGTTCACTCTTCCTCTGGGGAATATTCTCTTGCAAAGCGCAATCTCCCTGGCAAAGTGAATAGCCTATTTGCCTTTAATAAATCAACCCCAACATCTACAGTAACTCTCATTTGTTCTTTGCTGCACACTTTTTCCAGGATGTGGTGTTTGTTAACTGGTACCTAAAAATGATTGATTCTAGAGTTGCTATTTTCTCTGACGGCTACATGGTATATTTATAAGGGATTTGTTAAGACATTAACCCTACATTGTGCAAAAACTCACCCAAAATTCACCAGGCAACAAGCACCATAATTATAAAGAAAATTCTATGCACCTCTTTTCTTGCATGGGAAAAGCTGCTTACTATTATTGATGAATAAACTGGCATGGGTTTGTTTTGTGGGGAGGTTCCCAGAATTCAACCTGATATCTTATAACCCCAAATATAGCACCCAAACCACATTAAGATTTATGGGAGCCAAATTGCAAGCTTTTAGGAAAAAATTGTAGAACATGTACTAATGCAAAAAAAAAAAAGAAAAAGTTCAACAGGGAGCCAGTATTTTAATGGTTCATCCTAAGCCATGGACTCAATCCAGATCTGTGTGAAGTTCTACTTGAATTTCCTCCCACCCACGTTTGATATATGTCTCCTACAACTCTGAGATGGAAGGTGATTGTACAATAGCTGCCCTTATCTGGTCATAGGTACCCTATACCCAACACTCCCTAACCTTTCCTCCCTCTTTCACGCTTCTTTCCACCCGATCCTCCTCCTTATTCCCTCCCCTTTTTTCTTGTTTACCTTTTCTCTTCCTTTTTTTTCACCTTGTTTCCCTTTCCCATCTCTCTTTTACTTTTCTCTCCCTTCCTCTTTTAATATTATGTATCTAGCCATCTGCTCAACTTTTCTTTCTCTGCCCTTAGTCATTGTAACTCTTCTATGTACCTGGATTAAAAAACGGGAGCTATTCCTGCGCTACCAAATTGGAAAAAAATTTAGCGATCGTACAAGATACAAACTCAACTTATAAAACTATATAAAGCATATATCGCTGGACAGCTGCATGCACCGAAATAAGGGCCCAGACACAAGCCCGAATGAGATATAAAAAGAGAGGGGAGGGGTGCTGCGCTACCCAAAGGGTCTATGCTTATTGGTATTGTTAATAATTCCTACTGGTCAATGGGACAAGAGGCCTCAATAAAATGGAATATATAAACGTACGTAAAAAAATCGCATGAGTTGGAGTATGAATGGGTGTAGTGGCTAAAATAGGTTGCATATATGTTGATCCAACAGGTGATTGATGTCAATATAAATATAAATATGAATATAAACAATAATACATGTAAGTTGATCCAAAGGTGATAAATATAAGTAAAACCAATTCAACATGGGTTTAAAATTATTCAATCCAATAGTACAATATATCAAAAGTGCTCGTGCTCTCGTGCCTTAAATAAAATAATCCAAACTAATGCATATGCTAAAGTGCAAAATGAAGCAATAATATTACAAAAAATTGATGTATCAAGTGAAACAAACAAAAAGAGGCATGGTCGCCTAATCCTGATGTTGCGACCAGTGCAAAAGTGCAAACACAGTGTAAGTGGTCACGTGAATAAATAAATAAATAATTAATCCAATGTCCTTGCTAGTGTCCACAAAAAATTAATTAATAGGTAATCAAGTGTCCAAAAAAATCCGTGCAGTCTAAGACAAAATTAATCAATGGTGCACAGAGGAACAGTGCTCAAACACAGCAATAAAAATGACAGTGGGGTGGTGGTATGCAGATAAACCACTCTGCGTCCTCTTCATGCAGCATGCGCTAGTGTAGGTAATGGCCCCTTACCTAGCGGTGCTAGGTCAACCGCATATAAGATGTTAAATCCCAAGGTCCTGGGTCTCTCCTGCGTCTCTGTGTCCAAGCTTGCTGGCTCTGCAGGATCCTATTGGGGGCTGGGTGTATCTAGTTGTGGTCCTAATTGGGGTCCTGGGGCAGTGCGGCTCCTAGCTTCTCCTCCACATCACATCTCAAATGTATGTAAAATATAGGACAAGGTACCCAAATAGTGAAGTATGTTTTTCTTAGGGTCACTTTATTCACATATACAATGTACAAAGTACTCACATTAAGCAGTTTTTTCTACAGCGTTGTATCCTACGAGCAGCGAGCTGGCAATACATTCAGCAGAGAAAGGGAAACAGAAACAAGCCTATTCCGTCCCTACGCGTGACGTCACCGATCACGTGACTTCTTCAGGGGAAGAAGTCACGTGATCGGTGACGTCACGCGTAGGGACGGAATAGGCTTGTTTCTGTTTCCCTTCAGGGGAAGAAGTCACGTGATCGGTGACGTCACGCGTAGGGACGGAATAGGCTTGTTTCTGTTTCCCTTTCTCTGCTGAATGTATTGCGAGCTCGCCGCTCGTAGGATACAACGCTGTAGAAAAAACTGCTTAATGTGAGTACTTTGTACATTGTATATGTGAATAAAGTGACCCTAAGAAAAACATACTTCACTATTTGGGTACCTTGTCCTATATTTTACATACATTTGAGATGTGATGTGGAGGAGAAGCTAGGAGCCGCACTGCCCCAGGACCCCAATTAGGACCACAACTAGATACACCCAGCCCCCAATAGGATCCTGCAGAGCCAGCAAGCTTGGACACAGAGACGCAGGAGAGACCCAGGACCTTGGGATTTAACATCTTATATGCGGTTGACCTAGCACCGCAAGGTAAGGGGCCATTACCTACACTAGCACATGCTGCATGAAGAGGACACAGAGTGGTTTATCTGCATACCACCACCCCACTGTCATTTTTATTGCTGTGTTTGAGCACTGTTCCTCTGTGCACCATTGATTAATTTTGTCTTAGACTGCACGGATTTTTTTGGACACTTGATTACCTATTAATTAATTTTTTGTGGACACTAGCAAGGACATTGGATTAATTATTTATTTATTTATTCACGTGACCACTTACACTGTGTTTGCACTTTTGCACTGGTCGCAACATCAGGATTAGGCGACCATGCCTCTTTTTGTTTGTTTCACTTGATACATCAATTTTTTGTAATATTATTGCTTCATTTTGCACTTTAGCATATTCATTAGTTTGGATTATTTTATTTAAGGCACGAGAGCACGAGCACTTTTGATATATTGTACTATTGGATTGAATAATTTTAAACCCATGTTGAATTGGTTTTACTTATATTTATCACCTTTGGATCAACTTACATGTATTATTGTTTATATTCATATTTATATTTATATTGACATCAATCACCTGTTGGATCAACATATATGCAACCTATTTTAGCCACTACACCCATTCATACTCCAACTCATGCGATTTTTTTACGTACGTTTATATATTCCATTTTATTGTGGCCTCTTGTCCCATTGACCAGTAGGAATTATTAACAATACCAATAAGCATAGACCCTTCGGGTAGCGCAGCACCCCTCCCCTCTCTTTTTATGTACCTGGATTGATCTCAACAAGATCCATAACATATTATGTCATTTAGCTACCAACAATTCTCTAGCCATAATTTATTTATTCCCTGGCTTATGAGACATGGCCCTAGCATGTTTTTTCTGCTTTTTCTTTTCTGTCTGTATTGTATTGTTGGTGATCAAACTTTTACTGTACATGACCTTGTACAATGTGTACATCTTATTGAAAAGAAAAGAAATGCACCTTTTTGACACACTTGAATAGTAATGGTTATTGTAAATAGTTTGAATATATTTATAGCTATCAGAGCCTAAGAATGCTATTAGGCTTAATGACTTGGAGATAAGATATCTAGGCAAACTTGTCACCTATGTGAGGAGGAGGGTCTCTTTCTTATTAACCTCATAATGTACATCAGTTCATCATCACAACTGCTTTCCTTGTTCATATACAAATCTTAAAGGGTTAGTTCACCTTTACCAAAAAGCTGGAAGAATAGGTTATAGGGTGCTCTGGATAGGGAGAAAAGTACACGGTGTGGCCCAGGCAGAATATGGGGTAGGTGATTTGTATCAGGTATTACACACAACGCTCCGCCGCTAACATTCTGCTGCTGTCATATTCTGAAGAATACCATCCCACTGGATGCTAAATATATTGATGAGCCTGTATACTTTGACATCTTGTAAGTGTTTATAATCTTGTTTGGGCAATTAAAATCTAGTATTTTACTGCACTTAGAAGGGCCTTCTTTTTGCCTTGTTTACCAAAAATCTGCCTATGGAGACAAGAGGCACATGTAGATAAAAGCAAACTGGGCAGCTTTGACCAAAACTGAATAATGCCCTTGCTATGGGTGTAGGCCATTTAAGTACCTCGTGAAGCCTGACTGGACAACTCTCAGGATGTTGCTAGGATATTTCTAAGGGAGGCCCAGCTATTACTATTCACCTTCACCATCACAGGATTGAGATTCTTCTCTAATTCAAACCCCCTTATATGTGTTTTCTCGCCTCTGATGCAGTTGCCCTGAGCTTAGAGTTTTAGAGCTCACTCCTTTAATGGTGACGGTGAATAGTAATAGCTGAACCTCCCTTAGAAATGTCCTTAGTAACATCCTGGGTGTTTTCCAGTCAGGCTTCATGAGGTATGTAAGTGGCCTACACCTATAGCAAGGGTATTATTCAATTTAAGTCAAAGCTGCACAGTTTTTTTTGTACCTACAGACACCCCTTATCTGCTGTACAGACAGTTTTTGGGAAAGGTGAACTAACCCTAAGCTTTTGACAAAAAAAAAAAACTTGAATGCACAGAATAAACAGAACAGTTATTTGGAAAGATGTATCTTTTTGCGTCTGTTCCCTACTGCACTAGTTATTATTAATATGATCAATATTAGGATAAGAGTTGCCTATCTATCAAATGACCAACTGTATATTGTTGTAGCAATATATAGTTCTTTTTCTTGGTCACCCTGGTGACCACCTCAGAGCTAATTTTATAGGGCCAATATGTAAATATGAAAAAATGATGTAGCGCAAAACTATAATAGAAATTAGCCACATAAAACAAAGTCAAAAATCTTCCTTGTTAAATAGTCCTTCACCAATATCAAGAATACAGTATATGCAATCTTCCAAGATCTTATTATCCTTTAACTCAGTGCAATATATGTGCTCACCTTCCTCGCATGTATCCTCAGGACCCAAAGGGATTCCTTAACCACGCCTCTTGTATCTTTTCCTCCTCCACCTGTCGCAATCCCCCTCTCACTGATACAAGTGCAAAAAAATAATAAATATCTAGTGCTCTCTGTATCTGGGAAGGCGATAAAAAACCCTACTAAGTTGCAATTAAATTATACCAAGATACTATACATATGTGACTCTATAAGTCTTTCATGTTATACAGTATCTCACAAACGTGAGTACACCCCTCACATTTTTGTAAATATTTTATTATATCTTTTCATGTGACAACACTGAAATTACACTTTGCTACAATGTAATGTAGTGAGTGTACAGCTTGTATAACAGTGTAAATTTGCTGTCCCCACAAAAAAACTCAACACACAGCCATTAATGTCTAAACCGCTGGCAACAAGTGAGTACACCCTAAGTGAAAATGTCCAAATTGGGCTCAAAGTGTCAATATTTGGTGTGGCCACCATTATTTTCCAACACTACCTTAACCCTCTTGGGCATGGAGTTCACCAGAGCTTCACAGGTTGCCACTGGAGTCCTCTTCCACTTTTCCATGACAACATCACAGAGCTAGTGGATGTTAGAGACCTTGCGCTCCTCCACCTTCCGTTTGAGGATGTTCCACAGATGCTCAATAGGGTTTAGGTCTGGAGACATGCTTTGACAGTCCATCACCTTTACCCTCAGCTTCTTTAGCAAGGCAGTGGTGGTCTTGGTGGTATGTTTGGGGTTGTTATCATGTTGGAATACTGCCCTGCGGCCCAGTCTCTGAAGGGAGGCGATCATGCTCTGCTTCAGTATATCACAGTACATGTTGGCATTCATGGTTCCCTCAATGAACTGTAGCTCCCCAGTGCTGGCAGCACTCATACAGCCCCAGACCATGACAATCCCACCACCATGCTTGACTGTAGGCAAGACACACTTGTCTATGTACTCCTCACCTGGTTGACACCATCTGAACCAAATAAGTTTATCTTGGTCTCATCTGACCACAGGACATGGTTCCAGTAATCCATGTTCTAAGGCTGCTTGTCTTCAGCAAACTGTTTGCGGGCTTTTTTGTGCATCATCTTTAGAAGAGGCTTCCTTCTGGGACAACAGCCATGCAGACCAATTTGATGCAGTGTGCGCCGTATGGTCTGAGCACTGACAGGCTGACCTCCCAGTTTTAGGGTCTTGGCAATCTTCTTATAGCCTAGGCCAATTTTTTTTTCAGGTCCTCAGAGAGTTCTTTGCCATGAGGTGCCATGTTGAACTTCCAGTGACCAGTATGAGAGAGTGAGAGCAATAACACCAAATTTAACACACCTGCTCCCCATTCACACCTGAGACCTTATCACACTAACAAGTCACATGACACCAGGGAGGGAAAATGGCTAACTGGGCCCAATTTGGAAAAAAAATTTTAACAATAGTTTTTATTGAGATTTTCACAGAGTATCAATACAGAAGGATAAGAAATCAGTGACATTTCTTATTGTTCAATATAGCATATGGTAGAGACTTACTTACTGGGCTACATTGCTATAACAATTGTCGTGCTGAAACTTGAACATTAAATGTGGTGTTAGTACTATTTGAATGGTGTCAGCACCCTCCCCACACCCAGACACCCCAACTCAGGAACTAACTGTGCCATGGGGTGGGAGGCAGCTCGGACAACCATTGTTTGGTTGTAGTTGTGCTTGTCTTGGATTGAACAGAAGACAATAAATGATCATTCATCACAGTAACAATAACTTGGATTCACGTATACTAATCAGAGAATATACAGTGACAGTACTGAGCATATCATTGGTTAATTACAAGGGTAATAATAGTGTAACATTGTCAATATCAATGGAGTATATGAAAGAGGTAGGTTTTTTACCTAGGAGGTTGTTTTAGTTCATTGGTTTGAAATAGGGGAGGGCAGAGAGTTCAACTCTATTAGGAGCTTGCACATTATAGTGCTATGCTTCGTTGATCAGCAATCCACGGTGCCCAATTTTTGTAGAAAGAGGCGACAATAGTCATGTTGGTTTTACTGAAAGGGAACTCCAGTTGGAAATGTGTGTTCAATAGGTTAATAAGATCCGACATGGTGGGCGGTTGTGTTGTTTTCCATTTTTTTGATAGTGCTAGACGAGCAGCTATAAGTATATGAGTTGCCAGTACTTTGAGTTGTCCAGGCCACCTGGGGATCATCAGATCCAGAGGGGTTAATGGGAAAGAGACATAGTAGAGATGAAAGTAGTTACTTCTTGCCAGTATCTTTTAATGTTAGGGCAGTCCCACCAGATATGGCATAAAGTTCCCAGTTCGTTGCAACTTCTCCAGCATTTAGGTGATGTTGAGGGGTAGATTGCAGCCAGCCTGGTCGGGGTGAAATACCACTTGTGGAATAGTTTTTGTGCAGATTCCCAATGGGAGGTACAGTGGGACAAGCGAAGGGGAAGGGTTAAGGCTTGGTGCCACAGCGTAGGCGCGGGCAGAGTATCTGTGAGTGATGACCAGAAGTTGATTGAAGCTGAAGGTTAGTCTGTGGGAGGCGTAGTTAGTAGTTTGTATGCCAAGGAGATTCCTTTAACTGTTGGACCAGGGGTTTTGAACAATTTTAAGAGAGTAACTAGTGGAGAGTCTTTATCTGTGAGGTTGATTTTGGAGAGTATTGAGTGAATTCTGAGGTATAAGAAGAATGTCGTAGCAGGGATGTCGTATGTCTGTTGCAATTGTGAGAATGAGTGCATCCCTGAAGTGTATAATAGTAGTCCTAAGTTGTTGAGCCCTCTTTGTATCCAGGTTTTGAGAGGCAAGTCCGGTGATAGCAGTTCTATCGCTTTGATGGGGAGTCTAGAAAGAATGAGCGTCCTGCTTGGGTAAGTTATGCAAATTCCCAAGTATGGGAGTGAGGAACTAGCGGACCACATGAAGGGGGTTTCTTTTGAAATAGTATATTTGGTCTGTGGGTCGATACCTAAGCTTAACATAGTGGATTTACTGTGGTTAATTTTATAGAGAAAGACTGAGCTGAAGTGTTCTAGGATCTTTTGGACAGCTAGAAGAGATGATTTGGGATTAGTTAGAGTGATGATGACATCGTCGGCGTACAGGCCCAATTTATGTTCTACGTCCCCAATTTTGATACCTGTTATTGCCGATGTTGACCTGATAGCTTGTGCAAGTGGTTCCATTACATTGGCAAAGATAAAGGGGGAAAGAGGGCATCCTTGTCTTGTGCCATTAGTGATTACAAAAGGGTCTGATGTTATGCCAGATGTCCAAACTCACACACTTTGGGAAGAGTAGAGATTCAGAATGGCTGATGGTGGTGTCCCAGATAAACCAAATTTGCTTAGCACTGTTTTTATGTATGTCCAGTGAACCCTGCCAAACGCCTTCTCTGCATCAAGTGACAGGAAGAGAGAAGGCTTTTGGTTGTGCTCTATTAGATCAATGAGGTGTCTGGTATTGTCTGAGGCTTGCCTTCCTGGTACAAAACTAACCCGGTGGACTATTTGGGGGATAATCAAAGAAAGGTGTTGTGCTAAGAGTTTCTCATATAGTTTAGTATCTGTGTTTAGTAGTGAGATTGGGCGGAAATTAGCTGGAATATCAGAGGCTTTGCCGGGTTTCGGTAAGGTAACTATGAAGACCTCCAAGGATTCTTTGGGAATTTTACCTGAGGTTGTACAGTAATTGAAAGTGTTACATAGATGTGGGGTGATCAGGTCAGGGAATTGTTTGTAGTATTTGTACAGAAACCCATCTGGTCCAGGGGCCTTATGTAGGGATAATTGTTTTTTGGCTTTAACAGCCGCATGTACATTTACGTTGGCAAAATGGCATGGCTGGGCAAATGGGCGTACAGGTACGTCCCTTTGAATTTGCCGCCATGTGGTCGCGTGCACGGTGCCAGCGGCGTGCGTGCGACCCTGCCGCAAGCTCCATGAGTAGGATCATGGGTCCCGCGGACTCGATGTCCGCGGGGATACTTGTGATCGTCTCACGGAGCTGAAGAACAGGGAGATGCTAATGTAAACAAGCATCTCCCCATTCTGCCTAGTGACACTGTCACTGATCATAGCTCCCTGTGATCGGGAGCTATGATCAGTGATGTGTCACACGTAGCCACGCCCCCTAACAGTTAGAAACACTCCCTAGGACACACTTAACCCCTTCCTAGCCAGCTAGTGGTTAACCCCTTCACTGCCAGTGTCATTTTTACAGTAATCAGTGCAATTTTATAGCACTGATCACTGTAAAAATGACAATGGTCCCAAAAATATGTCAAAATTGTCTGATGTGTCCGCCATAATGTCGCAGCCATGATAAAAATTGCCGCCATTGCTAGTAAAAAAAAATTATTAATAAAAATACCATAAAACTAACCCCTATTTTGTAGACGCTATAACTTATGCGCAAACCAATCAATAAATGCTTATTGAGATTTTTTTACCAAAAATATGTAGAAGAATACGTATCGGCCTAAACTGAGGAAAAAAATCGTTTTTTTAATATATTTTTTGGGGATATTTATTATAGCAAAAAGTAAAAAATAATGCGTTTTTTTTTCAAAATTGTCGCTCTATTTTTGTTTATAGCGCAAAAAATAAAAACCGCAGAGGTGATTTTCTAGGTCTCGTATTTGTTTTAATAGATTTTCTGTGGTGGCTGAGTGATTCTTCTTTTCCTGAGCCCTCATTTTTTTGAACAGGCCCCGTAAAAAAGCTTTGTGTGCATGCCAGATAATAGATTGGTCATCAACTCATTGTACTGTAGGTTATGTTCAAAATAGTTCTTAATCTTGGATTGAATTCCCCCTTCATATGTTAAGTTGTTGAGCAGGGAGGGGTTTAGCCTCCAGACAGTATGTCTTGGGGATTCGTTGTTGGTGAATAAATTAATTGATAGTGACGCATGGTCAGACCAGGTAATTATACCTTTATGTGTTTTTGTGACTGATTGTAATAGGAATTTATCTGTGAGAAATAAGTCGATCCGAGAGTAAGATTGTTGTGAGTGGGAATAAAATGTGTAGTCTCACTTCTCACTTCTTAGTTGGATTAGAATTGTCTAGGGAAGTGTCAACATTGTCATTAAAATCCCCACATAGTATTACTGGATTGTATCTATAAGGGGCTAATTTAGAGAGTAGGCTTGTGTAAAATTTCTTTTGAGCCGTGTTGGGCACATAAAGATTCACTGATTCTCAATCGTCACAGATAGAATCAAGTACCTGCCATCCACGTCAGCCACACAATGGTGTAGTGTGAGAGAAACAGGAGGAGCTGATTGCAATCATGACCCCTCTTTTTTTCTTAGGGGCACTGGCAAAAAAGCAGTGTGGGTAGCATTTATGTGAGCATGTGGGGGATTTGTTTTTGGAGAAATGCGTTTCTTGCACGCAAAGCACGTCTGCTTGATGGGTTAGAGCTTCTTTCCATAAGAGGTTATGTTTGAAGGGGGAGTTTAATCCTTTGGGATTGAGTGAGGTGATTGTGATGGCCACTTTGGTGGATATTACCTGAGGATGGAGACGAAGTGAACAAAACTACACCTATGACGTTCGCCAATTGGGTGCAACAGGTGTATCAAACTAATACACCAATATACAAATTAGGTCACAGATATGCGGTATGTCACAAGATAAACAAGTTGAAATTATTATAACGAATTAGAAGTATCACAATTTATCAGTAGGTAATGATATCAACAAGGAAAAAAAAAAACAACAAAAAAAGCAAAATCGGTGTGCATAGCACACTATAACCTGAGGGTGTGGATTCAACAATATAATGTTGCCCATGTAGGATCTGATGTATGCATGGGACCGAAGGCCTTAGTAGTGGTTAGGCTCCGACTTTATCTGGTGCCAGGTTTCGGGAGGGTGATGGAGTTGGTTGGGATCCCATGCACCCCTGTCAAGGAAGGTTCCACCCGCTGATGACACTGCCTGATATTGGGCGTGCAGTACTGTGGTCCACCAGCAGGTGTCTCCTGGAATTCTGGAACTGCCAGGGAAGCTTTCCCCTGTTGGTAGTATTATGTGATCTTTGGGCTGCAATACTGGTGTCCACCAGCAGGTGGTTCCTGGCAGTGTGGGGCCGATATCATCTCCTGCAATCAGGCATGACCTGAGTCTGATTGAGATGAGTATAAATACCCAGCAAGTGCACACACACTTTGCCCTGGTATTGTCCTTGTGCCCTGACCTGCAGCCTGTTTATCTGTTATCATGATCCTGATCCTGAACCCTGATTCCTGTATCCTGAACCTGTTTGTATCTGTTCCTGTATCCTTGGATCCTTGCCCTGCAGCCTGATCCCTTCCATCTTGTTCCCTGTTTACTCCTGGCCCCCCATCTGCTGATCTCCTGTTTATGACCCTGGCCTGGCTTGACTACGATTCTGGTACTCCCTTTTGTTATATATGCTGGTTGGTTTATTATCACTGGTTATTTGGTTTGTTCACTCTGTTTGTATTGGTGGTGTGTTCACATTTATATGCATTTACTTTAATAAAAGTACTTTCACCTACTTATGTCTGGTTCACTCTGTCGCAGTCACACAGTTCTGGTCACATCTGGTTTATGACAGCCCCGTTACATTGGGGGGGAAGAGGAAGAAATACCAAATTGGTTAATTTTTGTACCCATCTTTGGGTGTAAGGATGGGAATTATTTGTTGTTGATAGGTGATCAACAATTTAGTAGGAAAGCCCCACTTGTAAGTGATTTTCTGTTCTCGGAGGATAAAGATGATTGGAATGAAGGCTCTGCGCATTTCCATGGTAGCCTTTGAGAGATCACTGAACAGCAGAATGTTGTTGTATGGCGCTGGTTACTTTAGTGGTTTTGGCAGCATGGAGAATTTGCTCCTAGATATGAAAGTAGTTTACCCATGCCAGGATATCTCTTGGGGTGTCTGGGGGAAGGTGTGCAGGCTTAGCGATTCTGTGGGCCCGATCGATGGTGATGTCTCATGCATTTAAGCGAGGTAATAATTGTGAGAACAGTTGCTGCAGGTAAGGAGTGATCTCATTTGTCTTTATTGACACAGGGACACCTCTAAATTTAATATTTTTTTGTCTAGAGTGATTCTTTAAATCAGCTAATTTCAATTTAATATAATGTATTTCGGATGTATGGCGGTCATGTGCATCTAATAGCTCATTATGTGCTTTAACATAGTCATGCATGTTCTCCTCAAGCATGTCAGCCCTTTCTTCCAAACAGTCCACCCTGTCATGTATTTGAGAGACTGAGAATTGCAGTTCCCTGCACAGGTCTTTTTGCAGTGTAAGTAGCATGGATTTTAACATTGCTTCTGTGACAGGGTTATCTGACACAGGAATGGCTGCTGGAGCTGGAGTGTGTTCTGTGTCAGTGGCAAGATTAGCCCACAGTTGTTTTTTTGGGCTGGTGTTCTTTGCCGGGGGAGAGAGCAGGGGAGGATGCCAGCCTCTTACCTCTGTCCATGCTTTGCTGTGAGGAAGGGGTGTCTAGTGAGGGCAGGGTGTCCATGTCATCCCTGGCGCTGTCCCTGGAGAGTGTGGCAGGGAAATCCTCCTGGCGGGGAGCTGAGCATTGCATCTCTGCAGCTAGGGAACGGGGTGTTGCATTACCCTTTCTCCTGGTTCTGGCGCCATCTTGGGCCCAGTTCATGGCCACGTTGTAAAAGTAATCCATTGTACTGCTCCTTGACATGCCCGGGACGGTGCTGAGTCCTTTCCTCCCGCAGTGCAGTCGGATCAGGGGTCGAACAGTTGCCTGGGGTTGCTCTGGATCCTAGCAGTGGAGCGGAGCTCGGGACTCAAGCCTCCATCGTGGTCTGCAGCAGGCCACGCCCCCCCAATTTGGACATTTTCACTTAGGGGTGTACTCACTTTTGTTGCCAGCAGTTTAGACATTAATGGCTGTGTGTTATTTTGAGGGGACATCAAGTTTACACTGTTATACAATCTGTACACTCACTACTTTACATTGTAGCAAAGTGTAATTTCTTCAGTGTTGTCATATGAAAAGATATAAAAAAATATTTAGAAAAATGTGAGGGGTGTACTCACGTTTGTGAGATACTGTATATGTAACAATTCAGTGTGTACTGGCTGCTTACCTTCTTAAGTGAACCTCATTTTTTTTATCAAGGTCATACAGGCTTAAGATAATCCATCCGTAACAATATCTCCTCTTTCATTTCCTCCTTCCTTCTCAGCATGGCACCCATGTATCAAGCCACGTGTAAACAGAAATGGGACCAATAGTGTACTCAGCTAAAAAATCTCTTTATTAAAAATCCTATATTGTTCCACTCACATTAACTGCCTGCCAACCGCCTCACATAGTAGTACGGCAGCAAAGAGGCACTGATTGACTGCCGTCACCCGTTGATCAGCGAGGAGGAAGACAGGACAGAACTCTGGCAATGTAAATAAAACAGATCTGTGTCCTGTCAATGGACCTGTGCCAGTTTTTGTTTCCCTGCATAGCAGGGAATAAAATCTGGCACATCCCTTAGTAAAAGCAGCTCACAGTACATACATACATACATAAACACTGATTAGGCACACATTTACCTCTTTGATCGCCCTAGATATTAATCCCTTTGATTGCCCTAGATGTTAATCCATTCCCAGCCAGGGTCATTAGTACAATGACAATGTATATTTTTAGCACTGATCACTGTATTAGTGTCACTGGTTACCACAAAGTGTCTAAAGTGTCAGTTAGTGTCAGATGGCAGTAGTTTAGAAAGGATGAGAGTGGTTTACATCCACTTTAAAGAACTCTCGAAATGGTATATAAAGATGGATAAAAACTCATTATTTGTTATTTACTAAAAAAAAAAAGACCAGCCCCAGTCACGCCTTTTTAAGGTAAAGTGACAATATTTGTGTGAACCTAACTGCCCACCCCCCAAATTCACTGATATTCCCTTTCCCAGTGATCTCACACCATTTCTCCCTCTGTCATAACTTTCACTAAAATACTCGGTGTTGGAGCATTGAGGGAGCAGTGATATCACTCCTCCTGTAATGTGACAGTGCTTTGGGCCAAGTTATTGGCTGCTATACCCAAGCACTGCATAACGGGAGGAAATCACATGCTCCAGAATACCTGATAGTACCATCTTTTTTGTTCCTACAGCAACGGAGAAAGGAGTAATGGGAAATCCCTGAAAAAAGGTGAATGATAATGGGTTGAGGGTTACACAAACACTTTTACTTTGCTCTGAAATGAGTTGAGCTTGGTTTCTTCTTGCACGGTGTTTGTTCCAGGGTTTCAGTATCCTTTCCTCATTCTGCTTATATACTTCATTATACAAATATGCAATTGTACAGCATTTTTATCAAGTTTTACACAGCTGTTAAGCACCTATAAACTGTAATTTCATTTGTTCCTCATTGACTGTAACCAGATGACTTTTTCTTAATACTTCATTGAATTTGCATTAGATGGTTTAGCTTGCCTTGAGAGCTTATAGTTTGAAGCTCATTGACTGTCCTATGTTCTATTTTCAAAGTCATTTGGGCTACTTTGCAAATATACTGTATATTACTGTAAATATTGGAAAATCTTGAAAATATATGTTTATGCTTGCCATTTTATTTCAGTTACACAAAGTTAGCTGCTTTGTAAAATTTTAGGTGACCCAAAGTCATATATTTAGAGGTTAGTTATCTTTTCATTCTCTGTTTTTAATATGTGATGTGATGAGATTGAACTTGACACATATGTTCAATATGCAGCGCACAAAATAAAGAGAATGCTCTGGGGCAAACCAGTGAATTATCAGTAAACTACCATAAATGTTCATGTTTTTTGTAATGCTGCCCCTTACATGCTTGTAACATGGAATTTCTCACTTTGCAGGTACAGGGAAGTTCATCATCACGTGTTCTTTAATAAATGTATTAATATAAATTTTTAAAAAGGTTTAAAATAAACCATCAAAATGTACATTTTTATTTGTGTAAGGGATTCTGCAGCTTTGAACAGACAGGCTCACAAAGTAAAGTGATTTTTGATAAAGGAAGTCACCTAAGAAATTGACCTAATGCTTACATGATCATAGGTAGGCTATTGTATACTCCATAGGAGTCTTTAAGAAGATTTTAAATGCCTGATATTAAATACTCCATCAATGAAAGAAAAAGGTGCTACTACCCCAGATTATGTAGAGATCCACCTAAGCTATCGGGTGCAGGATGTTGCTCAGCTGCCAACGATGTAATGGATAGATGACAATCTGCAACTCCTTACATGCTCTTAAAAAAGTCTAAATTTATTGTAACTCCATAAAAGATAGATATATACAGCAGATCTGAAACGTATAGGGAGAGAGATGTAGGTGAAGCTGCCTCTTCCTAATGTGTGATATTAGTAATACATCAAAAGTATGTATACATTAAATTATTGAAAATAGTTTGTGGTCTCTTTAAATATGATGTGCATACCAAATAATTAGAAATGAGTGTACTGTCTCCTTAAATATAGTGTACATACCCAATGATTGTATCTCCTCAAAAGTATCCTAATGTATTGGATACAAGGGGTTCTATGAAGTACACAAAAATAAAGTGGTAACATGCAAAAAACATATATGGAACCAATATCATGTGTAAAAACTGCATATACTGTACACATATCAAAAAAGAATCTGTGATATCATTGGCACGATAGTAGTCCACAGTATTATATATTAAACTCTAAATAAATATAAAGTGTTCCGCGTGCTCAATGTGCAAAAAAGTCCATATATATATGGACATATATGTCCATATATAGTGTATTTTTTGCACATTAAGCATGTTACTACTTTATTTTTGTGTACTTCATAGAACCCTTTGTATCCAATACACTAAGATACCTTTGAGGAGATGCAACCATTGGGTATGCACACTATATTTAAGGAGACAGTACACTCATTATAAATTATTTGGTATGCACATCATATTTAAAGAGACAGCACACTATTTTCCAAAAATTTTATTTATACACATACTTTTGATTTATGACTAATATCGCACATTAGGAAGCGGAAGCGCCACCTACACCTCTCTCCCTTTACATCTATTTGTCCATCACACCTTGGTGGGATTTCTAAGGTAGGAAGCAGCCTTACTATATCACCATAGCGCGGTATCCATTAATCTACGTTATGGCTGAAACGCGTTAACATCTGCTGTGTATATATATATATATATATTTTATGGAGTTAAAATAAATTTGGACTCATTTAAGAGCATGTAAGGAGTTGCGGATTGTCTTTTATCCTGATTTTAAATATATCTTACGTCTGATAGAAATCTCAGTGTACATGGTCACCACAAAAGATCATAGTTGGCAATAGTCCCGAATTGCCCAGGACACTTACGAATATTTACAACTTGTCCCAACTCAACCTTGTCCCAGGCTTCTTCCCAAAAATCAAGATCAGACACGGACAGACATTAAGGCAAGTAGAAGCTCAGATGTTCACACTGCAGTGCTGCTGGGCGAGGTCACTGTCTGTCAACATAACCCATAATAATGGGCACAAATCACTCCCCCTACCTCCACCTTCCCAGCAGTGATCAATCAGGCAGCTTAGCTATTTTGGACTTACTCCTGTATAACATCCCAGAGGTGGAGCCTGTTGCAAGGAGGAAAAGCAATTGGGCAGGCCTAAAGGAAGGGTGTGTGGCTAACCTTTGGTGATCTTCCTGGCCAGGGCTTCCTGCCTCTGGATGGTGGAAATCTAACACAGCACAGTGTAACCACAGTCTATTTGAAACTGGGTGGCATCAGGAGAGTAAGGGGAGGCAGCTGGGAGAAGCAGGTTGTGAAGATTTAGTGGTGTTAAGAAGGAGGAAATAGGAAGCGACAGTGGACCGGGACTAGAAAATAGGCATTAGATTACTTCTTACACACATCTAGTGTTTACACAGTTTCTAAACTGAATGACTGTGTATGCGTCTCATCAGACTCTGCTATTCTTGTCTGTCCACTCGTTTTCTCACTTGAGCTTTGCATAAGGCCAGCCACTGTTTGCTTCCAGCACACGGATCAAGTTAACCCTGGATACACCAACCAGGTTTACAGTTTATGAGCTTGATTCTTCATGGATTTATACAGTATACTGGCTCCAAGGCTTATACAGTGGCTGACATATATCTATTTTCCTAGTCTCAGTAAGATAAGCTGGTTAAACAACATTAACTGTTTATTAAAGTGGTAGTAAACCCTGCTTGGTCATTTTTACCTACAGGCTTACCTGTGTGTAAAATGAATATCTCCTAAACGTGCACCGTTTAGGAGACATTCACCCTGGATGCAGCCAGTTACATCAACGGCGCATGTGCTCTGAAGGTCCGGCATACCTTGAGCTGGAACCGAGGGCTCCCGCGCACGTGCGAGGGAGTGACGTCATCACTGCCCCAGTCAATCACATAGTCAGAGCATGCAAACCCGGAAGAAAGACCGGAGGAGGATGTCAGCCCCCTCAGCGGTGACAGCACAGCGCTGGAGGGCTTTGTTCCAAGGTGAGTATTTCATATTGTGCTAGTATATATATATTAGGCTTTTTTTCATCGGGACATGGGGAAATGCAGTTCCGGCATCTCCAGCACAGAATGTATGTAGTGTCAAAGAAGGATGGGGTGTGCTGAAGGGTCTATTGATGCTGACTACTGGGGATCTACTGTAGCTGGACATTGTAGTGTTGCTGGGGGGATTGTTGCTGGAGGGATCTACCATTGTGGAGAGATCTATTGTTGCTGGTGGGGCATAATTTGCCCTGGAGTTCTAATGGGTTGGATCCACTGTTGAGGGGAAAAGGTCTATTGATACTGGCTACTGGGGGATCTCTTGTTGCCAGCAGGGATCTTTTGTTGCTGGGGTAGATCTATTGTTGCTGGGGAGTATATTTCGTTCCTGGGGTGGGTCTATTTTTGCTGAGGGAGTCTACTGTTGCTGGGAATGATTTGTTGTCGCTGGGGGAAATGTGTTCTTGCTAGGGGGGGTGTGGTCTACTATCATTAACCAATTCCATACCAAAAAACTAAACTCCCTCAAAATGATGCTGCTTGGCTATGAATTCTACAAAAGGAGTGGTACTAGGAGGTGGATTGGGGGGCGAAGACAAGGGATGATGCTTAGAGGTAGGTTAGAGTGGGGAGAGTACCTGTACCTATTGTTTGAGAAAAAAAGCCCTGTCTTTATATATCTATAGCTCTATTTATGTATGCCTGCAACAAATAAATTA
This sequence comes from Aquarana catesbeiana, assembly GCF_042186555.1. Lineage (NCBI taxonomy): Eukaryota > Metazoa > Chordata > Amphibia > Anura > Ranidae > Aquarana > Aquarana catesbeiana. Next base: position 122,056,372 of record NC_133333.1, on the reverse strand, counting down.
ATATGCTTCTTGTAGAACAACTCCCATATTAAATGAATGCCCCATGCCTAATTAAACCAATGCTCCACTTACATCTGGACACACAGAAAAAAATATGTCCCTAAAAACTTTTTTGAAATGTTGTCAACCATGAAAGACGCTCAGATAAAAGTTGACTATGCAGTATTAGTGCTAGAAAATATAATTCTGATAAGTCTTCTAATCATATTAACTTGAGCAGTTACTGGTGAATGCTGGCCAGCCTGTGACTAGAACAGAATGATCTTTCAGCACTCTATTTCATGACAGTAGATCGATGATCATCTAAACCTCATTCTCATTTCTGTGTCATTTAGTAATACTGTTTAGTAGGAATGAGATAACCAAAAGAAGATGATTGTTCACAAAATCCAATCTGTGCATCCTATACATAATGCCCAAACCCCATTGAAGTCTAGGGGAGCTGAATCTTGCTATTTATTTCTGGCCTTTTTTTTTTTTTTTTCATAAACGTTTTTATTTTATGAAAGAATAACAGGGTATACAGTGATGCAATACAAATACAATAACGATATCACTATAGTATCACAACATGTATACAGTCTCCGTTTGGATTGTGAAATAGCTTTTACACATTTTGCGGTTTGAGACAGTGTAATAGGTGATAACCTAAGGTGTTGGGTGACATGTTATTGCTTGGAGTTTGGACGAAACTCGTCCTGACCTGAGTATGAGGCACGAAAGAAAAACGAACAAAAAGGGAATAAGACAGGTCGAGTAAACCCCGGTGGCCGTTATTCTGTGGCCACCGGGGAGTGTGTACAGTCTGAGATTCGAGCAAGGATAGAACGGGGACAGTATATAAAGAGAGAATAGAGGGATGTAGACAGGGGGGAGACAAAAAGGGGTCAAAGAAGGGGGACGGGTGGGGGAAATGTCGCTCTCCCCCGGGGGTGAGGTGGGGGCAAGGGGTATAGAAAGAGTTATGGGATTGTGACAAGTCATTCCATTCCCGCACTGCCCCGCTTCTCCCCTTCCCCTGCGGCCACCCGACAGTCAACTAGGGAAAAAGTTTAATCTTTGTAAGGACTTTCCTATGGTACAAATTGATGGTATCGGTCTGATGTGGTAAAGTGGTTCCAACAAGCCCAGGTAAATGCAAACTTATGTATTCTGTCTTGGGAAGTGTATATCAATTCTTCCATGTTTTTAATATGCTCGACTCTCGTTAGCCATTCTCTGATAGAAGGCGCAACTTTGGAACGCCAATGGTTCGGTATGCATAATTTGGCTGCGTTCACCATGTGCATGGCTAACGATTTATAGTATGATTTTTTTCCTAGAGAGGTATGATGAAGAAGAAACTGTGCTGGGGTATAATCTAGTGAGTAGGTGGTAACATGTGTTATAAGATTGTGAACCTCTCTCCAGAAGGGTTGAATCTTGTCGCAGTCCCACCAAATGTGACACATTGTGCCTACTGCTCTCTCACATCTCCAACACTGTTTGGAAATGGAAGGGGAGAACTTATGAAGGCGCGATGGGGTCCTGTACCATCTCGTTATTACTTTGTAGCAATTTTCTTGAATTGCGACATTTAGTGAGGATTTGTGACAATATTCATATACCCTTTTCCAATCCTCTCCGGACAAAGGTGTTTGGAAATCTTTATTCCAGGCTATTTGTGAGGGGTGTGTTATTGTGTTGTTCTCCTCCATGAGGAGTGTATAGAGTAAGGAGATGAGATGGCGTTGTGGTGTTTTGCGGTGGCAGAGGTCTTCGAAAGGCGTAAGTGGTCTTGTCCAGTTGTTACGTTGCGTATGTGTCGAAAGAAAGTGTTGTATTTGCCTAAAAGTCCAAAATGGGAAGGAGGATGTTTTGGATATGCTAATTAGTTTCTCTATGGAGATGGGAGCGCCCCCCGAGAAAAATTGAAGAGGTAAAACGTCTTCATATGGCCATTCCCGGTGGAGGAAGTGTTGAGATTCTCCCGGCGGAAAAGCAGGATTCCCTCTGATAGTAGTTAGGGGTCCCGGTGTGGGTGCAAGAGGTTTAAACTTTGACGCTTTTTTGAGAGCCAAAAGGGATGCATAGATGAGTGGGTGGGAAGAGATGCCAGATGGCCAATGTCTATCGGGGAGCCAGGGGATCAAGTGTAGGGGAGTGGACAAGAAAGAATTCTCTAGTTGAACCCATTTTTTTTAAGAGAGTGGACATTCCAGTCTGCCACTCGGGTGAGGTGGCACGCCAGATAGTATTTGTGGAGATCTGGCAGCCCGATTCCCCCATTAGTCTTGTGAAGTGTTAAACGGGAGTATTTGATGCGGGGTTGCGTGTTTTTCCATATAAAGGTAGTGCATGCTTTTTGGTAGTTCGAGAAAAACGTTGGAGGTAAGTGGATTGGTATTGATTGGATTAAATATAGGATGCGCGGAAGGATGATCATTTTTATTAGGGCAGAACGCCCAAACCATGAGACATTCAGGACCATCCAGTCTCTCATATGTTTTTGGGCTTTTAGGAGGGCTATATGGAAGTTTTTCTGGTATAGATCAGAGAGGCGGGTTGGGATCTGGATACCAAGATATGAGATTGCATCTTTGGTCCATCTAAAGGGGAAGGATTCTTGGCAATGAGTTAAGTCTTGTGTGGGTAAGGTTATGTTTAGGGCCGTCGATTTTGCGTAGTTTATTTTGAGGTTAGAGAGGAGGCCAAAGGAGTTAAAGATTAGGCAGGGAGGTTCGTGGGGATGATAAGGATAGCAGTACATCATCCGCAAAGGCGGCTACTTTATATTCCGCTCCCTTCACCGTAACTCCTTTTATATTAGGATTATTTCGTATCCTGTTCAGTAAGGGTTCAAGAGTTAAAACATAGATCAGGGGGGATAGGGGGCACCCCTGGCGTGTGCCATTGGAGATGGAGAAGGCGTTCGACAGGTGACCATTGACTTTAACTGCCGCAGTGGGACTATTTCTGGCCTTTTTTAAGGCCAATTTGCAAGCTTTTGATGAAAAAGGATGGTGACATGGGTAGCTGAGCATGGAAACATGTACCAATGCAAAAAATGTTTTTCTTTTTTTAAATGTTAAGCAGGGATACAGTCTTTCAATGCAGCCTAAAGGGCAACATTAAAATTACACAATTCCCATAAATAACATGCTTGGGGATGCTTTAAACCTGCGTATGATTTGCACACCTGTAGGATGTTCTCCTGCAAAATTGACCTCATACCACCATGTTTATTAATAAGAGTTTTCAATTACAGATCTACTAATAACTGGTGGTCTGAAAAACAACAGGGATTTCTCACAGTTAAAACCTAAGCTGCCTATTTATCAAGGGGCAAAATAAAACATTTTTTAAAATGTCTAATCCTAATCTTAATATCAATAACGTTAATATCTGGCATGCAAAGATAGGTTTGTATATGGGCAAAGCAGTACAGTGAGTGATGAAAAAATTGCCTAGCACACAAGAGGTTGAAAACAGAGGATTTTTGATGAAGCCATACTGCCGTGGTCAAGGTAGCACTGCAATATGTTGTCCCAAACTCCCAACATGGAAAATATACAGTACCTATGCCTACAGCTTATTTACTTTACACAACATCATATACTGTACTGGGATCTTATAAAGCTGTTCTCTGGAGGACTTGTCACAGTACAAAATACGTTTTTTCCTAGCTGTTAATGGCAACAACAAGCTTATTTTGATGATCAGAGAAAAAGGAAATCCGGATGACCAGACTACTGTAGAAACCACCTTTTGATTAGAAAATCACCTAGGAAGGTGAAAACACCAAGGAAATCAGTGTATTTAAGATTTGTGCTGCCCTAGGCCTGACTAAACTCGTGCACCCCTAATTTAAATAGGACCCACCTCTACCTGTCAAGGCCACACCCCTTGCTGTTTAAGACCCGTCCTGAAATTTTTGGGTGGGGACACTATTTCTGAGGGCTTGAGGGGGGGGGGCAATGGATTCCCTTAAATTTGCATAGATTTCCTCTCACTTCCTGTTCGGCTATGGGACAGGAAGTGAAAGAAAATCTCTGCAATGGGACAGGGATGGTAAAAAATAAACTGACAGGGGTTATAACCCTCCCTTATTCTATCCAAAACGAAAAAAAAAGTGTTGCCTATAGTTCTACTTTAAGCATGATATGGAGAGGACTAAGAAGATATAACCATGCCAATGATGCAGCAGAAAACATATAGCACAGTGAGGAAGGTTTGTGGTCCAGGATGAGAGGACAGTCAAAATTAGAAGTGGTGTCCCCCCCCCACAGTTGCCGACCGGCAGCAGTGCAGCCGCTTTATGGGAGTGCTAGACTAATTTGCCTCTCAGCCCAGTCCGCCCCATAAGACTGGCGCTACACTAACAGTGTAGTGCAAGCCGACGGGGACTTTTTCCGTGCTGCCCCCCTGCAAAGTGCTGCCATAGGCCTGGGCCTTGTCAGCCTAGGCCAAGATACAGCTTTGGTGTTACCCGCTTGGCGTTTTTACAAATAAAGGTGATTTCTACAGTAGTGCGGCCATTCGGATTTCCTTTTTCATGGCAGTGTGTAGCTGGTGGATCTGGAGCAGTGTTTTCTCTCTTGTTGAACAAGAGATGTGCCACAGGCAAGGTAAGATCACCCTTGAATTAATGGCCCCATTTCTACTCTGAAACAATATCAGAATATACAGGAATGTAACAATGTTGACACATAACAGAGCAAAGTCAGTTATTTTAACCACATTAAGGAGCGCCTTATTACTCCAGGGACCAATCAAAGAGCAGAAGTTTGGATATATGTAAACAGCATTAGAATTTGGAATCAATAATCCTGACACCTGGAAGTTATTAGTAATGCTAATTAAACCGAACTTTACTCCACATGGGTGACTCCTCAATATAGCTTCTCAGCTTGTATTAAAGCATCTGTGTTTTCTTTTTTTTTTTTTTTTTAATTACAAACATGTTATATTTCCCTGCTCTGTGCAACGGTTTTGCACAGAGCAGCCCTGATCCTTCTTTTCTCAGGTCCCCTATTGGTGCCACCATAGCAAGCTGCTTTCTATTGGGGTTCTTGTGCAGGCTCGCTCCTGAGCCTCCCTGTCTGTTGTCTATTGATACAGACAAGGAGGGCTTGGATTTGTTTGACAGGATAGGGAGCCAATGGATCCCACTGCTATAAATTTGCCCAGTGATTAGGAACAGAGCCGGTAGAGAAGCTGCTCTTATGCACATTGCTGGATTGAGATTGGCCTCAGGTAAGTATGGGGAGGTGGAGGGGCTGGGGGGATTCTCTGCAACAGGAAGTGTTTTACCTTACTGCATAGACCTTAAACCTTAAGGCTGGGACCAGCCTGGTCCAAATGAAATATTTTAAAGAGACAGAAAGATGGAGTTCAGCTTTAAGGATTGATAACCTGAAATATATTAGATTTTTGGGGGTTTAACAACACTTTAAGCATACTTTCTAGATTAATATAATTGGTTGACTTATAAAAACTTTTTCCTATTGTAACAGGAACCTGGATTGTATTTGCAAACTGTTATAGTCTTGTTTTTTTTTTTTCTGGTGCCTATTGACAAACTTTCCTAGATGCACATAGGCTGGAATTGTATTACCATAAATGTCCTTTAAAACCAGCACTGTTTTATCTAAGGAAGAGCGTGTTTACTGAGCCATAAACAAAACTGTTTCCCATCCATTCCTCTGTAGTAATGTAAAGTCAGATCCACCTGACAGGGTTGAGGGACTATGTATAGTCTGGTGGTACTCCTTAGTCTTTGTTCCCAGCCATCTAGATGGATATTGTAGCCACTCAAGTTAAGGATTCTGGCTTCTATGGCTCCCTAAGGGATTATTACTAGTGTGGTGGCAGCTGATGTCTTTCTGGTTTCCATAGCAACTATGCCTAGCCTATACGTCGACAACAATTTAATAGAGTAAAATAGCCTTCAACACAAATCTTTTAAGTAAGAATTATTTATTTTTTTGAACTTTGCTTTTGCAGGTGTTGTAGCTTATTACGGCATCTGAACTTTTTCATAACAGTTTCAGTATTTACTTACAGTTCCAGAAATAGCATAGGAAACTTTCATGTATCAAATATTCACTGCAGAAAAAGTTCATAAGTCACAGAAACACAGCTGTAGTCATCGCAGCAAAACAGTTATCATGGTGTTCTTATACACTGTGTCCCGGAGGCGTAATTAGAACCTTGAAGGGCCCCCCTTCAGTCAAAACACCCTGACTGTTAGCATGACTAAGATTATTAAAGACCTAGGGTACCCTGGGAAATGCGCGCTGCGGCAAACAGTGGGCATGGTCAATGGGAGAGTCTTAAAGGGGAATTGAACAGAGTCTGTGCCTGCAGTATACACTGTAGTATCAATATTCACATCATACACTTTCCTGGATAAGGCTTTAGGAGTAGCGGGTACTGTAGCAACAACCAGCTGGAACTGGAAATATTACAGATCAAATGTACATATTTGCCGACACACCACAGATGGTCAATTATATCCAAATCTTTATTGAAGAATGATCACATCACAGAAGACATAGTGCAACGTTTCAGAACCACGCAGGTATCCTTCATGGCTCTGAAAATAAGCCTACTTTGAGGGCTTATATGCAAGTTATTGGGCATAAAAAGGGTATAGGGGTCCGGGTACTGCCCTGGGGCACAAGTATTAATGCAAACATTTTTTTTTACATATCGTTTTTTTCAGGAGCAGTAATTTTAATGATGCTTAAAGTGAAACAATAGAAATGAACAATTTCTTTAAATATAGTGACTGGGGGATCCCCTTAGTCTGCCTGTAAAGTGGCGTATCTGTATAGTGTAAATATCCTGCTGTAGCAAAACTGACATTTCTAAGGAAAAAATAAATGACATTTAAATTGCCAACAATGCAATACCATTGCTGCTGATAGAAAAATGTTTTAGAAAATGGCATGGGGGTCCCCTCCAATCCATATCAGGCCCTCCGGGTCCCACTCCCAATGCCTTTTTTTTTTTTTACATTTTGGCATTGGGTTCCCCTTAAAATCTATACCAGACCTGGGGGGTGGACCCCCATGCCTTTTTTTTTTTTTTTTACTTTTTATTGCCGGCAGTGTTTTATTTTTGGAGGCTACTCTTCCTTTGTCCCCTTTCTTACACTGAGGTACCTCTTTATACCATTTTGATCTGGCAACACACCGCTGCACCCTAAGAAGCAATATTGTTAAATCCATCATCCAGAGAGATCACACCGACTATCCAGGGAGGTCAGTGGATATCCCAGATGGTGATTGCCTGCTATTTATAGCATTGAGGTAAGAGTTCTGGGAGACCAAATTGTTGAAGGAGCCACAACAGGATTATATATGAATAATCATCTCCACCTAGTCTAACAGCCACAGAACTTCACCCCCCCCCCCCCCCCATTCACTGTAGCAATTACTGGACTTTTTTTGTCACTACTTTGTTGAAATTTGAAGCTGTGTTTTTATTATTATTTTTTTCAGCTTACACAAGGTGATACACATTCAATTGCACATGAGTATATTAGGGATGTTGTTTGAGTACACATGGCAAGATTGAGATTACATCATCTACATATATCATTGGTATATGGTTATTGTAGATAGATGTCTAATACACAATTTATTTATTTTTAAAATATTTAAATTATTCTTTATCTTTATATCCCATCTGGGATAATTTATTTTGAATTGTATATCACTATTTGCGCGAAATCACTTCATTCACTTAGATTGTTTAGTGTTATGTGTTTCACTTATAGATTTTGCTGCACTTTTATTTATAACACATATTGATTTAGTTTACTGCTTTAAAGTAGCGCGAGTAGCACCCAGGGCTTAGAATGCACTATGCAGTGCCCAGTACATTGCAGGACATTCGCCGAACTTCCTGCAAATTTGGGTGTTCGCCAAATGAGCGAACAGGCGATGTTTGGGCTGAACTTTTGCTTGGCCAAACCATCCGCTCAACTCTAACTATTAATATGTATTATAGTTTTAAAGTGTCTTACTTTCACACAGAAAACACTACAGTATAGGTTTAATTTAAGGTCCAGTGAAATTGTTGCAATAGGCAAAGGAGATAAAAAAAGCTGTTTCCTGCAAGCATCCACATCAGCTACCTTTGTAGGTCAGTGCTGAAAACAACTTTTACAGTCTGTCTGTAGATGACCAATAACTATCCAGATATCAAGCAGCCAATGTGAAAACATATTTGTATACTCAGCACTTTGGCCCAAGCCTGTTGTCATCTTATAACCACTTTATTATAAACGTAGTATGGTTAGAATACCAATTATTGTATTGTTACTAAAGTTGAACATACCTGTACAAAATCAAATCTCCTGTAGATGAAACTCATTTAAACACTTTAATATAAACTCTCTGGAATACCAAATATTGTATTGTTTTTAAGTTTTATCATATATGTTTATTAGAGATGGTCCCGATGTTCGAATCTAATGTAAGTTTGACTCGAACATTGTGTGTTCGTTTGTCCGCAAACAAAGCGAACATATGGGGCGTTTGCAGCAAATTTGTGCGCCGTGGAGCACCCCCTAATGCACTGCGAGATCTCAGTGCATTGACGGCTGCTGACCTGCATGCTTTGGCCAATCACAGTGCGATCTTGCCTTTGATCAATCATGGCTCAGGGGGCTAAGACCATGCCCCACACTATATAAGGCTGTTTACACGGCGGCCGTATGTAGTGTGATAACGTGGAGAGATTGAGAGAACTTGAACTAGATTAGGCAGGTTAGTTAGTGGCGTGCAGGCACTTTAGTATATATATATATATATATATATATATATATATATATATATATATATATATATATATATATATATATATATATATACAGTGCAGTCAGTGTAGAATATATATATACAGTGCATTGAAGTGGTTTAGGAGAACCTTATGACAGAATTAAAAAAAAAAACAGCATGGGGTCCCCCCAAAATCCATACCAGGCCCTTTGGGTCTGGTATGGATTTTTAAGGGGAACTCCACTGCATTTAAAAAAAAAAAAAACAGCGTGGGGTTCCCCCTAAAAGCCATAACAGGCCCCTTGGGACTGGCGCTAGATTTTTAAGGGGAACTCCACGTCAAAATAAAAAAAAATCCAAAATCCATACCAGACCCTTATCCGAGCAAGCAGCCTGGCAGACCAGGAAAGGGGGGAGATGAGCGAGCGTCCCCCCTCCTGAACCATACCAGTCCACCTGCCCTCAACATGGGGAGGCTGCTTTGGGGTCCCCCCAAACCACCTTGTCCCTATGTTGATAGAGACAAGGACCTCTTCCCGACAAACTTGGCCATTGGTTGTCGGGGTCTGCGGGTGGTGAGCTTATTAGAATCTGGAAGCCCCCTAATGTGAATGGGTATCGGGTACCTTGTACCCCTACCCATTTACCAAAAATAGTGTGAAAAAGTAAAAACCACAGTTTTTGACAATTCCTTTATTACAACTGAAAAAAAAAGTGTCCTGCGATGTTCATCCATCTTCAAATACATGCCGCCTGAAGGACCTGAAAAATAGCAAAAAAAAAAGCTCTGCCTCAAATGGAGGCCTCCTGCTGTCTCTTGTCTGTGACAGCTGTTATATAGGCAAAGGTGGGCAAGCAAGTGACACTGCCCCCTTCTGACATCATGTGATGTCATGTAATCAGAGGGGGGCAGGATCACTTGGTTACGTCAGTGGGTGGCCCCGCCCTTGCCTATATAAGAGCTGTCAAAGGGAGGCCCCCCACGGAGGCAAAGTTTTTTTTAATATTTTTTGGGTCCATCGGGCGGCGTGATTTAATAAAGGAATTGTCAAAAACTGTCTATTGTGGTTTTTACTTTTTGACACTTTTTTTACAAGAATGGGTAGGGATACAATGAACCCTATACTCATTCACATGGGGGGGATCTGGGGCCCCCTTGTTAAAGGGGGCTTCCAGATTCTGATAAGCACTCCGCCCGCAGACCCCAACAACCACAGCCCAGGGTTGTCGGGAAGAGGTCCTTGTACCCATGTTTGCATTGGGGGGGACCCCAAAGCACCCTCCCCATGTTGAGGGCATGTGGCCGGGTATGGTTCAGGAGGGGGGGCGCACGTTCGCCCCCCTATCCTGTCCTCCAGGCTGCATGCTGGATAAGGGTCTGGTGGTATGGATTTTGGGGGGACCCCCACGCCATTTCCCCTTTAAATCCATACCAGACCCCGTGGCCTGGCATGGACCTGGGGGGAACCCACGCCGATTTTTTACTTGATTTTTAATCTATATTGCCGGCAATACATTACAACCGCAAGCACATTTCAATTATATTTTTTCCTTTATAAATGTAATTTTAAATTTTAAAATAATCACTTTTGATTTTTCATGTTTGTGTCCCATAGACTAATAGGGTTTGAATGTTCGCTCAAACTTGTTGCCTGTTTGCATGTTCTGGTGCAAACCGAACCAGGGGGTGTTCAGCTTATCACAAATGTTTAATAGATCCAGCCACCCAATACTTGCTGTATATCCAGTGGTCAAATATTATGAGTAGGAAATATTTAGTGTATGAAGAAAAAGCCATGCAGTTATTCCGGCTTTAAAATTTTCATTTTTTTCATTTAAATGCAGTATAGCTGTAGAAAATCTCTCAGAATCATGGTTCAATTGCTAAATTCTTATTCTTTGTATTTACTTACTTTACTTCTGTTAAAATGGAAATTGTGTCTTCATTATTATGGGGATGTAGTAAAAAAAGCCTTGTGTTATTTTTTTTTGGAGTTTGAGTAGCATACAGGATGCCAGGGATGGGTCTTGGATGGTAAATATGTATCACCATTATATAGATTGTAGCCCCTACAAGGGGGATCTGAAAGGATAAACCCTCCTACAGGAGAGGCCTGAAAAGGGAAGGAAGCTGTCAGCAGGTGTCAATGAAGAGCTGTGTAGAGCAGGACACAGTGTGAGGGGGCTGTGGGCTGTTTGTCTGTTGAGATGCTGCTGAACTTTTGTGACCCCTTCTAGACCTTTGGGGCAGGTGGGAACTTCAAAACCCTGTTGTTGGACAAGTTTATGCTGACGGTGTGCCATGTTTTGTGTTCCAGAGTGTATGGACTGTTTTGTTTGTTTTTCTAAAGATAAGCTGTTCTGTTTGCCCTTGGAGAAATAAAGACTGTTTGTTTTTAAAAAAAGACACAGCTAGCTAGATATCTGTGACCCCAAATACAAATTAGATAGAGACAGTGATTTCGGGGGAGATATTTACTGCTGCTGTACAATGCAGTGCTAGTTACAGAGCTATACAGTGCTATATACAGGGCTGTATAATACCACTACCACATTACAGTGAATTGCAATGTGATGGGTGCAAAGAGTGGAATGCACCCCTTCCTTCATATTCACTGTACTGTTCAATGCTCCATTACTTCAAACTGTATTGCTGGTACTTAACTTGTACAGGGGGATGCACAGGAGTTAATTTTATCAGAGGGAGGTTGAGGAAAAAGAGCACCAGAAGCAATGAGGAGGAGACAGCCATCAGGGAGAAGCAATTGCCAGTAATGTTTCTGTGGATGCAGCTCTCTGCCACATGGGTTAAGCAATAAAAGTGGTTGGGTCTATAAAGTACCAGAGATTGGAGAGTATGGAAGCGAGGGAGGGCAACTTGCAAAGGAGTAGAGGGAGCAGCTTCCCTATTCCCCCAGAGGGCACTGCTCCACAAGTGCAGGCCAATGGTATCCCCACTCCACCACACCCCACAGAGAGCAGCTTTGCAGGTTTTTTCTCACACATGTGCCACAGACAACACCGTAGTGGTTTGCAGCCTCTGCCTGCAGCATATAAAATGTGGTAAATCTACTAGCCATTTGGGTACCACATGCATGAGGAGACACATGACTGCTCACTAAAAAGCTCAGTGGGAGCAGCACATGAATGATGCTTGTCCACAGTAAGGCCCCTTCACATCCGCTTGCTCAGCAGGGATCGATCTGTTGATCCCCACTGAGCCGGCGGATGACAGGGCGGTCCCTGCATACTGTGCAGGGCCCGCCCTGTCAGATCTCGGCTCTCCCCTATGGGGGATCAGATGAACATGGACTGTCTGTCCATGTTCATTTGATCCGCTCCGCAGACGGATAGAAAAATAGGATTTTCCTCTGTCTGCAGAATCGGACCATAACGGGGACGGATGATATCGGGTGTCAGCGGATGTTCATCCGCTGACACCCGCTATTCCATAGGGATGCATGTATGGGGCCTTAAAGGCTCACAATCATCCTACTTCTCACTTCTCCCTTTCCACTTCTCCCCACACTAAACAACAATCTCCATTTGCAGACCTTTTGAGTCTGGTATGAATTTTAAGGTGGAACCCCCAAGCCTAAAGTGTCCCCCCCCCCTCCCACGAACAATAGTAGATCACATATCCTCAACATGGAGGGAATCTTGCTTGTGAAAGTCTGTGAGTGGGGGGGTTATGAAATCTAGAAGCCCACTTTAAAAATAAGGGGGGCCCTAATACTACCCCACCCTACATGAAGAAATAAGAAGTACTCCCTCTCATTCGCAAAAAATAAAAATAAAATATTAAATAAAGACCAACTTTTTGATAAGCCTTTTGTTAAAAAATAAAATAAGGAAAAAAAACTACCACAATTGTAAATTCATCATCAATCATATTGTGCAGCAATGTAGATCCATGTCGACCCCAAACAACGACAATCCCCATGATGTTCTTGCAATGGTCATGTTTATATTTGGTCAATGATGTCATCCACCCCAGCTTCCCGGCTCGCTCCTTAACAACCAGCTATTCTTCGCACAGAATTAAAATCCGTCGATCATTTTCAACTGATTCGAATTTGAATCATTCAGAAAATTTGGAGCTCTTTAGAAAGGAATTTGTGCAACAAAATGAAACAAATTTCAACGAAATTTGTACTATTTCATTCTGAGATTTGGATGTATCAATGACATCAGAAGAAGGCAGGGCCGCTCGGTGACGTCGCCGGGTGGCCCTGTTCCTTAGTTATTTAAGTAATGTCAGACAGTGGGAGCCTTCGATGAGACTGTAGGTTTCTTTTCTTTTTTTTTTTTCATTTCAGGCAGTGTGATGGGCATCATGACTGACTATGGAGCTACACTGGGGGGACATTTTTTTATTTTTTAATAAAGAACTTGTCATTTTTTTTGTAATTCATTTGAAAACGAATCTACAAATGACATTAAACAAATTTAAACAAAATTTGTTACTATTTCATTCAGTGATTCGGATATATCCGAATCTTTGAATAACCAAAAATGTGTCTGATGTCCCTTTGTTATTAGAGTCTGGACAAAGGTATTCAGACTCCTAGCCACATTCCTCAGCTCAGTGCAAAAACTGTTTCTCAAATTAATAATCAACACACGATATCTAAAATGTAAAAATAAAAAAATGACAAGGATAGGACTGTGCATAAAAGACAAGGCATATACATATTTGCCAACATTCACACCTTATATACATTTATTTCTAATATTTGCTGAGGCCTGAGTATGTTTATCTATGTCTTTTCTTTTATATACACTCTTGTCCTTGTAATTTTTTTAACATTTGAAATTTTGGATAAATAAATGTTTAAAAAACAGTGTTTTGTATTTATTTGTGTTCCCAGATCTCTTCCTCTTTTCAATGCCTTTTATGGTGCACATTTTGATTTGGTGCACAGTTTACTAATTTTGTAGCAGGTGTTTTGTGTATACTTTATACTGTTTATTACGTCCACATTTTTCCACACTGTATTTTTCAGACACCTTTGGCATACATCTATGTTATTACATTATACATTAAATTATCTAAACAAACACCAGCAAAAATTAACACATTTTGTCTTTTTAGCTGCTTAACAAACAATAACCCATATCTGGTAGAAACAAAGCATATCATATATACAGTAGACTCCCACTCAAAATTTTGAAAAATCTGGATGCCATGGATGTCCTGTGAACTTTCCTTCATCAATCTGTTGTTGCTCTATCCTGATTTTCTTATGTGTATAGCTTACCTCCTCCTCCTCTTTTTCTTTTCCCTCGTGCCCTCCTGCATTTCCCACTTCTCTTACATGTTCATTTTTCTATCCACTTTACACCCTGATTTGTGGCACTTTTATAACTCATTCATCTGGAAAGATGATCAGACTGACGAGACATGCCTGTAAAAAAAAAAAAAAAAAAAAAAGAACAAACACAGTGCAACAAATGTAATCTTGAACTCTACTCAACAGCATCATACGTAGTCTAGTCTAGAGACAATTTATTTCTCCAGTTAGTACATCCTGCTTTTATACTCATCTATTATTGAAAGGGTTATACCAAATCTTTTACTAATTTTGAATGAGCTTTCTAAAACAGTTTGATATTCCTGTACCTGGAACCTGTAACAGCAAAGTCATGTTGTTTGCCTTACACCAATTGAATCTTCTTCCAAATGTTCAGCAAAATATTAGGACTGGAGGTTACAATAAAAAAATCTCATCCACATCAGTGCCTGACCTCACAAATGCGCTACTGGAAGAATGGTCAAACATTCCCATAGACACACTCCTAAACCTTGTGGACTGCCTTCCCAGAAAAGTTGAAGCTGCTTTGGCTGCAAAGGGTGGGCTAAATCAATATTGAGCCCTACAGACTAAGACTGGGATGCCATTAAACTTCATGTGCGTGTAAAGGCAGTACTTACTCCCAATACTTTTGGCAATATAGTGTATGTAAGATATACCGCAATGTGTAACAAATCCTCATGCTGGTATAGTTACCACTCAATTACATCATCAAAGCCTCTTCCCTGGGCATTACGCCACAGGGTCACGTGGCTTCCTTAGGGGAATAGGTGAATCTCCCTAATGAGGACATACTGTAGGCAGCAATAAAAACAGACTAGGTCCTAATCCCTCTCTACTCTATTTAGATCTTTAAAACATTTTGCCTTTAGTTATAATTTAGGAAAACATTGGCTCAAAATAAATACTTTCTTAAAAGTGGGTTTAACAAAAGATTCCAGGAATTCAAGAGCAAGTATTACTGTCACATGAACGTGTTTGCTGAACCATGTGATATCGATGCCAGTAATGCAGGTGATCACTTTCAATTAAAACTAAGTAAAATACAAAATGACAGCAGCTTATAAAGAGCTTTCTGAGAAAAGGACCTTTTGTCACTTTATATGTCATGTGTCCTACCTGATTTTTATCCGTCTGTGACAAAAATCTGCTCTTAGATACAGTTCAATGTTTAGTAGCACATGCTGCTTCAAACAGGTTCTCTCAAGAATTAAAAGCATCAAAACAAAGATCACATCGAAGTGATGATTACTTATCTAGAATGCTTGATATTGCCATATTGATCACCAGTGCAAACAGAAACACTTCCAAATGTACCTCTGACTGTGTCTCAATATTATGGAATGGATGATTTAAGCAACTTTCACAGTTAATAAATGTCAGCTTTTATCACTGGCTTTTGTGACCCAGTACTGACCCACAAAGTGCCTCCTATAAGAAAAGGTTCAACAGATTTGCACTATACCTTTTAAGATGTTATATCAGTTGTCAGTGGCACAAAAAGGTTAGCAGAGATTTTGGTTGCAATAGGGCCTTATCCGTGTCGGGGCCCTATAGATTTTTACCAAGCTACACCCAAACACCTTTTCTTTTGCCACTACTTTGACAACTGTGCAAGTAAATTGCTTCTCCTGCAAGGAAGGAGAAATACCATTCAACGTGGAGGAGGTCATACGACTTGGGGGAGTTAGGTTCCAAGTAGGAGCTCGGGGTTTAAGGCACATAATGTAATGAGGTTATAAGCAGGGCCCACTTGCCCTGCACATGGGGGTTCCTTTCCTTTTGTGTACATGCTCATCAATGCCCAGGGCAGATGGGACCACGTTTATGTGAAAGTCAAACATTATGGCGGTGCCCTGGCTTAGACATGAGCCATACACTGTGTGCAGCTGTAAAACATACAGAGTATCTCTGTGAGCAATCTGTCCATGTCACTATACACCACTGCTTGATGTATGTTGTATTAGGAGAGACACTGCTGAGCCCATGCCTTTTCCACCTGTTCAGCGCACCTCAGAATGCAATGACAGAATGGGGTCCCATGCAGCACCTAGCTTGGACCTCATATGTGATATCACTTGACTCTTCCACACTCTTGTACCATACTAAGTATATAGGGTTTCTGTACCACAGGTTTGGTCCCAGATACTTTTGGGGGAACCGACCACTAGAGAGGGAGCCAGATCACTGACCCCCTCGGTACCGGAGGACCTGTCACCTTTGTCAAGTACCACGCTTCATGACAAGCTGCTATATACTTCCCACCATTTCCTGGCAACTGCTCTCCAATGTCAACTCCTCCTGCTAAGTTAACCTTTCTAGTGGCCTTGCACCGTACCCATGTGTGTTTTACAGGCCCTGTGTGACGAACGCGGGTGTCAGATCCCTGCCCTCCTCGTTAACTTGCAAGGAAGGACTGGCCAACCTCACACCACGCTGTCACTTACGTAACAATGCCACTCTCAGCTGCGCCCAGCACAAAGATTTTCCAGCTTGCAGGACCACAATCTAGGTGCGAGCAGCCTGAGAGTGATTGTCACTGGGCTAATTACACAATTAACCCTTTAACTGCCACCACCCCCGTTTAAAAGACCGAGCCGGGGAGACTCGTAATTTTAGCAATACCAATTATAATTTTAGAATAAACGTCTGCC
The DNA here is from genome assembly GCF_042186555.1 of Aquarana catesbeiana. Lineage (NCBI taxonomy): Eukaryota > Metazoa > Chordata > Amphibia > Anura > Ranidae > Aquarana > Aquarana catesbeiana. The sequence continues at coordinate 122,039,632 of NC_133333.1, read as the reverse complement.
ACACACACTGCCACCACAGACAGGTCTGCTCAGAGTCTTACTCTACAACAGTAGCGCCCTTCAAGAGGCAGGTTCATTTATAGCTTGCATTAAGAGCTTTAGAGACAAGGTTAACACTTTTCAACATAAGGATTTATTATGAAAAGGTCAAAGTTGATGCAAATAAAATATTTACAGAAAAAAGATGTTTCAAAAGATAAAGACAATATACAGCCACAAAGCAATAAGGTAGAATTGGGAAGGAAGAATACTTGCAATTAATGTCCAAGGGTTGATCAGAGTTCGATCGATGAGCTGGGTAATCGGTTCTCGACTTGGCAGATGTTTCTTCTTGGATGGTAAAAGGAGAACTGCCCATTGTCTTGGCATTTCCTCTTTTCTGTCAAATCAAAGGGGGTGTTGACAGTGACCAGTAACCAATCGTCTGGTCATCTTGTTTTAGGGGTTGGTTGCCGGGAGGTGTCTACACTCATGACCACGTCCCAGGTAGGTTTTGCAATACATATTCATATATCTGCATCTATAGTGTTTCCAGACTCCAAATATCCATATTATTATTCAACTTGAGATTTCCTTCAAAACAAGTCTAAACATGCCATCTCTATAATGTATAGCCTGCTTTGGAGGAATAAGTGGTCCCAGGGGTTTCCCATATGACCTGACATAGGGGTGTCTGGACTTGAAACGTTCCATATTATCTGAGGAAACTAAATATGTCCAGATTATGGCTGTGCTATTACTAAGTCAGAAGTTATGAAACATGCTGAAATTTCATACTTATTCTACTGAGGTGTATTCAGACAATTTACAGCCGAGGCCTGTTAGGTCTCTGAATGGGGAGGGTGACAGTTTTACGACAGGCCTGAACACTGCCCTTACAACAAATGTTTTCTACTGACCTAACCTGGTTCTGTTTTCTCTGTTGAGATAACCTTTTCTGTTGAACTTAAAAAGCTTTGGATTCCTAAGACGAGGAAGGAGGGAGTTCAGAGTTTTCTGTAAGGTTACATGGTTAGCCAAACTGTCATGGCTACTTCCACACAAGATGGCAGCTAGCTACAGCTTTTCATGTCCCGTACCTGATATCGTTACACCTCCCCCCTTAGGTGGTTGCATGGGAGGGAACTACAATTTCCCTCCTGATGCAACCGACTCCTGCAGGCTCGGCTTGTCGTGACAGCCCATCAGCATTGCCATGGGCGCTGCCTTTCTTATGCTGGATGGTGAAATCGTATTGCTGAAGAATTAGGCTCCACCGAAGTAGTTTGCCATTCTCCCCAGCAACACGATTTAGCCAGCTCAAGGGATTGTGATCCGTGATCACAGTGAAGTGCCGTCCATAAAGGTACGTTTGTAACTTCTGGAGAGCCCACATGATCGCAAGACACTCCTTTTCAATCGTGGCATATGCTACTTCCCTGGGAAGCAGCTTCCTGCTCAGGTAGAGGATGGGATGCTCCAGCGCCTCCTTCAAGGCCTGAAATGCCTGCTCACATTCTGGTGTCCAAGACACCACCTTGGGCAGTTTCTTTTTGGTTAGGTCAGTCAGAGGTTTGGCCAGGCTACTATAGTTACATACAAGTTTCCTATAGTAGCCAGCGGTCCCCAAGAAAGACATAACCTGCTTTTTGGTTTGAGGGGTAGGCCAGGCCAGGATGGCCTCAACCTTCCCTGTCTCGGGTTTCAGGGTACCTCCTCCTACCTGGTGTCCCAAGTACTGCACATCAGTCATGCCAATCTGACTCTTACTGGGTTTGACAGTCAGATTGGCAGCTGTCAGTTGGTCCAAGACCTGTGACAGGTGCACCAGGTGTACTTCCCAGACAGGGCCAATCACTCCAAGGCTTCTTGAGCCGACCATTTCACAAGGTTCCACCCCTCCTTGTAGGTCATCCATGACCCCCGGAGAAGTGGCTGGCGCGTTCTCAACCCCAACTAGCATTGCCTTACATGCAGACAAGCCACATGGGGTGGTGAAGGCTGACTCGTCCTGAGCCTTCCGTGTTAGGGGGGTTGGTCCACGCCCCCTGCTCAGGTCAATGATGGTGAGACAGCAGGCACCTACCAGCTGTTACGACCCCTCATGATTCCTGGGCATAGGGAAGGCCACAACAATAGGGCTGGCATTCAGCCCTTCAAGGGCTCCTGGAAGCCTGGTTGTCTGATCCCTTTTGGGGGCCAGGACTACCAGTAGCGCCCAGACTGTCCGAGCTCCCTGAATGACCCCTAACTGCATAATTTCCTCAGTCTCCTTTGCCCCGCCTGTCTGCGCCTCCTGCAAGGCAAGGTGGGCTGCAAGGGTGAGGGGAGGATACACCCGGCCGCCCACCTCGTGGACGCCATGGGGTGCCCTCCCAGAGTTTCCCATGACCCAAACACGGCATGCTGTAAGCACTGCCAGCATCATGGGTGCCTAGAGGGGAAGGAAAGGTGAGTGGGACTGAAGGCCTAAGCCCACTCCCTGAGTGTCAGCTATCACTTCTAGCAGGGCACCTAACTCTTTCCGTTCAGGTATACAGTCTCTGCCAATGACAGGCGCTGTGCTGGGACATTGTGTGAACATCAAGTTAGGCCACAGACCATTGTGTTTCACTCCAGCCCTGGCCTTCCTGATTTCACCTGGACCTTCACAGACCATATCAGGTGACACCTTCAACACATTCCCCTTTGGTTGACTGAACACAGTGAGCAACTGCTTAACCCTTTCAGTCTCCAGGCCTCCTGCCTGTAGACCAGTACAGCCTCTCTGCCCACTGTCCCTGTCACGCTTTTGTTTATTTTTCTCAGCAGGGGAGCTAACAGCTGGCCTGCTGAACACTGCAAAGCCTTTGTCTCTCAGCAGTACTGGCTGAGGCGTGGGACTACAAGTACCAACCAGCTGTCCTGTGACACACAAGGACAACTGCTGGGGTGTAGTCAAGGTAGAATACTCTGGGTCAAAGTCAGGAATGGGGCCACCTGGGCCACTCCTGGGTTCTGCCGCCAGAGACTCTATCTTCTCCACTGTCCCAGCATTGTGGGTGCCCTCCAACAAAGACATAACATCATTACATTCAGTAATTACATTCTTAACATCAGCTACACAAGCATTTGATATCGGCACATGCAAGGGGGCCTCCTCTCCTTCTGTAGGTGAAGAAGACCCCTGTACCTCCACTCCACCCTCCCCCTCCCTCTGTCCATCCACAGGTTGCCCAGATATTACCCCAACATCTGTAAACAGTACCTTGGTAGGTCCAGAGAGTTCTGTGGGAGCATCCTGGGTGCTTTTAGCAGGGGCATAGTAAGAAACAAGGGTACCTAAATCAGCACCCAACAACACCGCAGTGGGGATCTCCACCGAGACTCCCACTTCTCTCATCCCACTTCCGGCACCCCAATCAATAAAAACATAGGCACGGGGTACTCGTGAGCGGGTCCCCCCGACTCCGGTGAGGGTAAAAAACTTTCCAGGGATGATGTCACTTCTTTCTATCACCTCTGGTCTGACCAAAGTGACTTCAGCTCCTGTGTCACGGAAACCAGTAACGATCCGGTGGCCCACGGTGACTGGCTGCAAGTTGGCGGTGGTTACTCGAGTTCTCCTGCGGACGAACAGCACGGAAGAAGGGTTGCTGGCCGGATGGCCAGATGATGTCGTCTTCTTCTGCTCAGGGCACTGCGTCCTGAGATGTCCGGCTTCCCCACAGTTGTAGCATTTGCATTTGTCAGTTAGGAAGGTCTTGGTTCCAGTAGCTGCAGGTTCCGGCTGCTGAGGAACTTGGTTGGTAGGCAGAGGAGGGGTTGCTGTGTGCGATTTCCCTCCTTTCCAGCCATTCGGAGGAGTCTTGCGATGGTCAGATACCCGAGAGTGGATATAGGTATCTGCCAGTTCTGCTGCTGCTTTGGCAGAGTTTGGCTTTCGCTCCAGCACAAACTGTCTGACGTCTGTAGGACAGATGTGCAAAAGTTGATCTTCAATCATAAGATCTTCTAGGGATTCAAAAGAATCGGCTTTCAAGCCTTTAGTCCATTGCCGGAATGTGGTGCGTAAGCGAACTACCACATCCATGTATGAGTCCCCAGGCCCCTTTTGCAAGGACCTAAAACGCTTCCGGTACACTTCCGGGGTTAGCTGAAACTTTTGGATGATTGCATCCTTTAGGGCCCCATAATCGTCGCACTGCTCTTCTGACAGTTCAACATAAGCATCCAGGGTCTTGCCTCGTAGCCCTGGCGCCAGGTACCGGGCCCATTGGGCTGGGGGCAGATGGTACTGACGGCAAGTTTTTTCAAACGACAGTAGATACACGTCAATGTCACTGTCCTTTTCCATAACTGGAAATTTGGCTGCCGGGATCACTGGCAAAGAGGCATCCCTGTGCTCTAGGGATCCGAGGTTCTGAGCCTGTCGCTGCTGCTGGAGCCTAGCCATCTCTAGTTCGTGCCGACGATCAGCCTCCCTCTCAGCCTGGCGTTCTGCCGCCTCTCGCTCAGCCCTGCGTTCCGCAGCCTCTCTCTCAGCCTGGCGTTCCAGAAACTGCAGGTACACCACAGGATCCGTCTCCCTGAGGTGTTGTAGAGTTTCTTGCATTTGAAGAGAGTCTATGATGGTTTCAGGCAATCTGATGCTGGCCTGCTCTTGTGGTGGCTTGGAGGTAACAATCCGTGGTATTCCAGTGTCAGTTTCTGCTTGCCCATCTGGTGAGGCCGCCTCTGAACCACTGGGCTCTGGAGTAGCAGAAACCCTTTCTGGTCCAGTTTCCCCCAGGTTCTGGTCTGCACGGATATCAAACTCCTGTAAGGCATGTATCAAGCCTTCACGATTTTTGCCACCGACGTCAATTCCTCTTTCTGCGCACTCAACAGCCAGTTCATTCTTGCTCATCTTTTTATATGCTGATAACCCAGACATTTTGCAAGCAGAAAAGATAGAACAGAAAGAAGAGATAGGAAGAAGGTGTAGGAAGGAGCTGTTGCTGTATGTCTCTCTTGAAAAAATAAAAATCAAAAAATATGCACCAGCTTGTCTCTAAGGACTGTTTCCACAAAGGTTACAATCCTTCAGTGCAGAGCTAATTCCTAACAATGCACTGAATGCTCTTAATGCGAAACTATCCCGCTACGCTGCCAGCCAATATGTGACGAACGCGGGTGTCAGATCCCTGCCCTCCTCGCTAACTTGCAAGGAAGGACCGGCCAACCTCACACCAAGCTGTCACTTACGTAACAATGCCACTCTCAGCTGCGCCCAGCACAAAGATTTTCCAGCTTGCAGGACCACAAGCTAGGTGCGAGCAGCCTGAGAGTGATTGTCACTGGGCTAATTACACAATTAACCCTTTAACTGCCACCACCCCCGTTTAAAAGACCGAGCCGGGGGAGACTCGTAATTTTAGCAATACCAATTATAATTTTAGAATAAGCGTCTGCCACACACACTGCCACCACAGACAGGTCTGCTCAGAGTCTTACTCTACAACAGTAGCGCCCTTCAAGAGGCAGGTTCATTTATAGCTTGCATTAAGAGCTTTAGAGACAAGGTTAACACTTTTCAACATAAGGGTTTATTATGAAAAGGTCAAAGTTGATGCAAATAAAATATTTACAGAAAAAAGATGTTTCAAAAGATAAAGACAATATACAGCCACAAAGCAATAAGGTAGAATTGGGAAGGAAGAATACTTGCAATTAATGTCCGAGGGTTGATCAGAGTTCGATCGATGAGCTGGGTAATCGGTTCTCGACTTGGCAGATGTTTCTTCTTGGATGGTAAAAGGAGAACTGCCCATTGTCTTGGCATTTCCTCTTTTCTATCAAATCAAAGGGGGTGTTGACAGCGACCAGTAACCAATCGTCTGGTCATCTTGTTTTAGGGGTTGGTTGCTGGGAGGTGTCTACACTCATGACCACGTCCCAGGTAGATTTTGCAATACATATTCATATATCTGCATCTATAGTGTTTCCAGACTCCAAATATCCATATTATTATTCAACTTGAGATTTCCTTCAAAACAAGTCTAAACATGCCATCTCTATAATGTATAGCCTGCTTTGGAGGAATAAGTGGTCCCAGGGGTTTCCCATATGACCTGACATAGGGGTGTCTGGACTTGAAACGTTCCATATTATCTGAGGAAACTAAATATGTCCAGATTATGGCTGTGCTATTACTAAGTCAGAAGTTATGAAACATGCTGAAATTTCATACTTATTCTACTGAGGTGTATTCAGACAATTTACAGCCGAGGCCTGTTAGGTCTCTGAATGGGGAGGGTGACAGTTTTACGACAGGCCTGAACACTGCCCTTACAACAAATGTTTTCTACTGACCTAACCTGGTTCTGTTTTCTCTGTTGAGATAACCTTTTCTGTTGAACTTAAAAAGCTTTGAATTCCTAAGACGAGGAAGGAGGGAGTTCAGAGTTTTCTGTAAGGTTACATGGTTAGCTAAACTGTCATGGCTACTTCCACACAGGATGGCAGCTAGCTACAGCTTTTCATGTCCCGTACGTGATATTGTTACACCTGTTCTTCTGATACACCATATTCTGCCATGCACCCCTTGAATAACTGTAGACTGATCTTAAAACAGTTAACAGCTTACTGAAGATTCAGAAACACAGCTCAACAGCCCAGCACACATGAAACCAGCCTTAACTAACTAATGCAGGCTGCCCAGGTCCTTACCTTCCAAAGAAGCAAAGCCCATTCAGCAAAAGTCCATAGTAATGTTAGGTTCCTAGTCCAGGGAGAATCTCAGCAGAGTTACCCAGAAGAGAGCCATGTGTTACAGTAGGACTACATGTTGCAGCAGTTCTTCCTCTGTGATTCCCAAGTGGAAGAAAGAGAGAGAGGTCTAAGCAGTGGCGGCTGGTGGTAAATTTTTACCGCACCCGTCCCTTCCCCCCGGTCTGTCATCAAGGGCACCTGCACTTACCCTATCTATGGGGAGCAACACTTCACCAGGGCTCTCCTCTTTGGCTTCATGGGTGGCGGCTTCCCCTTCCCCTGCTATTCTCCGCAGACATCACAGGCGGCGGCTTCCCCTTCCCCTGCTCTCCTCTGCAGGCCTCACGGGCGGCAGCTTCCCTTTCCCCTGCTCTCCTCCGCAGGCATCACAGGCGGCTGCTTGCCCTTCCCCTGTTTACCTCTGCAGGCATCATGGTGGTTTCAGCCGTGCGTCTCCTCTCTCCTCCTACTAGGCCAATTGGAACGCTTCTTCTTTCTGCCAATTGCGAAATAGGTCTCAGACCCGCTTCCTGATTGGCCGGGAGGAGAATCAGTGTGACATAGCGAATATTCATTCGCTATTGTCACACAACTGGGTGGGATTAGGGCGCAGTGCTTTGCCCCCAGACCCCACTCTTTTTTTAAGCTTATTAGAGCCTCTGGCTCTAGTCACGTGCTTCAAAAAAAAAACTCAGATTGGAATCCATGTGTCCTGCATGTAGATTAAGGGGCCGGATGCATGGATGGGGGGGGGTGCGCCCTTGCGCCCCTAATGAATGGGCCTCCACTGGGTCTGAGCCCTCCCCTGTATATATGTAGCTTACAGCAGGGGCCAGGAGTCAGAAATCCTGGGAAAAGAGTTTAGAATCAATTAACCTCTTCCCATCCTGGGCAGCCTGGGTTGTTTTTATAACTACACAGTGCAATGAATACAACTGCAGAAATACATTCAATGACATCCCACAAGCACCTGCTTACAGGGTGGTCATAGTAGGTGCAAGGGTTTTAATAGGTAAAGTACAAGAGCAAAACAAAAACAGATGCAGTATTTTTCTGTAATACATGCACATCTCCCCATGTTTATGCCTTGAAAGACCCTGCAAGTACAAAAATATGTTTGTTGATCTGCTATAGATACACTCAACTCCTAAGTTCTGTTGTGGGCTGATAACAGCATTTTTGTAGATAAGTGGTGTCAGCCCTGCACAGCTAAACTACCTAAAGCATCCCCCCAATCTTATTCTCTACAACATAAAGACTAATAATTCTGTAGTTTCAAGATAATAACAGGATAATAGGAGGGACTAGGAGGGATAACCTAGGAGGGATAAATTGAACCCTAGAGATAACACAACAAGCATGCATAGGACAGATCTGAAGGTCTGACATGATCAATGTTTCTGCACTTTAAACCGATTAAAAAAAAAAACTTTCACTTTGGTAGTTTAGACCAAAACAGAGCTAACAAAGAGAAGTTGATTGTTAGCACTAAAATACATTTTAAGTCTGGTGCAGGGCATATAGGATTAACCCTTTTACTGCCACTGACATATGCCATACATTGGGGGTTTACCCACACTGTAACAGCCAGTGAATGGAAACTTCACAAGTTGACTGTCACTTCCACAGATCACAGCAATGTTACCCCCTCATTCACAGGATATATATGGTGGTAGTCACCAGGAGGATCGAAGGGAGACCAGAGAAGGTCCATTCGTTGATCTCTCCTAGCTAGAAAGAATCCAGAAGCAAAAATAATTTAATCATGTCTGGTTCCTGCTGTCATTTACCTGGCAACTGTAGTTAATGATGTGCCATCTGTGCTCTACCATAGCTCCCAACTGTCCCTCATTTCGAGGGACTGTCCCTCATTCAGAACAAAGTCCCTCTGTCCCTCTCTCCTCCTCATTTGTCCCTTATTTTGGTCTGATCTATATAGTTGTATATAAAATGCACTACTTATCTATCAAAAAGTGTTCCCCAGTGCTACACCTTTCATCCAATTTCTAAATTGCTGCATTTGTAAATTCCAGAAGCCAGCATAAGGGAATAGTGGTGGTAAAAAAATAGTAGTTTTGGGTTTAACCAATCATTTTTTTTGAACACTTCTCTCTTAAGGGGGCGTGGCAGGGTGTGTGTCCTATGCTTACATACTTTTGCTAATAGGTGTCCCTCATTCCCATCTCAGAAAGTTGGGAGGTATGCTCTACTAGTTTCAATAAAGTGCAAGGGACGCATCAGAGTCTATCAGACTCATTAAAGAGAGCCTGCCACAGTAAATATGCAGTCACATAGGGGCTACTGTAATAGCATTAAAGTTAAAGGCATTGTACACTTTTGAATGTTTTTGCTGTTTTAACGAGGTATTACTGTAGTTATTTTCTTGTCATACCTTGTAATGATGGGCTCACATGTTGCTACTGTAGTTTCTAGTGTCTTGGCTTATTGATCCCCCCATGTATTCATTCACTTAGCTTGCCCCTATTTACTAAAGAGACAGGCCACTTCTTGTTCCGGGTCATGCAGTGTCACAGATGTGGGATTGCTAATGTGATGAAAGACTGCATGTGATCTATCTGTTAATTGCTTTACCTGTTTGTCTGTCAGATCAAATTACCATTTAGCTCTCACCTGAAGAGCACTAAAATGAGAGACTCAGGTATTGTGGGATATGTAGTTTATGCACAGGAAATGTTAGTTCCTACACAGACAGAGGTCATGCATTAACCTGTGCAGTGCCATGCTGCATGCCTTATGTTTGAACACAAAGAGAACTTGATGACAAAGGAATGTGAAGCTTTACTCAATTCATGATCAATGCACATCTTATACAGGTAAAAAACACAAGGTGTAGGTCTAAAGGTTTTTAATGCTTTTAAAAAAAATGTGAACAATTAAAGATTAACAGGAAGATTTTAGCCCCTTCATGACCAGGCCATTTTTTGCTGTTTAGCATTGTCCTACTTTAACTGGTGAATTGCGCAGTCGTGCAAAGCTGTACCCAAACAAAATTGATCTAATTTTTTCACACAAACAAAGCTTTCTTTTGGTGGTATTTGATCACCACTGGGTTTTCTTTTTTTTGTGATATAAATGAAAAAGACCACACACTTTGACAAAAAAATAAAAATTGATTAGTTTACGTGAAAGCTATAATGCCTACAAACTTTCGTATACATACTGGATTTTTTTTTTAAATATTAATGGTAGTGATCAGTTACTTATAATGAGACTGCAATAGAGTGGTGGGCAATCTAAAACTAACTAATGGGATGGGGGGGGTGAGTGACTAACTGCCACTGACATCAGTAGTGAAACTAATATAGTGATCAGTGCTAATAGTATACAGTGTCACTATACTAATGACTTTTGCTGGGAAGCGGTTAATATCTAGGGCGATCAAGGGGTTAAATGTGTGCTTAACAGTGTGTAACGTGTGTAATGTGTGCTGCTTTTTGCTACAGATCTCTGTGTTTCTTATCTCTGCTTTGCAGAGATAAGAAACACAGAGATTGTTTTCTCTGTACAGAGCCCTGCATTGATCGTCAACACAGGGTTCTGGGCTGTGATTGCACAGAGCCGATCAGCAGGTCCCGACCGTGAATCATTGGCGATTACTGAAAGGCTCCCACTGTGTACAATCACAGGTGCCACGGAGGGTGAGGGATGTGCATGCAAGCGCACTAACCCTACGAAAGCAGCCAGCTATGTATGGGAACGTAGTTTTACCTGTGCGGGCCGCCTGTGGTTAAAGATTTGTTTCTGGACAATATACGATTTATCTTTGTTTTTGAATATTTCATAATTTCTTTCTTTTTCCTTGTTCTTGTAATATTAAAAATGTGATCAAGTAAGGTTAAGGAAAACCATTTTTAAGATACACCCAAGTACTTAACCCCCCAAAAAATGTTGGGCCCCCTCGTACATGCACATATAGTATGCACGTAAACGCTCTCCTGAGAGGTGCCCACATATGAAAAATTGTTGTCATTTGTGCTACACATGTTACATATTGCCGTGCATTCCAGAATGACAGCAATAATTTTAGGGATATTATTCCCAGTTAACTGAGGACAGGTAAGATTTATTTAAACCTTACCAATAGAACATTTTTCATATCCAAATTGTCGCTATTTTGCACTTGATAAACCAATCTAATCTAATCTAAACTAATACTAATCAACTAATCAAAATACTTTTGTGTGACATAAAAATTGAAACCACCACCATTTTATTCTCCAGGATCTCTGCTTTCAATACATACTGTATGTATTGTTTGGGAGCACTTGGGCCCAGGAGGGTTAAGTTACAACACTGCATCTGCCTGTGCCAGGAATTTTGTAATTCATAAATACTCATAGTGTTTATATAATATAATCACATCTTTATTACTGTGCACATTAGGCAGCCCATACAATTGCAGCAAAAATGATTAAATTCATCCCTGTAGGTCTTGTACACTCTATAAGATAGCTTTTTATTGTTCAAACTGAACTCTAATGCTTTTGGACATCTTTAGTTTGAATTTAGACAAATGAATGCCCACTAATTATTATATTGTTTAATTGAATAACACAAATTGGCTGCACTTTAGACAAATCTCATTTTGATCCTAGACAGAACATTTACAAAGCTCAGTCACATCTTCCTGGAAATAATCTAGATGCACTTTGAGAGGAAATAACATTTTTTTTCAATATATTTGCCTTTCAAACAAGATGTACTGACTTTCCTATTATTATATGACTGAGAAGCATATTAACAATTGCATGAATACCAAGCAAAATACGGTTTAGAATTGCTGGATGTTTCATACTATCAGTTAGAGCAGTTTGACACCAAAATGTGGAGGACAAAAACTTTATTTATGAGGATTGCCACAGATTTATACAATCCCCTTAGCAAACTGACACAGATTAAAGTAGGGATAAGTGCTGCAGTGTATTCAGGGCGATGATTTGTTTTTAGCTAGTGTAATCTTTCCCAAGCTGTTCTGACAAGACTCATGCAAACTCTCATTACAGTACTGAGACCACGTGGCTTCCTATGCAGTAAGATTAAAAGCTGTTGTCTTACCTTTATAGAGGCTACCAGGTGTATCCTTTTGTGTGGCGGTTTTATGTTCAAACACAATTAATGTGATAGTTTTTTTTTTTTTTTTTTTAAGTAAAATAAAAAAGATTTTATACTTACTTGCTCTGTGCAACAATAATGTGTAAAGCTGGGTAATGATCTAGACAGGGGTGTTGGCGCTGTCCGGCTATATGCACATAAAGGTATATAAAAAACTACTCAGATAAATAAAGCAGAAATACTTGTGAAAGAGGTGATGCGTGTAAACAATACTGCAGGGGTAAAGGCATATGTGGAAAAATCCCACGATGGCGAATCCAGGGGGGGGGGGGGGTTCCTCCGTTGAAGGGTGTTATGTCCTTAGTAATATCCCCAGTAACGAACATCCAGGTGATGATGTCTCAAGCCCCTTGGGAGAGAAACGGACATGCTCCCCAAGGGGCTCCCCAAGGGGCTTGAGACATCATCACCTGGATGTTCGTTACTGGGGATATTACTAAGGACATAACACCCTTCAACGGAGGAACCCCCCCCCCCCTGGATTCGCCATTGTGGGATTTTTCCACATATGCCTTTACCCCTGCAGGGGTGAGGTAGTCCGGTGAGTGCAAGCACGAGTGGGTGTGCGGTGGAGGACGGGGACTACATCAGTTAAAGCTGAGATCACTGTTTTTTCACTATAAGGACACATTTTTTGGGATTTTGAACTTTGGACATTTATATACTTTTCTATATATTTTTATGCACACGTGGATATCTTCTAAATTATTATTTTTTCCATTTTTATGCCACAAATTGTGTGCCTGATTTGTAAAATTTCTGTTTTGATTGCCACTATTGTTTATTCACCTGCGGGTACATTTTTTATTTTTTATTTTTATTTTTATGGTATTTGATGCATTGAGGTTAAGACACATTTGTTCAGGAGCACTTTGCACTTTACTGCATTTTTATGCCAGGGAGACTGTTTGTATTTTACACACTTTGCATTAGTGGTATATTCCTTTACACACATATGGACATTTGATTAATTGGAACTAAGGCACATTTTTCACTTTCAGGAGCACGCAGCACTTTATTAGTATTATTATCTGCCTAGGGTATTGTTTGCATTTAATACACCCTAGCCCTGTTACGTATTGTTTACACGCATCACCTCTTTCACAAGTATTTCTGCTTTATTTATCTGAGTAGTTTTTTATATACCTTTATGTGCATATAGCCGGACAGCGCCAACACCCCTGTCTAGATCATTACCCATTTTTTGGATATCACCTTGGTGATATTCATTTGTAGGGGGGCAGCAGTCCCTTCTCTTCCTAAGCGCGGAATTACTGCCATACAATGTGTAAAGCTGTCCCTTACCTCCTCTTTAGTGGTCCCCCGCTAGTTCTGTCGGCTCCTTCTTCCCCCGGGGGTGCCCCCTTAGCAAGCTAGATGCTAAGGGACACTAGTACTCTGTGCGTCCATAGTTTGACAGCAAACTCCCGCTGCTCTCAATGACTCTTTTGAGAGCAGGAAGTAAGGGCAGCGGTGCTGCAGCCAGGACAGCACTGGATCAGTCAAAGGAGTCCGGTAAGTGTTTAGGGATGGGAGTGGGTAGAATAAGTAGTGGGGAGATATTTTACGCTATTAAAGGGGTTGTAAAGGTTCATTTTTTTTATTTTCTAAATATGTTCCTTTAAGGGGGTGTACTGTTGGTTCACTTACCTTTTCCTTAGTTTTCCTTTGTAAATTCTTTTTTTCTGTTTGTGAATTTTCAACTTTCTGTTCCTCCTCTAGAAGCTTGCCCCCATCATCAGAGCCATTCTGGCAGGGGGTTAGTCAGCGTGCTCACCCCCTCCCTTGGGACTACATCCCTGTGGGGAGACGCTGTGTGCGTTCACAGGCACGGGAGGCAGGGGAGCTGATGGGGTGTCTAAGACGCTGTAGCTCCGCCTCCCGTGCCTTGCTATTGTAATCTAAATGACCATCTCAGCACAGCCCCGCCTTTACTCCTCCCCCTTTTTTGCTGAAGTGGAAGTGTGGCTTAGGTTCGTCGTCACACAGTGAAAAAGCAGCACTGTGCATGCGTGATGCTGCTAAGCATCAAGGGAATTGTAGTTCCTTTGAAGCCGTAAGGTTGCTGCAGGGAGCACGCTCGGAAACCAGTAAGTTGAGGAGAACATACAGAGAGGAAAGGAGGAATTGCTGATAATGCCTATTTATCTAACAGGTATATAAAAAATTTCGGCAGAAATAACAGCTAGATTCATGATCTATATAGTATATAGATCAGATATTGCCCCAAAAATTTTTAGCTTTGCAACCCCTTTAAGGTCTCTTTTAAAAAAAAAAAAATAATAAACATGTTATAGTTACCTGCTCTGTACAGTGGTTTTGCAAAGAGCAGCCCAGATCCTCCCCTTCTTGGGTCCCTCGCCGGTGCTCCTGGCCCCTCCCTCCTTCCGCGTGCCCCACAGCAAGCAGCTTGCTATGGAGGCACCCAGCCCTGCCCCATCTCTCTCCGCATTGGCTCACTGACTTTGCTTGACAGCATTTGTTGCCAATGGCGCCAGCAGGTGTGTCTCAGCCAACCAAGAGCCAACCCCGGACAGCCGAGGCTCTAGTGCACATCGCTGGATTGAGATAGGGTTCAGGTAAGTATTAGGGGGGCTGCTGCACACAGAAGGTTTTATATATTAATGCATAGAATGCATTAAGATAAAAAAAAAAAAACTTTTGCCTTTAGAACCATTTTAATACAGAGAATGCATTAAGGTAAAAAATATTTTGACTTTAAAGTGGTTCTAAAAGCTCGAGATTTTTTACCTTCATGATGCATAAAGGGAAAAAACCTTCTCTGCGCAGCAGCTCGCTTGGAGCCTCCCAATACTTACCTAAGCCCCATCTCGATCCAGAGATCTGCACAAGAGCCATGGCTCTTTCCCAAGGATTCTCCCTGCTCATTGGCTAAGACAGCAGTGGGAGCTATTGGCTCTCACTGCTGTCAATCACAGCCAGTTAGCCAATGAGAAGAGAAATGGGACAGGGCTGAGCCGCAGCTCTGTGATTGAATGGAAACACAGTGCAGCAGCTCGGAAGCGAGCCTGCTTAGGTGCCCTGATTGCCAGCTGTTTGCTCTGGGGGTGCTTAACAGGAGGGAGGGGCCAGGTGTGCCTGTGGGGACCTGGGAAGAGGAGGATCGGGGCTGCACTGTGCAAAACCGCTGCAGGTAAGTATAACATGTATGTCATTTTTTCATTGTTGCCTTTAATATCACTTTAATAACCTTAATTTGCATGTTTAAAATCATAAAATCCAAATTCATTAGACTGATATCAAAACATTATAGCATTGTAATCATTACATAGAGCCACTCTCCAAACCAGTCTCACCCAACTTAAATATAACATAATTTGATTATTGATGCTATACAGATGTTGCATCAGCTCATAGAGACCCAGAAGATATCTCAACGCATTTCATGAACAGCGTTTACTTCTTCAGGAAATTGTAAGAGTGGGTAAATATCTAAAATGAGATTATTCCAATATATGTATAATGACAGAAAATACTCTCAACAATAACTTACAAAACATGTATATTCCCAATGCTTGTAGACCACCTAATATTTAAATCATGCACGTCACTCCTGTGTATACAAGCTCACACATCCAGGAAGGGGAGACCAACTGAGAGTATCACATGAGATTGGCTTGTCACCCAAATCTGCAGATGTACTAATTATAATCAGCTCCATTAACAATGCTGGAATAAACTTTTTAAAAAGCTGAACCCAGAGTACCTCAAGGCAGTCAGAATACTTATTTCAGGTCTGATGTTAAAGATTCCTGGGATAAACCACCCCATCTAAGAATATTACACAAAGTTGGACAATCCCTGTAACTTTACCCATCGCTAATATACCTTCAGGTAAGGAACTTATATTACATAACACACAGTATTAGAATATGTGCTTGAAAATATTGAACAATAAAGAGTACTGTGGTACTGATATATTTCTCTCTTAAAGATACAAGAGTTTAATAGAGTATTATCAACTAAAGGACAGAGCCTATCATAACAATATTATTTAGTAAAAGACATGGGGGATGATATACTAAAACAGGAGAATGCAAAATCTGGTGCAGCCATGCATGGTGACCAATAAGCTTCTAACTGCAGCTTGTTCAATTAAGCTTTGACAAAAAAACTGGAAGCTGAATAATTTCTATGCATAGCTGCTCCTGATTTTGCACTCTCCAGTTTTACTAAATCCACACTATGGTAATTTATTGGAGTGCCATTTCAGTCCATTCTCACTTTCTTCGCCTTCGCCCAAAAGCCATAAAAACCCTTAGATATCCTCCCGGGTGATCAATTGTGTCCATAAGAGGTAGCCACAGTGAATGTGAGTCAAGTCATTGTTGCACACTTAGTGTTTCTAAAGGTTATAATTAAAAAAAAAATAAAATAATAACAAACATGTCATATTTACCTGCTCTGTGCAATGGTTTTGCACATAACAGCCTCAATCCTCTTCTTCTGGGATCTCCCACCAGCACTCTGAGCTTCTCCCCCTGCCAAGTGCCCCCCAATAGCAAGCCACTTGCTATGGGGGCATTTGTGCAGACTCGCTCATGAGCCACACTCCTCTGAATGGACATTGTCTATTTACACAAAGAGCGTGGCTTGGTCCCGCCCCCACTCTATCCTCATTGGCTCACTGGCTGTGATGGACAACGCACAATGCCTCCTGCTGCTGTGTGAGCCAATGAGGAGAGCAAGACCTGGAAATGCATTAAAGCAGAGTTCCACACAAAAATGGAACTTCCACTTTTCGGAACCCTCCCCCACTCCGGTGTCACATTTGGCACCTTTCAGGGGGGAGGGGGGTGCAGATACCTGTCTAAGACAGGTATTTGCACCCACTTCCGGCATAGACTCCCATGGGAGTCTACGCCTCTTCCTGTCCCCACCGCGCTGTCTCCTGGGAACACACAGCTCCCAGGAGAGAGCGGGGACCACTTGGGACGCGCAGCGCGACATGCGCATGCGCAGTAGGGAACCGGGAAGTGAAGCCGCAACGCTTCACTTCCTGATTCCCTAACCTAGGATGGCGGCGGCAGCTGGCGAGAACTGAGCGGGTTCTCGGTGTCCCCTGCCAACATCGCTGGACCCAGGGACAGGTAAGTGGCCATGTATTAAAAGTCAGCAGCTGCAGTATTTGTAGCTGCTGGCTTTTAATATTTTTTTTTTTGGCGGTGTGGGTGAACCCCCGCTTTAAGGTAAAAAACCTTCTGACTTTAGAACCACTTTAAGACCTCATGTTTTAGGGGAACCATCATAGATAAATTATACTAGCCACTTCCTGCAGATAACTGAAGGATTACGTATACCTAGCAGTGCTTGCTTAGTTGCAGTGGATGTGGGGCCACACGTACTTGGTGTGTCACTGCTGAGGGATCCTTAAAAAAGAGATCTAAGCAGCTGGTAAGTGGCAACTATTTTCCAGGTGGAGGAATCCTTTTCTATCCCTGATCACTCCTTCTGAGCTGTTTTTCAGTTTGAAGTCAATAATAACCATCAAATTGAGGACATCACACATCTGGGATTAATCATATTGCTCTTTATGAGGACTTTCCGTTAACCAGAACTACACTCAGGACATTTCAGAATTATATTGTGCAGCCTAATTTATAGCACATTTGTTCTGATCACATGACGCATATGGTTATCTCACAGATTTATGTTAAGCATTATATTGAGAGCAACCACACTTTCCATCTATACAGTTACATGAGGATTTTCAATTATTCTCCTTGTTTAAATCTCATGTTGCGCAGCTTTTTCCTTTTGAAATCATAGATAAATTATACTAGCCACTTCTTACAGATAACTGAAAGATTACGTATATCTAGCAGTGCTTGCTTAGTTGCAGTGGATGTGGAGACACCCAAGTTGCAAGGACTTTTTTTTAAGACACAGAAGTAAGGACCAATGGGACTGGTGATGAGCTTGGGTTTGGTTCTCAAGTTGGTTCATCGAACACAACAAAAAACTCACAGATTGCCAATTTACTGTAAATGGTAACCTCATTGAAGTTATTGTAAGCTCAATCTTGCAATTCATTTTCAAGGCAAATAGGCAAGGGATTGTCAAATAAAGATCAAAGGGAGCTGGGCACTACTGGCGGAATATATAACAATGCAAAAAAAAAGTTTAAAAAAATGATTGGCAATTAACAGCTCTTTCAATGGTGTTTAAGGTGAAGCAATAAAAAATGCACAGTTCCTAGAAATAACATGCCTGGAGGAGCACCGTGGTGCACTTGTACAATGTACTAAAGCAAAAGTGACAATTACAAAGAAAAAAGAAAAATATTTAAATTGGTATTTCTTGGGTTTATTTTAGTAGTGAGTATGTGTTTTTAAATGGTATTTCCCAAAGTGTGTTACATAGTTAGTCAGGTTGAAAAAAGACACAAGTCCATCCAGTTCAGCCATAAAAAATAAAATAAAATAAAAAATATTGTATATCCAGAGCTTCCTGATGACGCATTTGATGATGCGAAACGCGTAGAGGCTGCTGGGAGAATTTTATGCATCACGTGACCGGACGAAAACGGAAACGAGGCTTGGAGCGCAAGCTGAGCGTGGAGACCGCACATTAACATCAGGCGAACCATGCTAATAGCCACTCGTCCGTAACTGCTGGATAAGCTTCGTGCCGGCTCGAGGGCACTTTTAAATGTGAGTGATTTTAACCTTTGGAATCTTTTAAAAAATAAATGGTTCAAACATATTGCGCTATGATCGCCTTTTGTCCCTATGCTTTCCTATGAGGAGCATTAGAATACAAGTTTTTAACCGATGAGAAGTGGTACCTGGGTGGAGTGGTTATCCCTGAATGAACCAAAGGCGTACCCCTAGTGAAGTATCTGGTGAGTGGCCAATCTGAATGGTGGAGGGTCCCACTCAGTCACATATGAACACTGAAGCAATATAGGAGCACGTCAGTCACTTTAATGGTTACAAGATTTTGCAACATATCTGAAGGACTTTTTGTTATATGTATATGTATGATTTATTGATCTTAAATTTTAAACTTATACACATGAAATATTTGTGATGGGTAGCTGATAAGCATTACAGGTGATGGTAGCTTTCACTTGTGTATTTGAGATATTAAGGGAGTAGCGCATTCACATACACCAACTAGTATTTCTTACCCATCTAAGTGAAGGGTCTTTTTTTGAATGCAGCATCCCCAACATTTAATATGTAATATTGTTTGAGGAACTAAGGTTTGTTTTTGCGCCGGTGACACGCACACAGATGTATATCCAATATACCCAATTCTATACCCACAGTTAATCCAGTGGAAGGCAAAAAACCCCAGCAGAGCATGATCCAATTTACTAAAGCAGTGGAAAAAAATTCCTTCCTCAGATTTTCCCTGGATCAACTTTACCTATAAATGTTAGTACCCTGTTATATTATGTACATTTAGGAAAGTATCCAGGCCTTTCTTAAAGCAATTTACTGAGCTGGCCAGAACCACCTCTGGAGGGAGTCTATTCCACAATTTCACAGCTCTTACTGTGAAGAAACATTTCCGTATTTGGAGATGAAATCTCTTTTCCCCTAGACGTAAAAAGTGCCCCCGTGTCCTCTGTGTTGACCGTAAAGAGAATAACTCAACACCGAGTTCACTATATGGACCCCTTATATATTTATACATGTTGATCATATCCCCCCTTATTCTCCTCTTCTCAAGAGTGAATAAATTCAGTTCCTCTGATCTTTCCTCATAGCTGATCTCCTCCATGCCTCTTATCAGTTTGGTTGCCCTTCTCTGCACTTTCTCCAGTTCCCCGATATCCTTTTTGAGAACTGGTGCCAAAAACTGACCTGCATATTCCAGATGAGGTTTTACTAATGATTTGAATAGGGGCAAAGTTATATCTCTCTCTCTGGAGTCCATACCTCTCTTAATACAAGAAAGTACTTTGCTCGCTTTGGAAACCGCAGCTTGGCATTGCATGCTATTATTGAGCTTATGATCTACCAAAACCCCCAGATTCTTCTCCACTACGGATTCCCCCAGTTGTCCTCCCCCTAGCATGTATGATGCATGCATATTCTTAGCCCCCAATGCATAAATTTACATTTCTCAACATTAAACCTCATCTGCCACATAGTCACCCAATTAGACAGTGCATTGAGGTCGGATTGTAAATTAGAGACATTGTGTAAGGACGTTATTCTACTGCATAGCTTGGTGTCATCTGCAAAGACAGAAATGTTACTTTTGATCCTAGACCCAATATAATTTGTAAAGATATTAAAAAGTAAGGGTCCCAGCACTGAATCTTGGGGTACACCACTGATAACCCTAGACCATTCAGAGTAAGAATCATTAACCACTACTCTCTGAATTCTGTCTTTTAGCCAGTTTTCTATCCATTTACAAACTGATATACAATGATATAAGCCTATAGACTTTACTTTACACATGAGCCGTGTGTGCGGAACTGTATCGAACACTTCGGCAAAATCCAAGTATACCACGTCTACAGCCACCCCTCTGTCCATTGTTTTACACACCTCCTCGTAAAAAGAAATCAGGTTTGTTTGACAACTTCTGTCTTTCATGAATCCATGCTGTCTGTTGCTTAAAATGTTTTTTTCCAGCAAGAACTCGTCTATGTGGTCTTTTATTAAACGCTCCAATATCTTTCCGACTATAGAAGTTAAACTAACAGGTTTATAGTTACTTCATAAAGACTTTAATCCCTTTTTAAATATAGGCACCACATTCGCCCTGCGCCAATCTAGTGGTACTATTCCCGTCATGAATGAGTCCCTAAAAATTAGATACAATGGCTTTGAAATTACAGAGCTCAATTCTTTTAGGATCCGTGAGGGGATGCCATCAGGTCCAGGTGCTTTATCCACCTTTATTTTGTCTAAATATTTCTGGACCATTTCACTTTTGAGCCATTGTGGATCATTTGGGGCTGTGTCAATACCACCCCCATTATGGACATGAGCTCCCCCATGCTCTTTTGTATACACAGAGCTGAAGAAAGTGTTTAATAAATTAGCCTTCTCCTTGTCCTCAGTCACCCACTCTAGATTAGTTTGTAAAGGGCCTACATGCTCAGACCTGACCTTTTTACTATTAATATATTTAAAGAATTTTTGGGGGTTTGTCCTACTATCTTTTGAAATCTGTGATTCGTTTTGAATTTTTGCATCCTTGATTTGCTTTTTACATATTCTGTTAA
Source organism: Aquarana catesbeiana (assembly GCF_042186555.1). Taxonomy (NCBI): domain Eukaryota; kingdom Metazoa; phylum Chordata; class Amphibia; order Anura; family Ranidae; genus Aquarana; species Aquarana catesbeiana. Next base: position 122,018,574 of record NC_133333.1, on the reverse strand, counting down.
ATTCTTTGTAACATTTAAACGACACTAGTGTTCCTTCATTTTTAATTGTGGTTGGTTATTAAATTGTGCATCATATCTACACTTTGAAGAAGCCACGTTTTGCAGCATGACATCAAGGTACTTCAGGTGTAAAGTCATTATATCACAGCGAGATGTTGCTAGGTGTGGTGAGATGTGACAACTTAGGGCAAGACCTCCTTATGTGTAGGGATTGAATATGATTTTCTCACTGAGGGGATTGATGCAGATGCCAATGAGGTGGGCTAGGGTGACATGTATGTTGGACATACTTTTAAGGTAATAAAAACCATATATGTGATTTATCCTGCTGTGTTGCACTGTTAGAGCCTGTGTATATTCTTACTGGGTTGAACTTGCCTCCATGCATATACGGTTACCTCAGAATATTCCTAGGCCAGGTATGCGATTAGAGGATTAGACATGTAGGTTATATTTGATTCATTTGGCATATGGGTTGTACATATATATGCAAATGACATTAATAATTTTATCATTATTTGACATTTGTGGCTAATTACTATTCCAACATTATTGACATATCTGGTGCAATATACAGGTTTTTGATCAGACATTTGTTTTGGGAGGGCACAGTATTGTATTTAGACAGTATTGCATTTTGCATGTACGCAAGATATATACAGCAGGTAAAATAAGTATTGAACACATCACCATGTCGGTAACAACTCATGCACTCCATACATACAAATGCACCAAAACAAATAAGTTCAGAAATAAAATTATGTGTAATAAAAAGGAATGAAACCAGGGAAAAAATACTGCACACATGAAGAAAGGGAGGTGCAAAAAGGCATGGAAAGCCAAGTCACCAGCTGAAATCTATCAGTAATTCGAAAACAATCCTTCCCCTTGTCAGTGCACATTAATATCAGCTGGTTCAGTCCCATCTGATGGCCTATAAAGAGGTGTCTCATTACCAAGGTGTCAAATAGCTCTCTAAAGACCTTTGCAACCTTATTGTTGCAAAACATACTGGTGGCATTGATTGCAGAAGGATTTCTAAACTTCTGAATGTTTCAGTGAGTTCGGACCATAATACGGAAGTGGGAAAGTGGTAAAGTGCAGCGCTAAATGTAAAGGTGAAAGTGAGATTCCCCTGACGGGATCAACTAGTAACAAACCATTACTGATGTGCATAAATCATGATAAAATACATACAATATTACTCTAATATACAAACAACAATAATGATGATGTTTACATAAACCAACAGTGCATATATATATTAGAATGAAAGTCCCTAAAGTGACTCCAATATATAAAGTGACTTGCGAGATAAATCTGTGAACTAGTTGTCTGTTGATAATCCACCACCAAAAGGAAAGAGGCTTACCAGACAAGTTGAACTCAACTAGGCATACGCCTTATGAGTCAACAGAGCTTGTGGTGTAATGAAGAAAATCAGCATACACGGTTTCCGATCTAGACCAATCAGGCAGGGGTCCTTCACAATGTATAACATCAATGGGTATCCACCAACGGAACAGTGACCAAAGATCAAGAATGAATCCTCCCAGTATTATATATGGTAAAAGGAAAAAAATTGGGCCACATAGTGTGATTTCATTTACATAAAAGGCATTTTATTGAAATAAGTAAAATGGTCACTCACATTTGAGAAGGCATTAAAAGGCATGTAAGTAAAATCAAATATCGCAGTGGCTTCAGCAGACCCCATCTCGACCGGTTTCATCTCAATAAGACATCATCTGGAGTGCCTGTCCACTGCAGTCACTGCGTATTTATAGAGTAATGCCGTGTACACACGAGCAGACTTTCGACGGACTGAACTCCAAAGGACTTTTTGACGGACTTTCGATGGAGTTCCGACGCAACGAACTTGCCTACACACGATCACACCAAAGTACGACCGATTCGAACGTGATGATGTACGACCAGACTAGAATAAGGAAGTTCATAGCCAGTAGCCAATGGCTGCCCTTGCGTTGTTGTTCGCCCGTCAGACTAGCATACAGACGAACAGATTTTTCGACCAGACTCGAGTCTGTCGGAAAGATTTGAAACTTGCTCTACTTCTAAAGTCCATCTGATTTTTCGACAGCAAAGGTCTGATGAAGCCCACACACGATCGAATTGTCTGGCGGATTTGTTCCGTCTGACCTTTGCTGTCAAAGTCCGGTCGTGTGTACACGACTTAAGAGGATCACCCCTAACGAGAGCCAGCTCCATGGCCGCCGAAGATCAAAAAACCATCACTTCTGGTTTGTAAAGATGGCCGCTTGGCTTGCAGTGCAAGCCTCACTATGGTATCTAAATCAAGCCTCAATATGAGTCTAACCAGGAAGTAGTGACTCACATTCAAACCATCACTTCCGGTTTGTAAAGATGGCAACTTGGCTTGCTATGTAAGTCTCACTATAGTATTTAGATCAGACCTCAATATAAGTCTACACAGGAAGTAGTGAATCACACCAGTTCCAGATTTATTCTTGGCTTGCTGTGCAAGCCTCAACATGAATCTGACCAGGAAGTGATAACCCACACTCAAACCATCACTTCCGGTTTGTTAAGATGGCGATTTTGGCTTGCTATGCAAGCCTCACTATGGTATCTAAATCAAGCCTAGATATGAGTCCAACCAGGAAATAGTTGGACTTTTTCTTTGGCTTGCTGTGCAAGCCTCAACATGAATCTGGCCGGAAATGATAACTCCCTTAAGCTCACCCCAGGGCAAAAATATATACAAAATGTCCACAATTACAAACATATGTACTCTAAAAATAAAATGAAAATAAATAAATAAAACACAGTCCAACAATAGACTGGCATTTATTAGCTAAAAAAGAAAGGGCAACATGGCAGAAAGACAGTGTCGAGCATCAACAAAATGGCGCCCGAAGCGGGAAGTGTATTCCTTTAATGGCTGTCACAGCAAAACATGGCGTCTAAACCAAAAATGCCATTCTAGCCTCACTCCAAAACATGTCCCTGCATTCCGGGGAATGGAAAATCGCCCGGAACTGTCGGTCAAACCTGAGCGGTGTCACCGACATGAAAAAACGTATTTAAAGTCAGAATGGCTAGAATAAGGACATGTATAGTGATACATATACGTGATTCATGCCTGGGTGTAATAATCACTGGAATGTTAATGTAATAACGCATATACACCAAAAAAATATAATAGGTCTAGACCTCGTAGGTGACAGGGAGCTGGCCCTCACAGAAGGGGTCAAGACACTAAAACATGTAATAAACATACAAAAGCAGAAACCCTATCGCTAAAAAATATATATAAGATACCAAGAGCTCTATAAGATCAATCTAAAATTAAGATACATGAACATAAAATATAAAATAAGGAAAAATCTCAAAAACATGGATATACAGAGATCACATGGTGCCCCAAATCACAATATGATAATCAAATACACAGGGATTAAGCTTTGTTCAAAAATGAATTTATGTCCCATTCAACATTAATTCCCCATGGTTGGTACGATTGGAGCTCATAAATCCAGTACGTTTCGAGTTGCGAAATGCCTCTAGTCATTGCCCCTCCTCTCCATGGGGGAAAGTAACTATCGATCACCAGAAAACTAGTACCCTCAGGGTTACAGTTGTGGTGTTCCCTGTAGTGTCTTAGAACCGTATGTTTAGTATCCCCACTTTTTATTTTGGCAATATGTTCACCTACTCTAATTGAAAAGGTGCGGGTACTGCTTTCAATGTACTGCTTGCCATATGGACACGTTATCAAATAGACAACATATCTTGTGGCACACGTGTAAAACCCTTTTATCGGATGTACACGGTTAGTAACCGTGGAACTGAATTCCGAAGTTTTAGACCTTCCATGTCGATTATGGGAACATACAACGCATTTCTTACAAGGATAGTATCCCTTTAGATGATCAAAAAAGGAAGGATGAACAGGTGAGTTGATTATATTTGGAGCAATCTTAGTTTGCAACAAAGGTACACCCCTAAACATAACTTTGACCTGTTCTGGTATCAAGGGAAGTAAAACTTTGTCCGTTCTAAGGACGTTCCAATGGTAATAATACGGAAGTAGAAATAATATAATTTCACCATAAACTGTCCATGACTAGGTGCTCCTTGTAAGATTTCTGACAGAGGAGTGAAACAAATTATCAGAAGAGTTGTCCAAGAGCCAAGGACCACTTGTGGAGAGCTTCAGAAAGACCTGGAATTAACAGGTACAATTGTTTCAAAGAAAACTATCAATAATGCACTCATCCACCATGGCCTGTATGCACGCTCACCACGCAAGACTCTATTGCTGAAGAAAAAGCACGTTGAAGTTAATTTAAAGTGTACTGCACAACATTTAGACAAGCTTGTGAAATGCTGTGAGAATATAGTCTGGTCAGATGAGACTTAAATTGAACTCATTGGATGCTATAATACACACATGTTTGTAGGTCAAATTGCATATCACCCCAAAAACACAATATCAACAGTGAATTTTGAAGGTGGGAATATCATGATGTGGGGCTGTTTTTCAGCATACAGTACTGGCAAACTTCATATCATTGAAGAAAGGATGAATGGAAAACTGTACCAAGCCATTCTTGATAAAAATCTGCAGCCATCTACCAGGATGATGAAGATGAAACGAGGGTGGACATTTCAGCAAGACAATGATCCCAAACTCAAAGCCAAGGAAACTCTCAATTGGTTTCAAAGAAAGAAAATAAAGCTGCTAGAATAGCCCAGCCAATCACCTGACTTGAATCCAAAAGAAAATCTATGGAAAGAACTTAAGATCAGAGTTCATAGAAGAGGCCCACAGAACCTTTAAAATTTGAAGACTGTCTGTGTGGAAGAATGGGCCAAAATCACATCTGAGCAATACATGCGGCTAGTTTCTCCATACAGGAAGCGTCTTGAAGCTGTCCTTACCAACAAAGGATTTTGTACCAAGTATTAAATACGTTTCAGTTAGCGTGTTCAATACTTTTTCCCTGTGTCATTCCATTTTATTACACATAAATTTGTTTCTGAACCTATTTGTTTTGGTTTCTTTGTATGTATGGATTGCATGGGCTGTTACCGACATGTGATGACAATTTCATGTCAATAGCAGCTTTAGAAATATATTTACCTAGAAAAATGGTGATGTGTTCAATACTCATTTTACCTGCTGTATACAGTGCCTTGAAAAAGTATTCATACCCCTTGAAATTTTCCACATTTTGTCATGTTACAACCAAAAACGTAAGAGGATTTTATTGGGATTTTATGTGATAGACCAACACAAATTGGCACATAATTGTGAAGTGGCAAGAAAATAATAAATGGTTTTCAATTTTTTTTACAAATTAATATCTGAAAAGTGTAGCATGCATTTGTATTCAGTACTTTGTAGAACCACCTTTCGCTACAATTACAGCTGCAAGTCTTTTTGGGTATGTCTCTGAGTTTTGCACATCTAGAGTGTGACATTTTTGCCATTTATTCTTTGAAAAATAACTCAAGCTCTATCAGAGGGAGAGCATCTGTGAGCAACAATTTCAAATCTTGCCACAGATTCTCAATTGTATTTAGGTCTGGACTTTGACTAGGCCATTCTAACACATGAATATGCTTTGTAGCTCTGGCTGTATGTTTCGGGTCGTTGTCCTGCTGGAAGGTGAACCTCCGTCCCAGTCTCAATTCTTTTGCAGACTCCAACAGGTTTTCTTCCAAGATTGCCCTGTATTTGGCTCCATCCATCTTCCCATCAACTTTCACCAGCTTCCCTGTCCCTGCTGAAGAAAAGCATCCCCACAACATGATGTTGCCACTACCATGTTTCACGATGGGGATGGTAGGTTCAGAGTGATGTTAGTTTTCCGCTACACTTGGTGTTTTGCTTTTAGGCCACAAAGTTAAATTTTGGTCTCTTCTGACCAGAGCACCTTCTTCCACATGTTTGCTGTGTCCCCCACATGGCTTCTCGCAAACTGCAAACGGTACTTTCTATTGCTTTCTTTCAACAATGGCTTTCTTCTTGCCACTCTTATATAAGGGCCAGATTTGTGGAGTGCAGGACTAATAGTTGTCCTGTGGACAGATTCTCCCACCTGAGCTGTGGATCTCTGCAGCTCCTCCAGAGATACCATGGTCCTCTTGGCTGCTTCTCGGATTAATGCTCTCCTTGCTCCTCCTGTAAGTTTAGGTGGACAGCCATGTCTTGGTAGATTTGCAGTTGTGCCATGCTCTTTCTGTGAGATGTTCAAAGCTTGGGATATTGGGATATTTTTTATAACCTAACCTAAGCTTTACACCTCTCTACAACTTTATCCCTGACCTGCCTGGTGTGTTTCTTTGTGATGCTGTTTGTTCACCAAGGTTCTCCAACAAACTTCTGAGGGCTTCACAGAACAGCTGTATTTATACTGAGATTAAGTTACACACAGATGGACTCTATTTACTAATTATGTGACTTCTGAAGGCAATTGGTTCCACTAGACTTTAGTTAGGGGTATCAGAGTAAAGGGGACTGAACACAAATGCATGCCACACTTTTCAGATATTTACTTGTACAAAATCTTGAAAACCATTTATCTGTTTCCTTCCACTTCACAATTATGTGCCACTTTGTGTTGGTCTATCACATAAAATACATTTAAGTCTTTAATTGTAACATGACAAAATGTGGAATATATATATATATATTGGGGTGATCAGCTTCAAGTGGAGAGCTTGCAGAGAGGTAATCCACACCCCAAATTGTGTTTAAAGAAAATGTTACCCCAACATTTCATATTCCTGCTATGTGCCTACTGTACCATGTTCCTGTATGAAAAAAGTATCCTGCTCTCTTTGTATTGCTTCCTTTGTGTGAAATACCTGCCAGTCCCCTCTGCTTTCCTAATAATAATGGCCATACTATACAGGAGAACACACCATGGTCAGTTTTCTGGCTGTGCTGAAAACTCAGCCTACTCTCTTTCAATGATCAGATTTTGCCCTGACATTCACTGGGAAGATAAGTGAGATGCTGTTTCACCTCCCCCAGCTCTCTGAGATCTTTTTGCAGCTGAGAACAGAGGGAATGAGGAAATGTGATCACTTATAAAAAGGGGAAAATGTATTTATAATGTTTTTTTACATGTATACACATATATTTTGCCTTTCATTTCTATTTTAAACTGAATGGGTTGTTTTACAAGGTTGAGGGTTCACATATATTTTAGGGGTTCCTGCACATGTTTTTTTGAGTGTTGCAGCAAATGTACAGTAGGTTCAGACTGACCCCATGTTAAAGCTAGAGGGCATCTTTGTTGGTCTACCCCTCCTGAATGTGTGGGACTGTACGTACATGAGTGAGGTGCACTATTGTCTAGTCTACAAACGCTGGGTATAGGCATTTTATATATTTACCGACTATCATCGTTCCCCTGTAAACGCTGCTTATAAAGCACATAGAGATATCTTGTGGGTCTCACCAATGAATTGATACAACATTTATACATGAATAATCAAATATTGTAATTAAGTCAGGTAAGGCCCCTGCAGAAGGTAGCCAATGCTATAATATTTTAATACCAGTCTACTGGATTTATGATTTTCTGTATATTTATTTAAATAAAATTTTTAGGATTTTTATTCATTTGCATTTGAAAGTATTTAATACTTAAAAAGTCCCACAAAAAATAAAGTACTTGGTTATGTGCTAATATATTGGGAAGATGTTATATACTCATAAGGGGGGCAATTCATGTATACCATAGATAATTTTTATATTCAGTGAATACCTTTACAGATACAGTATCTGTCATTCAGGTAGCCTTATATAAATAATTACAAGAGTATGTGAATTAACATGTTGACTTATTAAGGCTGAATATCAAGCAAACATCTAAATAGACGAGTGAAATACATATATGGGAGCTATTCTCCATGACAAAAAATATGCATTTCTGCCTGTCAATCCAGTCCAACATTTTGTACAGCTCTACCACCCCAAACAGCTCTGTCTGCCAGGAGAGGAGACCTGATTTTTCTGTGCTACAGCTCAGTAACACTTACAGGTCTCCTCCCCACCCCAGCATGATTGGACAGTGAAAGGAGAAGCATCAAACTAAAATCTCTGTCACACTGTTCTCTCCACCTATAAGCAAGCTTCTTGCACTGTAGCATAACTCCATGTGCTGCTTCTCTTTCCTCTATATGAGCTCTGCTGTACAGGGGCTGAAAGAGGCTGATAACAAGTCAAATTCAGACACTGCTTTCATTTAAAAATTAAATTTAAGGGTGTAGCATGCCCTCTGTTGAAGTTGTGAGTGACCTTACGACCTTACGGCGACCGGAAGTGACATGTGCGTGTCACTACCAGGAAGCAACAGCCAGATACTATCAACACAGTGGATGCAGTGTATGGCAGATGGCATTCCATACTGATTTGTGATAACACACAGTTTGTTTTTTCAGCAAAACGCCTGTTACAATTTATGTTGTGTAAGTGTGGTTTTAAGGGGTGGTCGTCTTGAATAAACTTTTAAAATGGTATCACGCTATGTGGAGCCTTTCTTTACATGACTAAACCACCCTGGGCAATCAGCTGTTTGAGATAACTGGACCAAACGGGAGACACCTGGCGTGTTCAAGGCTTTTAAATTACATCCCTTCGGTGAGTGTAAACCCCTGGGGGAGTGTGTTTCACATGATGGTGGATGGTATACACCTATCAATGATTAAGTAGAGTCCTTCACCTATCAATTGAACTGTCTCATGACCTATCAACATACTATTGATTTCTCATATGTCTCTACATGTGAATACTGGTCATATTTTATTTATTTGATTGGACCGCTGCTTTGAGTATTGGAACTTTGTCTATATGGACTAAGGACTTTTTTTACTTACATGTATATTTATGTTTTAATTACGGTATTTATGTACATAGACATGTTTTCTACACATACAGTAGCTCACAAAAATGAGTACAACCCTCACATTTTTGTAAATATTTTATTATATCTTTTTTATGTAACAACACTGAAGAAATGACACTTTGCTACAATGTAAAGTAGTGAGTGTACAGCTTGTATAACAGTGTAAATTTGCTATTCCCTCAAAATAACTCAACACACAGCCACTAATGTCTAAACCACTGGCAACAAAAGTGAGTACACCCCTAAGTGAAAATGTCCAAATTTGGCCCAAAGTGTCAATATTTAGTGTGGCCACAATTATTTTCCCGCACTGCCTTAACCCTCTTGAGCATGGAGTTCATCAGAGCTTCACAGATTGCCACTGGAGTCCTCTTCCTCTCCTCTATGACAACATCACGGAGCTGGTGGATGTTAAAAAACTTGCGCTCCTCCCACTCCCGTTTGAGCATTCCCCACAGATGCTCAATAGGGTTTAGGTCTGGAGACATTCTTGGCCAGTCCATCACCTTTACCCTCAGCTTCTTTAGCAAGGCAATGGTCATCTTGGAGGTGTGTTTGGGGTCGTTATCATGTTGGAATACTGTTCTGCGGCCCAGTCTCTGAAGGGAGGGGATCATGCTCTGCTTCAGTATGTCACAGTACATGTTGGCATTCATGGTTCCCTCAATGAACTGTAGCTCTTCAGTGCCGGCAGCACTCATGCAGCCCCAGACCACACATGTTTGATACCATCTGAACCAAATAAGTTTATCTTGGTCTCATCAGACCACAGGACATGGTTCCAGGAATCCATGTTCTTAGTCTGCTTGTCTTCAGCAAAGTGTTTGCGGGCTTTCTTGTGCATCATCTTTTGAAGAGGCTTCCTTCTGAGACAACAGCCATGCAGACCAGTTTGATGCAGTGTCGTATGGTCGTGATGCAGTGGCGTATGGTCTGAGCACTGATAGGCTGACCCCCCCACCCCTTCAACCTCTGCAGCAATGCTGCTAGCAATCATACATCTATTTCCCAAAGACAAGCTCTGGATATGACGCTGAGCACGTGCACTCAACTTCTTTGGTCAACCATGGAGAGGTCTGTTCTGAGTGGAACCTGTCCTGTTAAACCGCTGTATGGTCTTGGCCACCGTGCTGGAGCTCAGTTTCAGAATCTTGGCAATCTTCTTATAGCCTAGGCCATCTTTATATAGACCAACAATTCTTTTTTACAGATCCTCAGAGAGTTCTTTGCCATGAGATGCCATGTTGAACCTTCAGTGACCAGTATGAGATAGTGAGACTGATAACCACAAATTTAACACACCTGCTCCCCATTCACACCTAAGACCTTGTAGCACTAACGAGTCACATGATACCGGGGAGAGAAAATGGCTAATTGAGCCCAATTTGGACATTTTTGCTGAGGGGTGTACTCACTTTTGTTGCCAGCGGTTTAGACATTAATGGCTGTGTGAGTTATTTTGATGGGACAGCAAATTAACACTGTTATACAAGCATGTACTCTCACTACATTACATTGTAGAAAAGTGTTATTTTTTCAGTGTTGTCACATGAAAAGATATAATGAAATATTTACAAAAATGTGAGGGGTGTACTCACTTTTGTGAGATACTGAATATTTTGGGAACTTTTTTTTTTCCTGAGTGCTGACTGGTTCAATTAGGCCTTTTTAGACACTGGGATTATTAAGGGCATACTAATGATTACAGAGCTGCAATAATGTGTGACTTTAATAGCTGCCTGGAAGTTTAGTTTTGATGTAGGTGATCACTTGCACTTTTTTATTTAAACATTTTGTTCTGATGGACTCCTTCTAAGTGAATTAGATTTCTATAATGCCGCGTACACACGACCAGACTTTCCGGCAGAAAAGGTCCGACGGAACGAATCCGTCGAAAAATCTGACGGACCTTAGAAATAAAACATATTTCAAATCTTTCCGACGGACTCGATTCCTATCGAAAAAAAAGTTTGTCTGTATGCTAGTCCGACGGACCGAAAATGACGCAAGGGCAGCTATTGGCTACTGGCTATAGAACTTCCTTTTCTAGTCCGGTCGTATGTCATCACGTTTGAAACGATCGGACTTTGGTGGGATCATGTGTAGGCAAGTCTATTTCATCGGAACTGTGTCGGAACTCCGTCAAAAAGTCCATCAGAGTTCAGTCCGACGAGAAGTCCGCTCGTGTGTACGTGGCATAAGAGTTCAACTCAAATTTAACTACTTGACGTCAAACTGTGTACCGTTCTGTAAGCCAAACACCTTGTGAGTTTCTTTCTCCTTGTGAAAAACTGAATTTTTATTGATGAAAGCTTCCTTGCAAAATTTTCATTGAGATTTGATAAGCGAGTTCACAATAGGTCTGTGCAAAAAGCAACAGAAAGAAAGATAAAGAGTCTGAGCTTTTTATAGTCATGTTCATCTCTTAAGATACAAGGATGTTATTGTGTACCCATGCACATTTTCTATTGATTCACTGCTACAACAAAATTGCAGTGACCTCCATGTTTCTTTTGTGTTGCCCTCCCATCCTATGCCTCAGCAAAATTCTTCAGCTGAATGGTAAAGTAAACAGATTTGTTTTCCTTATTTATCCAAATAAATAGACTGAATAGTACAGCAGTTTTTTTATTGCTCAATTTTATGACAAATTGTATTTTACTATACTTTATGTTACATGGAACAAAAGGCTAAACATTTTTAAACATAAATTATAATCTGTTATTAATAAATGTACAAGGTACACATATTTATTTCTTTATAGCCAGGCAAGTATGAAATATTGCACACAACATGTTTCCTCTGTTGTCCAGGCACTTCATAGTTCTTCTGTTGAAAAAAATAGCCTGATATTGACAGAGATAAATAGCTCAAGCAGCAGTGAATCGCCCAGCTTTCTCCTCCTTCCTGACTGCCTTTGAATTTGCAATTCAATTTGAAATATTTCATAACATAGTCATGTGGGTTGATTTACTAAAACTGGGGATTGCAAAAATCTGATGCAGCTCTGCATAAAAACCAATCAGCTTTCAGGTTTATTGTCAAAGCTTAATTAAACAAGCTGAAGTTCGAAATTGATTGCAGTGGCGGCTGGTGTTCACAACTGGGGGGGGGGGGGGGGCGGCACAAACTATCATACCCCTCCTCGCAGGAGACACGGAAGGCGCTGATCACCTGACAACCCCCCTCCCCTGCGGAGACAGACAGCGGATGCCTTACCTTATGGAGGCAGGGGGAATAGAGAGCCAGGGCTGCTCTGACCGATTCTGCCAGGGAGCACACAGAGGCACATTCTCCTCCTGGCCGTACAGGAACAGGAAGTGTGTCCTGCGTGTGTTAAGACTCCCTGGCCAATAGGGGCTTCCTGAGTGGCCCTGGAGGAGAATGAGGGAGACAATAGAGATTATTCATTCGCCATTGTATTGGCACACAAGTGGGTGTGCTTGGGGCACATTGCTCTGCACCCCGAGCCCACCCTTTTTTGAAGCCTATTAGAGCCTCTGGTTATAATCATGTGCTTCAAAAAAAACCCATTGGAATCCATGTGTCTGACGCCCCGCATGTATATTAGGGGGCCGGACGCATGGATGGGGGGGCGGCCCCCCTTTACCCCTAATGGATAGGCCACCACTGGTTGATTGGCTACCATGCACAGCTCCACCTGGTTTGAACTCTCCTATTTTAGTAAATTAACCCTGCAGTGTTCTAGAACACCTATTTTTTATTAATTTTTTTATTCTGAAATATGTCACTGATCCATACAGAAAATCAATTTATACTAAAAATACCATAACACCTCTCTACAGCTGCACACTCAGCCTCCACTATCTAATGGACCTTTCATAAACATATGTATCTGAAAACACAATCACTTAAATATCTAATGAGCTTCGACATATAAAAGTAATTTAAAAACATAATTTTCAACCTTCTTAAATCTTTTTTATTAAATTTAAAATTAAAATTTAATTTTTATTAAAACAATAGCTGATGATCCTACAACTAAAAGTCGTGTTCAGTCTCTTCCTGGTATAGGGTGACAAGATTCTGTCCTTGTGTCCCAGTTGTGCTTTTGCATCAAAACCTCGTCATACAGGCTTTGGGCGGAGGCTACAAGCAGTTTCAACACACATTAGACAGAGGTGGTCCAATGTTTTCATCATTAAGAAATCAACATTAGAAAACTAACATATGCCTTGTGTCCAACACTGTCGTGAATGCGTGAAGTTATTAAGTGGTTGCAGGAAATCATCAGCACTGAGACAACAAAGGAAAAAAATTGTATTTTGTTGAAAAATATGTGCAAGATACACATCACTTTTACAAAATAAATAAGGGTTTACATTTACTCTAATAGTAAGCTTTCCAACATGGGCAGATGGGGGAATGGCAAGTCACTGCCTGTGCTGCTTTTTTGCTGCTTACTGGAGACCTACTGCAATCTAATTGTTTGTTTGTAACCTAACCAAGTGATCATCCCAAAAGTGGAACCTGCAAACTGTGCAGCTTTGACCAAAGTTGAATAATGCCTTTGCTAAAGCTTAAGCCATTTACATACCCCCTGAAGTCTGACTAAAAAATTATCAGAGATAGCATCACTGTGTCTTGTCCTGTTGCTGGGGCATTGCTAAGACACTCCCAGCTGGTTTCCTGTGGTAGCAGCTCTAAACTCATCTATGTCATGATGAGGAGATAGTGAACAACTCATGTGCATTACCTGTAATAGTAGGGTATAAGCAGTAACGTCTAGTAGCCAATAGCTGCCCTTGCATCGTTTTTGGTCCGTAGGATTAGCATATAGATGAACGGTTTGTTTGATAGGAATTGAGTCCATTGGAAAGATTTGAAACTTGTTCTATTTCTAAGGTCCGTCAGATTTTTCGACAGAAAAGGTCAGATGAAGCCCACACACGATCGAATTGACCGACGGATTCGTTCCGTCGCACCTTTGATGCCGAAAAGTCTGGCCGTGTGTACGTGGCATGAGAGTGTCTTATCAACTTCCTAGCAATAAGACAGGATGAGATAATACAATCCCTGGGATTTTTTCAGCCAGGCTTTGGGAGGTATGTAAATGGCCTACACCTATAGCTAGGGCATTATTCAACTTTTATCATAGCTGCACAGCTTTGTTTTCTACAGGTGCACTTTACCTGCATAATCATTTTTTTTTTAAAGGTGAACTAACCCTTTAAAGTGGAGACACCACTACAATGGTCAAGGGTAATTATTCCTTTAACATATGTTTTAGGCAAATTAAATTTTTTTAAAAATTAATAATTTATTTCTCATGCAAGAAAGAAAATAAACTTTCAACAAGTTTCAGAACATTATAAATAATGTATGTAACAATCCAGCTTTTAGCACCGATGATAGAATAGCATTTCGCTTCTGCAAACTAAGCAACATCCTGTAACCTCTCATTGCAAGCCCTGGCTATTTACTTTACAATGTATCTTGTAAAAATGGAAATAACTACTAACTACATTAAGACTGCTGAGTTATTAATTATATTATAATAGAGTAATGCACTGCTTGTCTGTCATAAAATTGTATGCCGTGCAAGAAACTATGTTGTTTGTGAAGGAAGAAAGTAACGGGAAGGAAAAAGCAGTGGAGGGAGAAGCACTGCCGGTAATAAATCAACATGATTGTGTTTTTTTGAAGGAACAGTTTTGATTGTTGTCACTGTGGCTGTTATATGCTGGTGGGCAAAGAATGTATTCATTTACTGTAGCATGATAAATAGTTTGTGAGTGTTCTTGTTGTACATGAATTATATAAAGCATGCTCTGCTTTTACCATTCAGTGCATGTTCCCACAAAAGATTCCTTACTATGTAGAAAATATTATATGTGTCCTTTGCTTTGCTGCATTCTCTGCGCTTATCACATACAGGCCACATGTAAAAATCTGCTGCTTGGTTTAATGCTCTTCTCTCTTATTTTCTTTTTTATTCATTTTGTACCTGTAATATTCATAATTGATTAAATAACAGATTTTCTTTATTGTTATCTATCGTCAGCTTCCTGTCTGCATTTTTTTTTAGTTTTCCTTTAAGTTGGTCTAGCAGAATTACTCAAGTGGGGTTTTTTTCTTTGCACTTTTTCCATATTTTTAAGGCCTCGTTTACAAACGGCATACTATACTGCATGCCTATACAGGCCTGTGTTTATCCGCACAGATGTTCCATGCATTTTGATTGATTTATGTAGCCCAATATAGGAAAAACTTTAACTTTGCATCTCTCTCTGTGTTGTCCTGGGAACACTGGCCTGCTGTTGCTCACTCCCTAGCAATGTGCTCCAGTCTATGAAAATAAAAACACCTAATGTGACTGAATTTACAATTTCCAGTCACTCGCTTCCACCTCTTAAGCAAAGCTAGCATAAAAATCCCATCTACCGTATTTATCGGCGTATAACACGCACCCAAATTTAAGAGGAAAGTTTCAGGAAAAAAAACTTTTTTGTGTGCCCATCTGTAGCCTGTTCTGTGCCCATCTGCAGCCTGTTCTGTGCATATCTGTAGCCTGTTCTGTGCCCATCTGCAGCCTGTTCTGTGCCCATCTGCAGCCTGTTTTGTGCCCATCTGCAGCCTGTTTTGTGCCCATCTGCAGCCTGTTCTGTGCATATCTGCAGCCTGTTCTGCGCCCATCTGCAGCCTGTTCTGTGCCCATCTGCAGCCTGTTTTGTGCCCATCTGCAGCCTGTTTTGTGCCCATCTGCAGCCTGTTCTGTGCCCATCTGCAGCCTGTTCTGTGCATATCTGCAGCCTGTTCTGCGCCCATCTGCAGCCTGTTCTGTGCCCATCTGCAGCCTGTTCTGTGCCCATCTGCAGCCTGTTCTGTGCCCATCTGCAGCCTGTTCTGTGCCCATCTGCAGCCTGTTTTGTGCCCATCTGCAGCCTGTTCTGTGCATACCTGCAGCCTGTTCTGTGTCCATCTGTAGCCTGTTCTGTGCATATGTGTAGCCTGTTCTCTGCCCATCTACAGCCTCTTCTGTGCACATGTGTAGCCTGTTCTGTGTCCATCTGCAGCCTGTTCTGTGCATATCTGCAGCCTGTTCTGTGCCCATCTGCAGCCTGTTCTGGGTGTATCTGCCCCCTTAATGCAGCTCACCATCTCTAGTAACCACTTCAGCCCCGGAAGGATTTACCCCCTTAATGACCAGAGCACTTTTTACAATTTGGTACTGCGTCGCTTTAACTGCTAATTGCGCGGTCATGCAATGCTGTACCCAAACGAAATTTGCGTCCTTTTCTTCCCACAAATAGAGCTTTCTTTTGATGGTATTTGATCACCTCTGCCGTTTTTATTTTTTGCGCTATAAACGGAAAAAGACCGAAAATTTTGAAAAAAAAAGATATTTTCTACTTATTGTTATAAACAAAAATCCAATAAACTCAATTTTAGTCATACATTTAGGCCAAAATGTATTCAGCCACATGTCTTTGATAAAAAAAATGTCAATAAGTGTATATTTATTGGTTTGCGCAAAAGTTATAGCGCCTACAAACTAGGGTACATTTACTAGAATTTACACAGCCTTTAATTTATGACTGCCTATGTAATTTCTTGAGGTGCTAAAATGGCAGGGCAGTACAAAACCCCCACAAATGAACCCATTTTGGAAAGTAGACACCCCAAGGAAATTGCTGAGAGGCATGTTGAGCCCATTGAATATTATTTTTTTTGTCCCAAGTGATTGAATAATGACTAAAAAAATAAAAAAAAAAAGAAAAATTACAAAAAGTTGTCACTAAATGATATATTGCTCACACAGGCCATGGGCATATGTGGAATTGCACCCCAAAATATATTCAGCTGCTTCTCCTGAGTACGGGGATACCACATGTGTGGGACTTTTTGGGAGCCTAGCCGCGTACGGGGCCCCGAAAACCAATCACTGCCTTCAGGATTTCTAAGGGAGTACATTTTTGATTTTACTCCTCACTACCTATTACAGTTTTGAAGGCCATAAAATGCCCAGATGGCATAAAACCCCCCCAAATGACCCCATTTTGGAAAGTAGACACCCCAAGCTATTTGCTTTGAGGCATGTTGAGTCCATGGAATATTTTATATTTTGACACAAAATGCGGGAAAGTGACACATTTTTTTTTTTTGCACAAAGTTGTCACTAAATGATATATTGCTCACACAGGCCATGGGCATATGTGGAATTGCACCCCAAAATACATTTTCCGTTCCGGCGCCGAGGAGAGAAGACTGGAATGTGAGTTACACAAACACACACATACAGTAGAACACGCCAGGCATACATTACACCCCCGATCCCCCCCGATCACCCCTCCCCCCCGTCACACTGACACCAAGCAGTTTTTTTTTTTTTTCCTGATTACTGCATGGTGTCAGTTTGTGACAGTTAGTGTGGTGGGACAGTTACTGTTAGCCCCCTTTAGGTCTAGGATACCCCCCTAAGCCCCCCCAATAAAGTTTTAACCCCTTGATCACCCCCCGTCACCAGTGTCGCTAAGTGATCATTTTTCTGATCGCTGTATTAGTGTCGCTGGTGACGCTAGTTAGGGAGGTAAATATTTATCGATCGATCACTGTCACTTACAAAACACTAAACGCATAAACGGTAAATATTTAGGTTCGCCGTCAGCGTTTTATAGCGACAGGGACCCCCATATGCTTCCTAATAAAGGTTTTAACCCCCTAGTTAACCCTTTCACCACTGATCACCGTATAACTGTTACGAGTGATGCTGGTTAGTTCATTTATTTTTTATAGTGTCAGGGCACCCGCCGTTTATTACAGAATAAAGGTTTAGCCCCCTGATCGCCCGGCGGTGATATGCGTCGCCCCAGGCAGCGTCAGATTAGCGCCAGTACCGCTAACACCCAGGCATGCAGCATACGCCTCCCTTGGTGGTATAGTATCTGAACGGATCAATATCTGATCCAATCAGATCTGTACTAGCGTCCCCAGCAGTTTAGGGTTCCCAAAAATGCAGTGTTAGTGGGATCAGCCCAGATACCTGCTAGCACCTGCGTTTTGCCCCTCCGCCCGGCCCAGCCCAGCCCACCCAAGTGCAGTATCGATCGATCACTGTCACTTACAAAACTCTAAACGCATAACTGCGGCGTTCGCAGAGTCAGGCCTGATCCCTGCGATCGCTAACAGTTTTTTTGCTAGCGTTTTGGTGAACTGGCAAGCACCAGCGGCCTAGTACACCCCGATCGTAGTCAAACCAGCACTGCAGTAACACTTGGTGACGTGGCGAGTCCCATAAGTGCAGTTCAAGCTGGTGAGGTGGCAAGCACAAGTAGTGTCCCGCTGCCACCAAGAAGAAGACAAACAGGCCCGTCGTGCCCATAATGCCCTTCCTGCTGCATTCGCCAATCCTAATTGGGAACCCACCACTTCTGCAGTGCCCGTACTTCCCCCATTCACATCCCCAACTAAATGCAGTCGGCTGCATGAGAGGCATTTTCTTTATGTCCTCCCGAGTACCCCTACCCAACGAACCCCCCAAAAAAGATGTTGTGTCTGCAGCAAGCATGGATATAGGCATGACACCCGGATATAGGCGTGACACCCGCTATTATTGTCCCTCCTGTCCTGACAATCCTGGTCTTTGCATTGGTGAATGTTTTGAACGCTACCATACACTAGTTGAGTATTAGCGTAGCGTACAGCATTCCACAGACTAGGCACACTTTCACAGGGTCTCCCAAGATGCCATCGCATTTTGAGAGACCCGAACCTGGAACCGGTTACGGTTATAAAAGTTAGTTACAAAAAAAAGTGTAAAAAGAAAAAAAATAACACAAACAAAAATATAAAATATTTTGAAAAAATTGGGGTCTATTAGACCCTAGATTTCTCCTCTGCCCTCAAAGCATCTGACCACACCAAGATCGGTGTGATAAAATGCTTCCCCAATTTCCCAATGGCGCTGTTTACATCTGGCGAAATCTAAGTCATAAAATGCTCCTAGCTTCCAGTTTCTTAAGCCATAGAGATGTTTGGAGCCACTCTGGTCTCTGATCAACTCTATGGTCAGCTGGCTGAATCACTGGCTGCATTCTCAGGTTCCCTGTTGAGACAGGAGAGCCAGAGAAAAACACGGAAGACGGCGGGGGAGGGGAGGCATTCCCTCCCACTGCTTGTAAAAGCAGTCTAGAGGCTAATTAGCCGCTAGGATTGCTTTTACATGAAAGCCGACCGCTGGCTGAAAAGAATGATACCAAGATGATACCTAAACCTGCAGGCATCATTCTGGTATAACCACTCAAATTTGTGAATGGCGTACCTGAAGACAAAAAAATGGTTAACAATAAAGCACAGTAAACGGTAAGGTATAAAAAATTGCATACCTGAAAAGCAAACATGATAAAACATAATAACAGTAAAACATTGCAGAATAGAATACAGTAAAAAATAGCAGAACAATTCAGAGAGAATAGAGAGAGAGAGAACAATAAAATGACAACTTTTTTTTTATTTTATATTTTTGTTTGTGGTTTTTTTTTTTGTTTACACTTTTTTTTGTAATTAACTTTTATAACTGTAACCGGTTCCAGGTTTGGGTCTCTCAAAATGCGATGGCATCTTGGGAGACCCTGTGAAAGTGTGCCTAGTCTGTGCAATGCTATACCCCACGCTAATACTCAACTAATGAATGGTAGCGTTCAAAACATTCACCAATGCAAAGACCAGGATTGTCAGGACAGGAGGGACAATAATAGCGGGTGTCATTCCTATATCCGCGCTTGCTGCAGACACAACATCTTTTTTGGGGGGTTCGTTGGGTAGGGGTACTCGGGAGGACATAAAGAAAATGCCTCTCATGCAGCTGACTGCATTTGGTTGGGGATGTGAATGGGGGAAGTACGGGCGCTGCAGAAGTGGTGGGTTCCCAATTAGGATTGGCGAATACAGCAGGAAGGGCACGATGGGCCTGTTTGTCTTCTTGGTGGCAGCGGGACACTACTTGTGCTTGCCACCTCACCAGCTTGAACTGCACTTATGGGACTCGCCACGTCACCAAGTGTTACTGCAGTGCTGGTTTGACTACGACCGGGGTGTACTAGGCCGCTGGTGCTTGCCAGTTCACCAGAACGCTACCAAAAAAACTGTTAGTGATTGCAGGGATCAGGCCTGACTCTGCGAACGCTGCAGTTATGCGTTTAGTGTTTTATAAGTGACAGTGATCGATCGATACTGCACTTGGCTGGGCTGGGCCGGGCGGAGGGGCAAAACGCAAGTGCTAGCAAGTATCTAGGCTGATGCCGCTAACACTGCGTTTTTGGGAACCCTAAACTGCTGGGGACGCTAGTATAGATCTGATCGGATCAGATATTGATCCGTTCAGATACTATACCACTAAGGGAGGTGTACGGTGCATGCGTGGGTGTTAGTGGTACTGGCGCTAATCTGACGCTGTCTGGGGCTGGTGCTTACCAGTTCACCAAAATGCTACCAAAAAAACTGTTAGCGATCGCAGGGATCAGGCCTGACTCTGCGAACGCTGCAGTTATGCGTTTAGTGTTTTGTAAGTGACAGTGGTCGATCAATACTGCACTTGGGTGGGCTGGGCCGGGCGGAGGGGCAAAACGCAGGTGCTAGCAGGTATCTGGGCTGATCCTGCTAACACTGCGTTTTTGGGAACCCTAAACTGCTGGGGACGCTAGTATAGATCTGATTGGATCAGATTTTGATCCGTTCAGATACTATACCACTAAGGTAGGCGTATGCTGCGTGCGTGGGTGTTAGCGGTACTGGCGCTAATCTGACGCTGCCTGGGGCGATGCATATCACCGCCGGGCGATCAGGGGGCTAAACCTTTATTCGGTAATAAACGGCGGGTTCCCTGACACTATAAAAAATTAACGAACTAACCAGCGTCACCCGTAACAGTTATACGGTGATCAGTGGTGAAAGGGTTAACTAGGGGGCAATCAAGGGGTTAAAACATTTATTAGGTAGCATATGGGGGTCCCTGACGGTATAAAACGCTGACGGCGAACCTAAATATTTACCTCCCTAACTAGCGTCACCAGCGACACTAATACAGCGATCAGAAAAATGATCGCTTAGTGACACTGGCGACGGGGGGTGATCAAGGGGTTAAAACTTTATTAGGGGGGGTTAGGGGGGTACACTAGACCTAAAGGGGGCTAATACTAACTGCCCTACCACACTAACTGTTACAAACTGACACCATGCAGTAATCAGGAAAAAAAAAAAAAAAAACAACTGCTTGGTGTCAGTGTGACAGGGGGGCGAGGGGTGATCGGGTCCGTTGGACCCCCTGCCCGCGGGAAGGCAATCACGTACCAGGTACGTGATTTTGCCTGCCCGTGCCATTCTGCCGATGTATATCGTCGTTAGGCGGTCGGCAAGTGGGTAAGGACATCGGCGAGCCGTCATCTGTTTCCTTGGCTCTCAGTCGGCAGTCACATACACAGTCCCACATCTGCCATCAGCATTGGACCAGCTCCTGTGATAGACAGAACATTGGTCCAATTCCGGTGGCGGAGGCGGGACTGTGTGTGTGACATGCGAGTCGAGTTAGACCTGAGCGGAGAGCCGAGCGGAGAGGAGACGATGGCTCGGTGATTTCCGGCGGCACTCGTCCCCCTCCTTCCCCTCCAAGGTACGCTGTCAGCGTATAACACGCACCTACGATTTTCCCCCTGTTTTCAGGGGAAATAAGTGCATGCTATACACCAATAAATATGGTATTTCCTCTCTAGGTACCCCCACCCCTAAGTAAGTCAGTCCACATTTGTCTCCTGGAGATCATAAGCCTTGCCTTCCTATTGTTTGAATTAACTCAAGAATCACTATTTGAGCTGATCAGATTCACAGTTTTATGCTTATGGGAAATAACAGTGGCACGTGTCCTTCTCCTTCTTACAGGCTTTGGGCCTTTGTCTTTTGTTAGGGCATTATTAGATTTATTCATGTGGGCTGCATACCAGTAACTTAAATCGTCAACTTTGCCTGATGCTTGAGGTGTGGTTTGAACACCAACTTTCTAAATCTCTTGCCTTGCTTTTTGCAACCACTACAAGCTATAGTGTATAGTACAAGCTGCTGTTCAATAAGTATCATTCTACCTCTGCCTTTCTCCTAATTTCATATTCAGTATCTAGAGCATGAAGGAATGTAAACCAAACACAGCTCCTGCCCACATCTCTCCCTTACTGAAGCCAAAATGTTTAGGACTTCTCCCTTACATCAGAGTCCCCAGAGTTCCCCTTTGGGTTCTTTCAGATCAGTCCTCCGTGCTGAGCAGCTGTGTGGGAGCTGTGTGCAAGCAGCCTATAGAAGTGGATGCAGATGCAATGGTTGCACAGACACAATTGCATGTCAAAATGTGATGATGCAAGTAGGAGTGGATGCACAGATCTGAATGTAGCCGCTACATTTGCATCCACTTCGATGGACCATCTGCATACAACTTTGAGGTGGATGGACACACAGCAGCTCTTTACGGAGGATAAGACTTATCACTTGTCTGAATGAGTCCTTTATTCAAAGCCCACAGAGTTCCTTCTTACTGTAAGGGGGAACTCTGCGGACTCCGATGTAAGGGGGCTCTGGGAACCCTAATTTAAGGTGGAACGGTGGAAACTCTGATGTAAGCAGTGGGCTCTGATGACCAACAGAGATCCCCTTTACACTAGAATCTGCAGAATTCTCCCTTATATCGGTGTCCTCCTTACTCCCCCCTTACCTTAGGGTTTCCAATGGCACTCCCTTCTTACATGTACCAAAGAAAAAATATTTTTGGAATGATATTTTCTAGAGAGCAACAGTTTCAATATTGCAACATTAAAATTTCAAAATTCCTTTAAATAACATGCCTGGGGGTGCCCTTAACCACTTGCTGACCACCCTATAGCAATTTTACTGCTACAGGGCAGCAACTGTGCACTGGATCATGTACATTTACATGATTGTGCAGTTTCACATGCAGAGGGCGCCGGCGCCCTGATTTAGCTGTGATTATTTACAGCAGAAGCTGATCTGCAGGTGTCGTGCACTCGATGTCCGCCGGCACCCGCCGATCGTCAGGCAGTAACTCAGAACAGAGCTCTGCCTATGTAAACAAGGCAGAGTTCCATTCTGACAGGGGGAAGGGATGGATTCTGTGTTCCTGCAAAGCAGGGATTTAAATCCATCTCTTCCTCTAGTAAAAGCAGCACACACAGTAAATACAAACACTGGCTAGGCACCCAGTTAACCCTTTGATGTTTAACTCCTTCCCAGCCAGTGTCATTAGTACAGTGACAGTGCATATTTTTAGCACTGATCACTGTATTAGTGTCACTGGTTCCAGAAAAGTGTCAGTTAGTGTCCAAATGTCTGCCACAATATTGCAGTCCCACTATAAGTCACTGATCACCACCATTACTAGTATAAAAAAATAAATAAAAACTTCCAGTATATATACACCTTGTAGATGTTATAACGTTCACCAACGTTGGTTGTTAAACCAATCAATATAAGCTTATTGTTTTTTTTTTTTTTTTACCAAAAACATGTAGCAGAATACATATTTGCCTAAATTTATGAAGAAATTAGATTTTTTTTTTTCAAATTTTTTTTATAGGATATGTTTTATAGCTGAAAGTACAAAATATTTTTCGTTTTCAAAATTGTCTGCCTTTTTTTTTTCAGCTCAAAAAATAAAATAAATGCGGTGGTGACCAAATACCACCAAAACAAAGCTCTATTTGTGGGGAAACAAATTACATAAATTTTATTTGAGTACAACGTTGCATGACCGCGCAATTGTCAGTTAAAGTAACACAATGCCGTATGGTAAAAAAATGGCCTGGTCATGAAGGGGGTAAATCTTCCATAGGTCTAGTGGTTAACCCGCCTGTAAAATGGCATATATACAATATATACAACTTACTACAGCAAACCTGACATTTACAAAGAAAAAATATGACATTTAAGTTGCAGGTAAATGACAGCTTTGACACTTGTAAAAAAAATGGTAGGGAATTCTCTTCACATGTACCAGACCTTTATCCTAGTCTAGGTCTTGAATTACTAAACATTTGTATTTATGAACCTTTGGGCTGTCACTGGACTGCCATGGAACCGCTTGTTGACCAGCCGCCGTCTTTATACTGCGGCAGGTTGGCACGGCTGCGCGAATCGCCGTAGGTGTACGTCGGCTGCTTTAAGTGCAATAGCAGGCACACACGTGCTGACGGCACTACGCTGGAGCCTAACAGTTAGAAACACCTCCCTAGGGAACACTCAACCCCTTGATCGCCCCCTTCCCTGCCAGTGTCATTTATACGGTAATCAGTGGCTATTTTTAGCACTGATTGCTGTATAAATGTTAATAGTCCCAAAAAAGTGTCAAAAGTGTCTGATCTGTCCACCACAATGTTGCAGTCCCCCTAAAAATCGCTGATCACTGCCATTTCTAGTAAAAAATTAAATTAATAATAAAAATGCCATAAATATATCCCCTATTTTGTAGACGCTCTAACTTTTGCGCAAACCAATCAATTTACGCTTATTGCAATTTTTTTTTACCAAAAATATGTAGAAGAATACATATTGGTCTAAACTGATGAAGAAATGTTTTTTGGGGGGATATTTTGTATAGCAAAAAGTAATAAAAAAAATTGTTTTCAAAATTGTCAGTCTTTTTTTGGTTATAGCACAAAAAATAAAAACCGCAGAGGTGATCAAATTCCACCAAAAGAAAGCTCTATTTGTGAGAAAAAAAGGACATACATTTTGTTTGTGTACAACGTTGCATGACCACGCAATTGTCAGATAATGCAACGCAGTGTCATATCGCAAAAAATGGCTTGGTCAGGAAGTGGGTAAATCCTTCCGGGACTGAAGTGGTTAATATATATATACTGTATCTATATATTCATATATAAAGACAAAGATACAAATGGAAACAAGCTCTCTGGCAACCTGTGCCCAAAACCTTGTATCTGTAGCGCTTACCCCTGCAGGAGCTGCTTGATATGATAGGCTCTCTTAAACTGCTCAGTCCCCTCTGACACACCTGGTTATAGGTTGAAGGCCCTCACACCTGTGTAACTGAAGTGTTGTATGTTACCACTCTATAACAGTACACAGAAAATTGGCCAGAAGCAATTGGATGGTAGATTAAATAGATGTATTTTGGCAAGGAAGATAAACATTGGGGCCCATCTGTAAGGTGGTACCTGTGAAGCTGTCCCATTAAAAATTGTACAATGGATGGCTGATGGGCTGCTAAGTAAGTCTCTATTGGCCTAAACTGTGGGTGGTATGGGATTAAGTTTGATAGTTCCACTCACCAGTCCTGGTATGCAATTGCTCCGGTTCAATACGCTTGGTGGTCAGTTGTCCCAGAAGACTCAGTCCTCACAATCAGGTCCTCATGATCTGGTCCTCACTAACTCTGTCCTCTCTGATGAAGGCACACATGGGTCTTCCCAACTCTAATCCCAGGACACAGTTACTCTCTGTGGCTCAGTCTTTCAGCTCTCTGGGTTATCAGAACACAGCAGCAGGTCTGTACTGCTCTTCTTCCCCTTGGCTGTACAGTTTAAACATGGGGTGAGGGGAAAGTGAAGTAAAATCTCCGAAATGGGAATTCACCCTTCCCTCTTTTCCATTGTATCCAAAGCTAAAATAAGTTTTACCTTTAGACACACTTTAAAATTATTTTTATGCGCTAATAAATGAATGATTTTCCAAGAAGGATGACATCATTTTTAATGACCAAAAGAATAAATGTTAGTGTAGAGAACACATATCCCAGTCATCGGATTTACTTATTAGCACTTTTAATTTATGGTAACAGGACTAGAAAGTTAGAATTGCATTGTTCAGAAAAGTTAGACCAGTCAATGGCATTTCATTCTGAATGCTATGCCAGTTATTTTAAGGACCCTAAGGAAATATTAGTGTAGAATGTATAACAATCATAATGAGAATGTTGCAAATCTGTGCATAAGTGTGAGGGTAGAGGAAAAACGTATGCAGTTCACAGCTCCTCTGGGATATTCTAGATATACCTCCTTTAATCATCATTAATTTTCATTAATGCAAAAATGAAATTTGCTCCCACAGGAAGCTCATTTACTCTTTACCAGAGACTCCCATCCTTCAAGGACTGTTTAAATCTCCTTTATTCCAATGAGGCTATCGTCTGTAAAGGGAATAAGGAGTTCTGAAACCATTAGAGTTATCTGCTTACTCATCTGATGCTGGCAATCTCAAACAATTATATTAGATGCCAATTTGATACACAGCAAAACCTTGTCTGACCTTTCTTTCTTTCAGTAGTACTCAATCTTGGGCAACTTATTCATATTCTTTACAACTGTAGAAGGCGTTGACCTCGAAACACAACACTATGTACTGCAAATCAATACAAGCAATAGATATCCTGTGAATAAACATGGTAAATATTATGCAGTTTGGTTTGTGGTAAAAGGCAGTAATATATCATTCATGTGTCAATACTAATGTTTTTTTTTTTTTTTTTAATTTGGAGTAATTTGTTTGAAAAATCACAAGTATGTTAGATATGGTCTCTCAAACTGTATTTTTTGACTTGGGTAATCTCCCCAAAGTTATGAAGGTGACTATAGATCACATACTACTGGTATACAGCCAGAAGGCTAGAGGCACAGGAGTACCTAGGCACCCTTTGTGAACTGCTATTTTTCAGGAGGACTTCAATACAAAGGGTACATTTTCAGGGCAGGCACAATTGCTATTTTTAAATGTTCAGTATAATATTGCAAATCTTCACTGTTTGCTTTCAGGCTCATTTTAGGAAAATGTTGAATTAAACTGTTCTTTTTTTTAAAGGCATCAGTCTCTCAATGCTTGAAGTAGGACATTTTTTGCTCTCGGTGAAGAGGCCACTAGCTGCAATAAATACTCTCTTCAAATGAGCGCTAAAGGGTGCAAACCAGAGTGCCTGGAATACAAAGTGGCTAGTTAGGGCTCTTTTGCAAGATGTAAAGCCAGTAAAATATGTCATCATTTAGAGCATTACCTGATATCATGGAGCACTCCAGATAAGCTATTACCATTTGTTTTGCTGTATACATTAGTGGAACATATGCATCCTTCACCAATTCATGGAGTGTGTTGTGATTTGCTGTAAGATTCCAGGCTATCAATATTTCTCTACCAAGATTGTATCTGTGCTGCAAATACATGACACTGATCAGATGATACTCCTACTTCAATAAACTGCAATTTGCTTTTTTACATTACTGGATAACTGAAATAAATCTTTATTGAGTTTACCGAGCGAAGATACTAAACTCTGAATATAAAAATATTTTTTACTTTCACATGATTAAATGATTAAAGAGCTTTGCTTTATTCACTCAGCTAAGTGAGCACTAACTTTGCTATATGAACTTTCTCTACTACGTTTGTAAATCAACCTCAGTATCTGATAGAACAATTTTCTATCCATGTCATACAATTGTACACAGCGCAACACAGTGATATATTTAACTGGAGATCTGGAACTGTGTGCAGATATCAAAAATTGCATCAGACCGACTGCAGCAATTTTAAAATGCAACAATATCTGGTAGAGAGAAAAAAAAAAAAAAAGTATTGTTGAACAACTGTACACACTGCAAATGTAAAACTTGGTTTTAACAATTTTGAAACAAAATAATATGTGTTAAAAGCAATTTTAGGGTAAAATTGTATAATTGTGCTCACTGAAGCTATGAAATGTATTTATGGCAATTTGGAAGTATTTACGGACTGAATGTGTTTTGAACATCTTAGAACAATTTTAAAATATAATATATGATTGGTAGCAACAAGTTTCTGGTAACATTATACTTGTACACTCATGCTCACTGTGTTACTGTGACATGTTTAACTGAGAATACTGACTTGTGAAAAGGTATAACTGATTATTGAGCTGGTCACAACAATTTTAGGACTCAGTAATGTGTGCTAAAAGCAATTTTCTGGTAAAGTGTAACAGCTGTATGCAATGTGATGCTCTGAAATATTAAAGTGAAAAAACTGACGTTGTATAAACATGGAAATGTATAGGACTGGCTATGGCAATTTCAAAACAGAATAATATCTGTTAAATTGGTTCTAAAGTCACAACATATTTTACCTTATTGCAAGCAATGCATTAGGGTATAAAAACCTTTCACTAGCTGACCACTTCCCCCCACCACTAAATACTTCCTGTATCGATCCAGCGCTGTCCCCATCTGCAGCAGCACTGCTCTTTCTTCCTGGTCTCAAAGGGCAGATTAATAGCACCAGATGCCATTGGCTCTTGTTGTTGTCAATCAAATCCAGTGAGGAAGAAGCAGGGGACAGGGCAGAGCCTCACTATGGGGTTGATTGACTAAAGGCAAATAGACTGTGCACTGCAAGTGCAATTTCTCCAAAGCTTAGTAAATGAGGTAAAGCTTCCACTTTGCATATCCAATCACTTGCAAGGAAAATAAAAAAAAAAAACAGCATTTTTGCTTGCTCATGATTGGATGATGGATGCCAGTAGAGCTTCTGCTCATTTACTAAGCTCTGGAGCAACTGCATTTTGCAAAGTGCACAATCTATTTGCCTTTTAGCAAAGCAACCCCTATGTGTGTCCATAGAAACACAGCCCAGCACAGGTGCAAGCCCACACATCCGCCCCCATAGCAAGTGGCTTGCTATGGAGGCAGACACAGAAGAGGAGTAGGAGCAGAGAGTGCTGGTTGGTGACCCCAGAAGAGGAGGATCAAGGCTGCTCTGTGCAATACCAGTGCACAGAGCAGGTAAGTAAAAACTATTTTTTTTATTTTAGGTTTACAATCACTTTGCCACCAATTTTCTGGTAAGATTCTACAAGTGTACATACTGCAACAATGTATAAGACATAGGGATAGGTGAATGGTTTGGCCCAAACTTTGGTTGTTCGGATGTTTGGCGAACACCGAACAATATGCGGTGTTCGGGGCAAATTCGAAAGCCGCCGGAACACCGTTAAAGTCTATGGGACACTAACATGAAAAATCAAAAGTGCTCATTTCAATGGCTTATATGCAAGTTATTGTCATAAAAAGTGTTTGGGGACCTGGGTCCTGCCCCAGGGGACATGTATCAATGCAAAAATTTTTTTAAAAATGGCCGTTTTTTCGGAAACAGTGATTTTTTTAATGCTTAAAGTGAAACAATAAAAATGAAATATTCCTTTAATTATCATGCCCGGGGGGTGTCTATAGTATGCCTTATGCCCATTTTCCCATGTTTAGAACAGTACCACAGCAAAATGACATTTCTAGAGGAAAAATTGTCATTTAAAACAGATTGCGGCTGTAATGAATTGTCGGGTCTTGGCAATATAGATAAAACTCATTGAAAAAAAGGGCCTGGTAATGGACTGAGGGGGACCCATTCCCTTTTTTTCAATGAGTTTTATCTACATTGCCGAGACCCGAAGAATTCATAACAGCCACGATCAATTTTAAATGAGAATTTTTCTTTTAGAAGTGTCATTTTGTTGTGGTACTGTTCTAAACACGGGAAAAATGCACCACTTTACAGGCATACTATAGACACCCCCCAGGCATGATATTTAAAGGAATATTTCATTTTTATTGTTTCACTTTAAGCATTAAAAAATCACTGCTCCCGAAAAACGGCCGTTTTAAAAAAAAGAATTTGCATTCATACATGTCTTCTGGGGCAGTACCCGGTTCCCTATACACTTTTTATGACAATAACTTGCATATAAGCCTTTAAAATGAGCACTTTTGATTATTCATGTTCGTGTCCCATAGACTTTAACGGTGTTCGTGTGTTCTTCTGAATTTTTTGCCTGTTCGGATGTTCTGGGGCGAACCGAACTGGGGGGTGTTCGGCTCATCCTTAGTAAGACATAATGTGGCGTTTGGAACAATGTACACACACAGTAAAAATGATTAACTTGGCTGCAAAGAAAAAAAAAATCAAACAAAAAAAACCACAGAAATCATTTCACTTAGCGATAATGATGGTTATTTGTCATAACCATCATTATTTGCAAAAATTAAAGCCTTTGAGAGCTGAAAATAGCAACCACATTAATAAAAATAAGGATTGTTATGACAAGTGGCACATGTATTATGGCTTAGTGAATAAAGTCGAATTTAGAATATACTATTGGTCCCAAATTTTATTAAATTTGAGTGAACTGTTTTTTTTTCACACACATATCTTTTTTTCCTCAGGAATAATCTGATTGATTAATGATTTTCACAGAGCTATTTTTAGAGAGGATGGGTTTATACATTTAATGGCTATGGCTAAACAGTGTTTCTCTTAGGCATATTCTAGTGTTGTGTGTCCTACACTGTTCATTTAGTATACCAAACTGACAAATGTCAGGTGTGTAGCAGAGAAGGAGTTGCAGAACTAGTTAACATGGTGTCTACCTGCTTCCAGAACTCAAAGATCACAGGTCATCTCCAAATGGAATCTATAAAATCTATATGGGGTTGAGAACATTGTAGGCAGTTAGAGTTAGCCATATATTCCATTGTATGTAAATGAAAGGGAATAGATAAGTTTGGTGGATAATGTACAAATGAATCAGCATATGTAAAGAAGAAATATGATGCCATTCCTCTGTAGACATAGTTGGCATTAAAGAGGTTTTCCTTTAAATGTCTTTACATCATTCATTAGACCTTGGGGCAAAGTACCACATGTACTTTGTCCCATGTTTCTAGGTGCCCTGTAATGCTAACTGTGATGTTGGACAAGATGTCCCCACTGCAGCTAGCGATGAAAATGTGAACTGCTTGTCTCCAGCTACCAGGACTTGCCCAAGACAAGTATCAGCAAGAGGAATGCAGAGGGCTCACCTCCCAAGGAGAGAACCCTGACAACGCATATAATGCATGAGTGGTGATGTCACCCATAGGCTTACTATGGGGCATCCATTGTCAGCTATCCCTCCTCTGTCCTAAAGATGCCACTGATAGCCAATCACATGGCCAGGCCAGAACTCTCAGGGAATAGGTAAGTACTGTATAAGCATCTTCCTTCTACAGTGAAGTTACAATAAGTGGGAGTAGTTTTAGGCTTTGTTTTTTAGAGGCTGGAATTCCACTTTAATTTTAAGGTAGCCACAAAATTCTTCAATATTTTGTATAGCCATAGGTAAGGAAGGGCCTGCATCAGTAAGAAATACTAGAGGATGAATATCTCCATACAAGACACAAACAGCATAAAAAAAAAAAACTGAAAAATGTAACCCTTTCAATCTCTATCCAAAAAAATGGCTTTAGGTGTACTTTAAGACTATAGTAAGAAAAGAGAACAGTGCAAGAGATTGCTGTCTTAGGGAGACTGTTCAGTAAAGATTAGCCACATAGTACAAGAGAATGTGATCAAAGAGAAAATAGAGACTGTACAGTAGAAGAGATGGTCATACCCTTCAACAGTAGAATTAAAAAAAAATCGATACACCCTGATGCCGCATACATACGAGTGCAATTTTCGACAGAAAGAGTCCGATGGGAGCTCTTCATCGTATATTCGAACCATGTGTATGCCCCATCAGACTTTTTCCGTCGAAAATTCAGATGGACTTAGATAGAGAACATGTTCTATATTTTTCCGACGGAACAAATTACTATCGAAAAATCTGCTCGTCTGTATGCTGTTTCGATGCACCAAAAACGATGCATGCTCTGAAGCAAGTAAGAGACGGAAGCTATTGGCTACTGGCTATTGAACTTCCGTTCTCTAGTCCCGTCGAACGTGTTGTACGTCACCGCGTTCTGGACGGTCAGAATTTGGCGTGACAGTGTGTATGCAAGACAGCTTGAGCGTAATTCCATCAGAACTCCGTTGGAAAAACCTTCAGAGTTTATTCCGACGGCAAAACCAGTTGTGTGTACAAGGCATAAAAGGGAATAGCAGCAGGTTGCTGTGTGCACCATGACAAAAAGGGTGTGTGGCTTAACAGTGCTGTAATATTGCGCATGGCTTTTAAAAGGTATGGTTAAATAGGATCCCAACCTATGCATTTCACACATACACTGTATTACTGTATTACCAAATATATTGGGACACCTGCCTTTATACGCACATGAACTTTAATGGCATCCCAATCTTAGTCCGTAGGGTTCAATATTGAGTTGGCCCACACTTTGCAGCTATAACAGCTTCAACTGTTCTGGGAAGGCTGTCCACAAGGTTTAGGTGTGTGTCTATGGGAATGTTTAATCATCCAGTAGCGCATTTGTGAGTCAGGCACTGATGTGAACGAGAAGGCCTGGCTCACAGTCTCCACTCTAATTCATCCCAAAGGTGTTCTTTTGGGTTGAGGTCAGGACTCTCTGCAGGCCAGTCAAGTTCCTCCACCTCGAACTCGCTCATCCATTTCTTTATGGACCTTACTTGTATTGATTTCTACTGCTTTGATGTCATGTGCTTCATTTAAAGTCCCAGGGGAATGCAATCTTGTATGTACAGATTTAGGGATGGAGGCACATGATTATAGATGGTGCTCCAGGTCACAATTTTCCTATATACAGGGACGGACTCACCATTAGGGCCCTTGGGCAGTGTCAGTAGGGGGCCCCATAAGAGGCTCCCGGTACCTCCGTCTTCCTGAGGAATCTGTGCTGATCCCGGAGCAGCTGTCACCGGATTCTCTACCACCTGAGCCTGCACACCACATCACACACAGCTCTCTGAGGATCCTCCTCCTCTGCTTCGATGTACACAGACAGGAGGAGGAGCCGGGGAGGAGAGATCTTACACTGGAGGAGCCACGCTGATCTATCTGAGGTCTGTGTAAAGTTTATGGATGGCAGGGGGGAAGGGCAGGTAACAAGGATGCATACATGGAAGAGTGATGGGAGATGAGGGGTAAGAGGATATGTGTTGGGGGTGCTTTTGGAGGGGAGATAACTTATGCTGGAAGGCGGGGTTTTCTCCCCTCCTAAAGCACCCTCCAGCACATATCCTTGTACCCCCTCCTCCCCCAAATCAAAGAGATGCCACATGCCACTTTCTGTCCTCAATTCAGTAGCCCCTCTCTGCCCCCCTTTCCAGGGCCCCTCTCTGCTCCCATCCCAGGGTCCCCACTCTGTTCTCATCCCAGGGTCCCCTCTCTGTCCCATCCCAGTGTCCCCTCTGTGCACCCACCCCAGGGTCCCCTCTATGCCTTCATCCCAGGGTCCCCTCTCTGCCCCCATACCAGGGCCCCTCTCTGCTCTCATACCTGGGTCCCCTCTTTGCCCCATTCCCAGGGTCAGCTCTCTGCTGCCATCTCAGGGTCCCCTCTATGCCTTCATCCCAGGGTCCCCTCTCTGCCTCCATCTCAGGCCCCCTCTCTGCTCCCATCCCAGGGTCCCCTCTCTGCTCCCATCTCAGGGTCCCCTCTATGCCTTCATCCCAGGGACCCCTCTCCGTCCCATCCCAGGGTCCCCTCTCTGCCCCATCTCAGGGCCCCTCTCTGCTCCCATTCCAGGGTCCCCTCTCTGCTCCTATCTCAGGGTCCCCTCTATGCCTTCATCCCAGGGTCCCCTCTCTGCCCAATACCAGGGCCCCTCTCTGCTCTCATCCCAGGGTCCCCTCTCTGCCCCATCCCAGGGTCCCCTCTCTGCTCCCATCTCAGGGTCCCCTCTATGCCTTCATCCTAGGGTCCCCTCTCTGCCCCATCCCAGGGCTCCTCTCTGCTCCCATACCAGGGTCCCCTCTATGCCCTCATCCCAGGGCCCCTCTCTGCCCCCCCTTTTCAGGGCCCCACTCTGCCCCAATCCCAGGTTCCCCTCTCTGCCCCATCCTAGGGTCCCCTCTCTGCCCCATCCCAGGGTCCCCTCTCTGCTCCCATCACAGGGTCCCCTCTCTGCCCCCATCCCAGGGTCCCCTCTCGATCCCCATCCCAGGGTCCCCTCTCTTCCCTCATCCCAGGGTCCCCTCTCTGCCCCCACCCCAGGTTCTCCTCTCTGCCCCATTCCAGGGTCCCCTCTCTGCCCCTATCCCAGGTTTCCCTCTCTGCCCCATCCCAGGGTCCCCTCTCTGCCCCCATCCCAGGGTCCCCTCTCTGCCCCATCCCAGGGTCCCCTCTCTATTCCCATCCCAGGGTCTCCTCTCTATTCCCATCCCAGGGTCCTCTCTCTTCCCTCATCCCAGGGTCCCCTCTCTGCCCTCACCCTAGGGTCTCCTCTCTGCCCCATTCCAGGGTCCCCTCTCTGCCCCCATCCCAGGTTCCCCTCTCTGCCCCCATCCCAGGGCCCCCTCTGCCCCATCCCAGGGTCCCCTCTCTGCCCCTATCCCAGGGTCCCCTCTCTGCCCCATCCCAGGGCCCCCTATATGCTCTCATCTGAGGTTCCCCTCTATGTCCTCATCCCAGGGCCCCTTCTGCTCCCATCCCAAGGTCCCCTCTATGCCCTCATCCCAGGGCCCCTCTCTGCCCTCATCCCAGGGCCCCTCTCTGCACCCATCCCAGGGCCTCTCTCTGCCCTCATCCCAGGGGCCCCTCTCTGTCCTTATCTCAGGGGTCCCTCTCTGTCCTCATCCAAGGGGTCCTCTAAAAGCAACTTTGATAGGGAGCTCAGGACAAGGAGAGGAAGGCCTTGTTTACATTTGCAGTTTGGGGCGGTAAAACCCCATAGCTGAGCCCTGTTTTTACCCCCCAACTTCACCCCCTTTAACTGGGGGCGTAGGGTGTGCACAAGTCACAGCTGCAGCAGGAATTATATACTCCATCATGCTTGGCATGTGTAGCGCCTGTCAAACGCAACTTAGTCAAGTGAATGGGGACGCACTGCAAAGGCCATGCAACCTTGTGCAGTACAGTGACCAAAGGGTTAAAGCAGGCGGTGAGGAGGCGATTGTATCACCTCCTCATCACCTGCTTTAACCCCTTGGATCCCACACTTGCACGCTGCAACTGCATGCATTGCACATGCTTGCAGGGTGTCACTTGAATTGGTTGCCATCGCCCACCAAAAGCAATAGGGTGTATCATTTCTACCACAGCATGTGTACATTCTCAGCTGCTGTCTCTGCAGCTAAAGGGGGAAAGGATGAACGTAGGTAATGTGGCGTGGGTGTGGCTTTGTGTGGGTGTGGCTTGAGTGTGGGCAGGGACACAGGGGGCCCCATGATCTTGTAATTGTGATCTAATTTTATTATCGCCTTTTAAAATGTACACTTAAATATATTATATATGTTAAAGTGATTGTAAAGTCTCATTTTTTATATTAAAACAACAAACATGTTATACTTACCTGCCCTGTGTAGAGGTTTTGCACAAAGCAGCCCAGATCCTCCTCTTCTCGGGTGCCTGGCTGGAGCTCCTGGCCCCTCCCTCCTGTTGAATGCCTCCACAGCAAGCAGCTTGCTATTGGGGGCACCGGAGCCGAGCTGCAGCTCCGTGTATCCATTCAGACATGAAGCTGCCATTCGGTCCCACCCCTCTCTCTCCTGATTGGCTAACTGAGTTTAATTGACAGCAGAGGAAGCTAATGGCGCCGCTGCTGTATGACAGCCAATCAAGAGGGGGAGTCCCGGACGGCCGAGGTACTATGTGATAATATACAGTATCACTTAATTATTTTTTTCTTTTAATAATGTTTCTTTTTCAATTTTTTAAACATGCCAAAATGATACTAATAGTAATCCTATTCGTTATATAAATGTAGATTTTACTGCATGCATTAGATGAAAGTACCTATTCTGTTCCTTGTATTAATGCTAGGTAATATTTTTTATACAATCTATTCCCAACGTTACTGTTTTTATGGTTTTTAATTCTTTATTTCATAATGCAAATCTTTGCTCTATTCTAGCAATTAATGGTCCAGTTTCTGCTGCCCGATAATATGGTATTATTTAATGCCAGGTGTAATCTCACTTTCATGCTTGACAAAGAGGAGTTGCCTGGAGGATTGGACCTGGAAGTAAACGCTCAGCTGTTAAACTGAGCTGGCTATTCAAGCAGCGAGGATGCCATCTTATTCTATCTTGGAGTGGGTTCTCCAACAGGCACACTGTTTTCTCTTATCACCCCGCTTCAGAGTCCATGACAGAGCTGAGGATCTGTCATGGACAGATGTGGTTATGCACCTTTCATATTCTAGAGCCTTTTACATCACTGTCCATTCTGAACACAAAGAAAAAAATTATGATTGTGGATAGTTACCCCTTTAAGCTTATTGAGGTTTGCTATATTGGGAGGTAAAAATGACCTGGTGTCACTGCTCATTGATAAATAAAAATGACCTATTGTCACTGGTCATCAGGAGGTAAAGGTGCCCTATTGTTACTGATCATAAAGAGGTGACAATTTCAAGGTATCACAGGTCACTGAGAGATGAAAATAAGCTAGTGTCACTGGTTATTGGAAGGGAAAACATTTCCCCAAATCACTGGTAAGTGGGAGGGCCCCAGTGTCAATAGGAGGTAAAAATTACCCAGTGCCGCTGGTCAGTGGGACATAATAATGCGTGGCTAGTTATTAGGAGGTAATACTGCCTTATAGTTGCTGGTCATTGGGAGGTAAAAATGCCCCAACATCACTGGTCAGTGGGAGGTAAAATGCCTCAGTATTGTCAGTGGGAAATTAAAATTATGCATGAGAAGGAGGCAAGAACATTGACTTTAGTAGGGTGCACCATTTGCCAGAATCTGTGTTGTGAATAATTTCTGCAACATACATTGAATATCTCTACTGTACACTGACACTGTTCTTATCACCAGCACTTTTTTTCAGCGGGAACGCGGGGGAACGCAGTTCCGGCACCTTCACCACTGACTGTATGTAATGGCAAGTGCTGCTGGGGTGTGCTGTAGGGTCTATTGATGCTCACTGCTGGGGAATCTATTCTAGATGAAGGGGATCTATTTTTTTCATGGGGGTCTATTGTTGCTGAAGAGGTCTAGTGTTGCTGGTGGGGGACCTACTATTGCTGAGGATGGGTCTTATATTGCTGGGGGGTCATTTGTTGCTGGGAGAAATCTACTGTTGAGGGAGGGGTCTATGTGGGGAGTCTATTGTTGCTGGGGAGGGGGATTTTGTGTGTGGTGTGGTCTATTGTTGCTGGTGGGGGCTCTACTTTTACTGGCTGCAAGGGATCTATTTTACTGCTTTTCTTGTTATAATTACCAAATTCCTTACGGATTACTTAGCACCACAAATTGATATTTGGTTTTGTATTGTCTAAAAGGGCAGTTCTGGGAGGTGGGTAGGGGATGGAACCAAGGAATGTTGCTCAGATGTGGGTAGGGGTGGAGAAAAGGGGTGGCTCAGAAAAGGGGAGTTCCTGCACCTTTTCTCTGAGAAAAAAAGCCCTGCTTATCACACCTCATTTGCTGGCACCCTCTGACTCGTCCTTCCCTAATTTGAAATGATCCTTCCCTAATCTGACACTTCGCATTAGGACTGAGAACATAAAAGACTGTCTCCATCTATGTAGTGACATCACATAGGTGGAGTTCAGCAGAAGTCTACTGACAGATTGGAAATGGGCAGCTGTATGATTAAGCTGAGTCTCCGCACACATAGTAATGATTACATGTTAAGTTGGCAAAATGTTTGAGGCAGAGTTTCACTGGCCAATTAGAGTAATGGTCAGGGGGACCTAAACAGGACACAGTGGGATTATCTTGGGGTCCACGAAACCTGGGATTTCCTTAAAAATGCAAAACAGTTCCATAAATTCCAGGCGGTATGGACTGTAATGGCAGAGAGAGCTATAGAATTCAGAAACGCATGTTTCATGTAAGACGATTTGGCAAAGACTGATGTGTTATAAAGAGCTGTTTAGAAAAATAAAATGGTATTACAGAGAAAGCTGCAATTATGCCTCATACACACGATCGGAAGTTCCCCCAGCAAAACTCTGATGAGAGCTTTTTGTCAGAAAATGCGACCCTGTGTATGCTCCATCGGTCTTTTGCTGGCGTAATTCCAGCCAGCAAAAGATTGAGAGCATGTTCTCTATTTTTCGGTCGGGAAAAGTTCCTATCCGAAAATGCGATCGTCTGTAAAAATTCTGATGCGCAAAATTCCTATGCATGCTCGGAAACAATTTGACGCATGCTCGGAAGCATTGAACTTCATTTTCTCGGCTTGTCGTAGTGTTGTACGTCACCGCATTCTTGACGGTCGAAAGTTCAGAGAACTTTTGTGTGACCGTGTGTATGCAAGGCAAGCTTGAGCGGAATTCTGTTGGAAAAACCATCCAAGTTTTTTCCAACAGAAAATCCGCTCGTGTGTACGGGGCATTATACTCTTCTTTCAGGATAGAAAGAGGTGTCATCAGAACACAGACTAGAACAAGAGACTTCTGCAATGTTCCTCTTATGTGTGGTTAAGGTTGCACTCTTGTTAGCTGTTTAGCACCTACTGTTCTTTCCTGTGGGCCAAACTGATAAGGAACGTGATTGACAAAATATCTTCATAATTTATTCCCACAGGCAGCAAGTTTGAAAAGTTAACAATAAACCTACATAGCTGAATTTGTGTGCTCAAAAGCTATAAGAAATAAGAAAGCATTATTGAAACATTATTCAAATCATTATTCTTTTTGGTTACAAAGAATACAACAGAAGCTGCAGTATTGAAATCAGGTTGTCAAAAATTCAATACAAAAGCAAGTTGCTAAAGTGACTAACACAATAGGTCTATTAAAACAAAAGATGATAAAAGTCTTACAGTGTGTTCTCTTTAGAAAGCCTGTCCCTTGCCAGCATGCGGTAGAAAAAAAGGCCCTTACCCTTTATGCATGTCTCTCTTCAGACGTTTGACACATGCTAACTCAGAGCTAGCACTCTCCAATCAGTAGGGAGCATGAGCTTTACTGACTTCAAAGCTCTAGGAGAGCTGCCGACTGCTTTCCCTGTCAGCGTGAACCGAGGAATGCTGTTTACCAGCACTTCCTGGTTCATGCGATGATCAGCTGTGATTGGCCACAGCTGATCACGTGGTAAGAAGCCTCTGACAGAGGCTTCTTATCACGATTGGAGATGCAGCATGTCAGACTGACACGCCGCACTCGCGATCGCCGCGCTGCACGCCCTCGCGGGCACGAGCCGGCATGTCGTCCTGGTGGACATCATATGACACCCAGTCAGGATAACAGAACCACTACCCGCCCGTCAATATGCTATTGACCGGGCGGGAAGTGGTTAAGCATGGAGGTATGCAAGTCTTACAATTAGTTTTCTTTAGAAAAGCCTGTCAGCATGCTGCAGAAAAGGCCCCTTGCTCTCTGTATATATAAGATTTTCTACCAAAGCCTAGTACAAAAGTCTAGGCCCGTGCATGTAAATCCACTATGAATAACTTTTTTTAAATCAGAAAAGGTTTTATTTGGTTTTCCACACAGCCAGATACATGTTATACAAAGCAATGACATAACGGTAAGAATCAGCATACAGCATATGATTTTTCTTTGAGTCCCTCAAAGGATAGCTATATCTAAAGAGAAAAAAAATTATATCATATATGAAGTGGCAGTGCAGAGCAAAAAGGAAAACAAAAAAGGAAAAAAACACAGAAACATCTAAAACATAATATATGATGTACAACATAAGGTTAGATCTATTTCCTGATCCCTGGGAACATTTCTCGACCAATTAGGCTGCAGAGCCCATCAACACCAGCAGTCTTTCTGCAGATGTCATATAACTATCAATTAGCCCGGACTTATTCACTTTAATTTGGTGCCTATCCTTGTAACAGTCTGTATTTAACCAGCTGATGGGGTGCTAGACCCGGAACATCCAACCAATTCTGCCACATTGTGTAAAATTTACGGGGTGCATTTCTGTGTTGGTATGTCAGTTTTTCACGTATTAGCATTTTGTTTACTTGGCCAATCCATTGTTGCCTGGTGGGGACCCTGGGAGTAATCCAGAGCCGCGCTATCAGTTTTCGCGCTACATAGAGCAACCGAATGATCGCTGTATGAGTAGAAGGAGTCAACGACTCCTCATCCAGGGCACCCAACAGGCACACTATAGGAGTTTTTGGAACGCTAAAGGTAAACACCTGAGAGATTATTTCTAGAATCTCTGACCAATACTGAAAAAGTTTTGGGCATTTCCAAAACATGTGCATGAGGTCCCCATGGTCCCTCATACACTTTGGACAGAGTGGTGTATCACGAAGTTCCCAACTGTGTAGCTTGACAGGCGTTCTGTAGGCTCTATGCAACAGATAAAGGTGCAATAGTTTTTGCGAGGCCGACACTGAAACTGCAGGAACGGAGGCAAGACAAAGACTCCACGTTTCCCCATCCAACGGTCCCATATCCTCTTCCCGTTTACGTCTACAGGGTAGACTGGTGGGATCCTGAAGTGCATTAAGTATAATGCCGTATCCTCTAGAAATCATACCCTTTTTCTCCTTTTCCATTAGAATCCCCTGTACAATGGCATGATCAGTCAACTGGATTAGCGTAAATCTGGACTGCGTTTGTAGTGCATGCCTCAGTTGTAGGTATTTAAAGAAGTTAGTTCGTGGGATACCAAACTCTGCCTGGATTTCCAGAAAGGACTTGAGAACATGACCACTGTACAATTGTGACAGGAATTGAAGCCCCACTGTCTCCCACGCCCTGAATCCCCTGAGCTTAAGTATCTCCCTATAATTTGTGTTTTTCCAAATTGGGGTACTTGCAAGGAACCCTCTCTCACCCAGCAGCCGTTTAATGTATGACCATAGCATTTTTAATAAAGTTATGGTTGGGAGTCTCCCATCTAAATGTGCATATCCTGCCCCCAAAGCGGACAATGCAGTAACATCGCCTGATGAAGTGCAGAGAAGTCTATGTATGGGATCCAATGTATCTACCAGTCCCCAGCCCCTCAGTTGCTGTAACTGGGAGGTGAGGGAATAGGTCCTAGCATGCGGGACCGCCAACCCCCCCCTCCTCTTTATTATAATGCAGGATGGACAGGCTAATTCTAGCTGTTTTTTTGCGCCAAATTAATTCCCTGAACTGGGAGTCTATCTTATCAAACCATCGCCGAGGGATCCACACCGGGGACTTATGGCAGATATACAAGAGTTGCGGTGCCCACACCATTTTTATGAGGTTCACCCTCCCAACTACCGATAATGGCAATTTACCCCAGGTGTTGCATTTCTCTCTAAATTTAATGAGTAGAGGGGTAAGATTAGGTGTTATATATTGAGAGACATCCGGGGGCACCTGCACACCCAAATAACGAAAAGAAGATACTATCTGTACCATTGATGCACAGTCAGGTAAGGAGACGGTCAGCGGGTCTAGGGGCATTAGTACTGACTTATTTATTATATATACAAGTGCGCTAATAATTAACTTCCTATTAAAATAATGTTGTATCCGTGAAGATAAAAAATATCAGTGATCCCTAAACAATACAAAACCATAATTATTGGTGTACAAAATATAAAAAACAATTGATTGGGTATCTTCATAAAAAACG
Source organism: Aquarana catesbeiana (assembly GCF_042186555.1). Classification (NCBI taxonomy): domain Eukaryota; kingdom Metazoa; phylum Chordata; class Amphibia; order Anura; family Ranidae; genus Aquarana; species Aquarana catesbeiana. The sequence continues at coordinate 121,977,241 of NC_133333.1, read as the reverse complement.
TCCAAATACAAACAGACGCAAAGTATAGAAAAATATACCAGCAATTAAAACTCAGTCCTTAGACAAATATAACAAATGTTCTCTTAAAATTCAGATATGTTGGAACCGATTTTCTTCAATTAATCAGCAGGGAGCTGCACAAATCAGCCCTGCAGCTCTGAGGCTGATAGCTGGTTGAATAATAATCCTCCCAGTGCATAATTGATATTGCAGAAAGATAAAAAAGAGAAATATATCATTGCGCAATGAAAACAAACTTTATGAGGTAATCTGCATCTACATCAATATTCACTCACATTGTGTAGGAAAATAGACAGCGCTTGAGAAGCAATCAGAAGCAGTATTGTATAGTTTTTCTCTCACTGCTAACACTGTGTGTCAGGTGACGTCACTGACTCCTCCCGACGTGTTGCGTCACATGTCACGTGACTTTATCAAGGGTACTGACTTATTCCAATTAATAGAAAAGCCGGATAGTGCACCAAAGACTTTAATAAGATTCATAGCTGCAACCAGAGAGCCCTGAGTATCACCCAAATACAACAGGGTATCATCAGCCTATAATGACACAATGTCTGTCCCCGTGCCACGCCGGAATCCTACAATCTCGCTATCACCTCTTAGTCTTGCTGCGAGTGGTTCCAGAGCTAGGGCAAATAGCAGGGGTGACAATGGACACCCCTGCCTAGTGCCTCTAGACAGTGGAAACGGTTCTGAGAGTTCCCCGTTGACCCTGATTCGTGCTGACGGTTGGACATATAGCAATTTGACCCACCTAATAAATATGTTACCTAAGCCCATACGATCCAAGACTTTCCATAAGTAAGGCCATTCGACACTGTCAAAGGCCTTAGCTGCATCCAGTGAAAAAATGACCTGATTATCGGGGTTCTCAACCGGGAGTTGAATATTCAAAAAAAGGCGTCTAACATTTTGGGCTGTGGATCTGGTGGGTATGAATCCAAATTGGTCTCTGTGGACCAACTTTTGGATCACTAGGGACAATCTTGTCGCTAACACCCTGGCTAGCAACTTAACATCGGTTGTGAGTAAGGAGATAGGTCTATAAGAGTCAGGAGATGTAGCTTCCTTACCAGGTTTCAGTAGTACTATTATGATCGCTTTGTTCATGGAATCTGGTAGTGTGCCTTTCTCTAGTGCATCATTATAGACCTTCAAAAGCATGGGCAGTAATGTGTCAGCATATCTCTTGTACACCTTGGACGGAAGACCGTCAGCTCCTGGAGACTTATTATTATGGGTTTGTTCCAAGGCTAAAGCCAATTCGTCCACCGTTATTGGGGCATCTAATAGGGCCGCATCCGAGGTTAACAATCGAGGTAGCTTACACTCTTCTAGGAAACCTACTATGTCTCTTTCCCTGGGATGCACCTTAGATGTATACAGGTCTGCATAAAATGACCTGAAGATTTGTATTACTGCAGAGTTGCTCATGTGGACAACCCCCTGTGTATCACACAAGGTTGAAACCAGAGAGGTGGATCCCTGCACCTGCGCCAGTAAAGCCAGCATGTGCCCAGTAGATTCCCCCTCTTCGAAGTGGGTCTGTTGCAAGAAAAATCTCTTGTTTTCAGTTAGTTGAAGCGCTAGCTGGCTGGACATAGATTGTGCCCCCAACCACTCTTTTTTTGTATCCTCAGTGGGATTGAATATATAGGCATCCTCAGACTCCCTGAGTACCTTACAAATCCTCCTTTTCCCAGGCCTTAGTATTTGTCTTTATTTTATTAATCGTGCATATAAATTGACCTTGTAAGAACGCCTTTGTAGACTCCCAAACCACACCTAACTGGGCTGAGTTTAGATTATCCTGCAAGAAGAATTTGAGGCATTCCCTAATCGGATGAGGGGTTGGGAATAGTGATAGCCAGAAAGGATTGAGTTTCCAACTCCTGGGCTTGGCGTCAATAGGTAATGTAATCTCAACCCAGAAGGAAGAATGATCCGATATGTGTCTGTCCCCGTAACCCGGAATTAATAACCAATGGAAGTAAAGCAGCATTACCTAGGCCTAGATCAATCCTAGATAAACTCCCGTGGGCTGTAGAGCAGCACAAGTATTGCCTAGTTTGAGCGTAATTTCTGCGCCACACATCGGTCAGACCCAGCTCCTTCAGTAAACCAGCAAAGGGTGTTGTCCCATATTATGGACAGTTATGGTGGTGGGTACAGGCAGCTTGTGCCAGTTATGGTTCAAATAATTACTGAAATCGCCCACTGCCACCAGAGGTATATTTGGGTGTTGCGCCATGAACTTAGCCAAGCTTCTAAGGATCTCAGCTGAATAGGGGGGCGGTATATATGTTAGCTATAATGCATACCAAATGAGATATTGTACATAACAAAAAGATAAATCTCCCTCCCGGATCTATAATCTTCTGAGAGCAGTGGAACGGAGTGTCCCGACGAATCAGAACACTCACTCCCCTGGCATAGGGAGAGTATGTAGAGTGAAATTGGATACCGTATATTCGGGAACCAAAGCTAGGAATAGCATATGGTGGAAAGTGGGTCTCCTGTAAACATACAATACCCGCCCCCACAGACTTAAAGTGTCTAAGGACTGCCAATCTTTTCACAGGATTACTAAGGCCCCTAACATTCCAGGACAAAATCTTAATGGTCACAGTCATTCGTGTGTGTTAATGGTAGGAGTACTGCCACACTGGGTCCCAGTGTGGAAAAGTATTGCATTTGAGAGACTTTCGACAGTAAAGCATTACATAAAATAGACCTGGTGTCAACAATACCTGAGTTACCTCTACCCAGATTATTAATGTTCACTCTGGCATAAGACTGTAGATGCAAAACTGAAGGGTCGGGCAAGCAATGATAGTCCCAGAGTATTCTGAGGAAAAAAAAAGGATAAAAAAAAAAAGGGAAGAAAAAAACAGCCAAAAAAACGTAGAGCAACAATATCAACAATTGTGGAGCCAACCAGGCTCTCAGCCACTTGGGTTGATGTAGGAACAGTCCCCAGATAACTCTTCCGGGGTGAAGGCAGTGGAAACACTCATAGAAGTAATTCCAGTTGGTAAATGGGGTTTCACATTCGCAGGCAACATGGAACAATCTGTGATTCAAAAGTCTCAAAGTTCTCCTCTCTCCGCCGGACTTGTAAGGATGAGCCTCTGTCTTGCATGAAGCAATGGATCCTCAATTTTAAACTGGACGCTGCTGTCTAGCATCTTTAAGAGCCCTGTCCGCATAATCCAACCATTGTGCAGCCGCTGTAGGTCGATCAAAAACGTGGGTTGCACCAAGGGCAGTTACACAAAGCCGAGCGGGGTACAGCATTCCATATTGCACATTTAGATCTCTGAGTCGTCTTTTAACGTCATTGTTGCACTTCGTTTTTGTAGTTCTGCAGAGAAGTCGGGGAAAAGTGAAACCCTGGAATTATCAATCTCCATTTTGCCTGACAGAACTAAGTAACAGAAGTAACTTGAACAGGAAAGGCCTGGGATGGTTGCCCGGTGGTAAGGGGCGGGTAGGCACCCTGTGAGCCCGTTCAACAGCAAAAAGTGGCGAGAAAGACTCCCTTCCAAATGTAGAAATAAGCCATTGCTCTATAAAATCCACTGGATTTTTACCCTCGGTTTGCTCCAGGATGCCCCGGGCACGGACATTATTTCGCCTCATGCGATTCTCCATTTCATCAAGTCGCATTGCATGTTGTTCAGTAAGGTGACAGTTATATTTCAGATCCCTCTGCATGGGTGCTATGTCATCCTCCACTGTGCTCAGTCTGCCCTCCAGTGTAGATGTTCTCTCTCTAAGTTTCTGCATATTATGGCGTACATATGATATTTCAGCTTTCACTCCCTTGATCTCATCAGAGAGGGCAGTTATGGATTGATTACAGGATGTCACAGCCATAAATATGTCTCTGAGCGTGAGTTCTGCATCATCCACCCCAGGGGGGCTGATCTGAGGCCCAGCAACATCATTCCTAGGGGCACTCACTGTGCTCCATTCTGGAGACAATCCATCTGCATCCTCCAAGGGAACTGTACCATCTGCCTCTGGAGAGCCCCCAGATGTGTCCCCCACTGTACGCATCCCAGCTAGGGCATCCTTGTATGACCTACCTCCAAACAGGAGCTTTTGTGCTGCCTCCTTGTACTGTTTTTTGGCCGCTCGGCGCGAGCCAGCGCCATCTTGGCCATGAGGATCTGCCTGTCCCCTGCCGCCGCTGTTCTTTTTAGACATGATCATAGCCACTATTGCGGGTTTGGCGGGGATCCGAATGTCTCCCGGGTGTTGGTGAAGCAGTATGGGTCCGTTCAGCTGTCCAGGAACGGCAAGATAAGGGTTGATGCACGGATGGCCGGTGGAGCTGGAGACACACACGTCCTACATTAGCTGCTAAGCCACGCCCCCCACTATGAATAACTTAGAGCTGGTCCCTGGGGTCAAAGAGGAAAAACACATATTGTAGTACCCTCTAGTGTGTTCTACTACAAGTGAGTGTAGGAAAAAGCAGTCACTGAATCTGGGTCAGGGTTATAAGAGGGTCAGGGCTGGATGACTTATCCTGGCAGCTGTCTGATGCCTCCCCCTGGAATCTGGAAAGTTGGAGAACATTCGAGAACTAGTGGGTGGAGGTGAGGAGGAGCTGCCTTGAATATTTATGGGCTCTCAGCCAATCCCCAGAAGTGGGACAGGCAGGGAACTGGGATAACCCATAAATAGACATGGGCCATGCCAGCAGGAGAGTCAGCTGGAAGATGGAGAAGCAGTGCTGAGTAGAAACTGTTAGTGGCCCTTGAGGGACCCCTCTTGGGAAAGGTTTTACATCAGGTTAAAGCTCAGAAAAGCTGGCCTGGAAGGATCCTACCACGGAAGGCAGTTGGAGGGATTTAGACCGGAGAGGCAGAGGGAGAGAGCAAGCAGAGACAGTGAGTATATCAGCACGGTGCAGGGACAGACAAGGGGATAGACTGTCAGCTGTAACAGTGCTCTCTTAAAGACCGCGGTATGCCAAGTCCTCATCTAACCTTGGGGAATCTCATGAGTGTGTGCCAGTCAGGAGGACTGGGGGAAGCAAGCAGCCAGGTGGGCAAGTGACAGCCAGGCAGGCTGATAGTCTTCTGCAGCAGTAGAACTGATGTTCTACAGGAAGGCAGAAGGTGATGCTGTACTAAAGCTTATCCACATAGGGACGGGATGTTCCTAGCCAGTAATGGGCTGTTAATGAATTGACAAGACTGTTAATTCCCTGGAATGATCAGCAGGTGCTGTACATAGTGAACTAAGCTTGTGCAGGAGGAAGGAAGAAGAGGATCTTTTTTTTTGTTTGTTTACAAACTTTTTATTAGGTACAAATAGTGGTGTGATATCTCCCTATCCACAGAAAATTGGGCCTACTGTATCAACAATTTACTTAAATGGAAGAAGAGGATCTTAATGTGAATAGGAAGGAAGTTGTCCCCTCTTTGTTCTGTGTTTGAGCATTTTCAAGTTGGGCATCCCATAATTCCCTTACCCCATCCAAGTTATCATCCCCTAATACAACAGCAAAAACAAGCCAAGGACTGATTTCTGTGTCTGAATGAAGGAAATGCTAAGTGACTGGCTGTGCAGCAGTGGGGGAATCCTAACTCAGCAGCTCTTACGAGGGGTGTGCTACATATTAAACATCTTCTTTAGCTCTGGACAATATAATGTACAATATGAGGATGGTATTAAATGGCATTTCAAATGCACCACACTGTTTCAACATTTACAGTATCTCACAAAAGTGAGTACACCCCTCACAATTTTGTAAATATTTTATTATATCTTTTCATGTGACAACACTGAAGAAATGACACTTTGCTACAATGTAAAGTAGTGAGTGTACAGCGTGTATAACAGTGTAAATTTGCTATCCCCTCAAAATAACTCCACACACAGCCATTAGTGTCTAAACCACTGGCAACAAAAGTGAGTACACCCCTAAGTGAAAATGTCCAAATTGGGCCCAATTAGCCATTTTCCCTCCCCGGTGTCATGTGACTCGTTAGTGTTACAAGGTCTCAGGTGTGAATGAGGAGCAGGTGTGTTAAATTTGAGTTGTCGCCCTCACTCTCTTATACTGGTCACTCGAAGTTCAACAAGGCACCTCATGGCAAAGAACTCTCTGAAGATCTGAAAAAAAGAAGGAAGCCTCTTCTAAAGATGATGCACAAGAAAGCCCGCAAAGAGTTTGCTAAAGATAAGCAGACTAAGGACATGAATTACTGGAACCATGTCCTGTGGTCTGATGAGACCAAGATAAACTTATTTGGTTCAGATGGTGTCAAGCGTGTGTGGCGGCAACCAGATGAGGAGTACAAAGACAAGTGTGTCTTGCTTACAGTCAAGCATGGTAGTGGGAGCGTCATGGTCTGGGGCTGCATGAGTGCTGCCGGCACTGGGGAGCTACAGTTCATTGAGGGAACCATGAGTGCCAACATGTACTATGACATACCGAAGCAGAGCATTAACCCCTCCCTTCGGAGACTGGGCTGCAGGGCAGTATTGCAACATGATAACAACCCCAAACGACCACTGCCTTGCTTAAGAAGCTGAGGGTAAAGGTGATGGACTGGCCAAGCATGTCTCCAGACCTAAACCCTATTTAGCATCTGTGGGGCATCCTCAAGCGGAAGGTGGAGGAGCGCTAGGTCTCTAACATCCACCAGATCTGTGAAGTTGTCATGGCCGTCCGTGGACCGAGTGACTGGGGGCGGGTGGATTGTCTGCCGCCCCCCCACCCAGAAAAAAACCCACCAGTGGCCACTATGTATGATGATGATGATACAGTATGTGCAGAGACAGACCTTTTTCCTTGCTATGGTATCTATTGTATTCTAATATATTTTTTATTTTATATCTTAGATTACACACCTCATCAATACTCCTGAGGAAATGGAACTAGTTTCCAGAAAACGTGTTGAGTTGAGGGCTAGTCCTCATCCTAGTTTGCTGTTGTAATGGCATTGACATTCTAATACAGGCTGTTACAACATATAGGATACATATTGTTTGATATACTTACATATACTAGGGGTGCAGCATACTTTCTGGATGATGTTTCATTATATGTATACATCAGGAGAGTTATATGTGTGCTGGATTTTTTCCCTTAAAGTGGTAGTAAACCCCAAACCAAAAATGAAATAAATTGCAGCTTATCAATCCTTAGATGTGGTGGCTGCATTATTCTTCTTTTCTTGGGGAGGAGTTTTTCCCTCTCTTTTCACCTGGTGGTCTGGCCAGTAACACATCTCTTGTATTAGAATGCCCTCACTTTGGATGAAGGAGCATGGGGACACCTTTGGACAGCAGCATTGTCAGCCTGAGGGGAGGGGAGTGTTCGACGTAATAGCAGATTTATATACACTAACAAATTGAAGCCAAACTCTAGTTCCCACTGCAGTTGCACAAGCAGTTACAGCAACAGTTTTTTCTCTTCTGGGATAAAAGTTTAACATGAATAAATAAAAGCTGATCATTGTAAGCACAACTGTCAGTGGTAAATAGTTTATCTCAACACTCTATTTGTTATGATTACAGGAGAGCTTGTACTGTTCAAAAACTACCGGCTTACTGGCTGGATCACCAGATGAAAATAAAGGAAAGAAAGCCTAAATGCAGCCTAATGCAGCCATCACATCTAATAATTGGTAAGCTACAATATAATAAATGCTTGCTTTTGGGTTTAATACTACTTCCATATCTTCCCTACAGTATAGGTAAGCCTAAAAAGAAAATGAATGCAACCATAACATCTAAGATTTGGTAAGTTTCAATGTCATACATTTGTGCTTTTGGGTTTAATGCCACTTTAATTATTTTGTACATAAAAATGAATATTTGTTTTAAACGTTGTATCTGTTTGGGTACCTTAGATGTCCATTGATGTTTTCTTTTGATCAATATACTGAGGCATTATGAGATGTGATGAGCTTTTCACTGTCCAGATATTTCCCCACTTAACATACCAGAGTTGATTTACTAAAGCTGGAGAATGCGAAATCTGGTGCAGCTTTGCATAGAAATCAATCAGCTTCCAGGTCTTTTTGTCAAGGCTAAATTGAAAAAGCGGAAGTTAGAAGTCAATTGGCTACCATGCACAGCTTCACCAGATTTCACACTCCCCAATTTTAGTAAATCAACCCCACCATGTCCATCACCACATTCAATAATTTTCTCCCTTTGCTAGCACAGAGGAGGTTGCTATACTCTTGTCTGGACCCTGTTCTCTCACTGGCATCTCCCTCAAAGGTCTGAAATATGCATTGGCTACCCCCTTGCTCCAAGTGATTCTGAGGAAATTATACTTTTTTTCTTTAATAACAAGCGTGTCATACCGACCTGCTCTGTGCAAAGATTTTGCACAGAGCAGCCCGACCCTATTCCCCCACCACAAGTATAGCAACCTCCTCTGTGCTAACAAAGGGAGAAAATTATTGAATCAAGTCAAGTTCCCTCATAGCAAGCAGCTTCTTGTGGGGGTAGTTGTGCAGGCTCAATCCCAAGGCACGCTTGGTGTGTCCATTGACACACACACAGAGCTTGACCCCACCCCCTGCTCTCTTCTCACAGGCTGTGATTGACAGCAGCAGGAGCCAATGGCTCCTACTGCTCCCTCAATTACCAGTGAGAAGAGAGAAAGCAGAGAGAGCCGCTGCTCTTGGGCATACACTGGATCAAGATCGGGCTCAGGTAAGTATAAGGGGGGGTGAGGGGGAGCTGCGCACAGAATGGTTTTTACCTTAATGCATAGAATGGGTTAAGGTAAAAAATCTTCTACCTTTAGAAGCACTTTAAAAAAAAAAACTTGCTGAACTCCTACAGTCAGTACAACTTAACAACCAACTTGGCCACCACCTCACTGTTAACAACCATCCTGACCTCTTTTAATCTGGCTTTCACCCGCAAGACTCAACAGAAGCCGCCCACCTACAACTCACTAATGATTTACTAACTGCTAAAACCAATGGCCACTACTTATAGTCATAGACCTTTCTACTGCCTTTGACACAGTTGATCACTTTATCCTCCTCAAAAAACACCATTCATTTGGCCTCTGAATCTCTACCCTTTTCCTGGTTCTCCTCCTTCTCTCAGAGCACCTTTAGGCTGGGTTCACACTGCAGTACGGAACGGCTCACAGCAGGGGTCCGGTGCATCCCTGCTCACTGTTTCAGATCCGATTTTGGTCCGCATTTTCGGCTGAATTCAGACCTGAAACGAACCAGAAGACGCACAAGACTCCTGTGCAATTTGCTCCGGTGTCGCTCGGGAGATGTGTTAACCAGCTCCATAGAGAGCCAGTCACAATCTCCTGTCAAGCGAATTAGATGTGGGGAAACCCGCATCCAATTCGCAATAGTGTGAACCCAGCCTCAGTGTCATCTACAATTCTATCTACCCTTATTCTCATCCTATTTCTGTAGAGGAATCTCAAGGCTCTTTCCCCATGCCTCTTCTATTCTTTATCCACACCTGCAATACCATCTATATGCTGACCACACTTAAATCTATCTCTTTACTCCTCAGCTTACCTTTCTATCCTCACACATCACTAATTTACTTACTGAAATATCAATATGGATGTCACAATCTTTCCAAAACAGACATCTTAACATTTCCTCCCTGTGCCTCCTCTCCTCCAACTTCCCTATCAAGGTCAACAGCCAATCAATCCTTCCCCTCAGGCCAGGGTGTTAGGTATAACCAAGATCTCTCCTTTCAGTCCCACCAATCACTCTACAAATCTTGCTGCCTTGGCCTCCACAACAATTCCAAAATTCTCCCCTTCTTAAAAAATGACAACTCAAAGCTTCCGATTTACTCTCTGGTTATCTCCTCACTGGCCTACCATTAAACAAACAGGCTATACTCTCTTCAGTCTGGGCCTTCCCCCTTTCCTGGAACTCCCTACCCCATTCTGTCCAGTTATCCACTACTCTGTCTGCATTTTGTCTTCCCTGAAAAACCCCTTTTTCAGGGAGACCTCCATCAAAAAAATTGTTTTACTTTCTTCTCCAGCTTATCCTTCACAGTTAAAGTGTAACTAAAGGCAAAACTTTTTTTTTTAGTTTTCAATAGAGTGGAGATGAATTAAAATCCCAATCAGTTTTCATTGCTGTCTGTGCCCCCATTAGGGGAGTTCACCCGTTCTATTTGTCATGTTTACCATTATCATCGAAAGTGAAAGTAAAAGAAAATCACAGATTTTGATCCCAGAACTGTAGTAGAGGGAGAACCTTTCTATAGTTCTGGTGACTGTGGTGACACCCCAGGATTATCTCACTTTGCAGAGTAGCCCTCTAACTTCCTGTTTTGGCTATGGAACAGTCTCCTCTATGGGACACAGATGGCAAAAAAAATTCCTTTTGTATCATTTGCCCCTCACTTTTATTCGAAGCTCTCACAAGCAGGGTCTCCTGTATTGAAATGTATTGTAACTGTACTGTGTATCTATTTTTTAAAGCTCTGTGCAAACTGTTGGTGCTATATAAATCTTGAATAACAGTAAAAATAATAATAATATTGCTGTTAAGGAGTTACCTTCTCTTTCTGTTTGATAAAATGTTGACATGAAGTGAGCAGTAAAAATCTGACAGTGATTTCAACCCTTCCCCACTCTATTTCAAAACTCAGAAAAAAGTTTTGGCTTAACATTTTAACCACTTGCCGACCGCTGCACACCAATATACTTCGGCACAATGGCAGCGGTGGGCAAATGGGCATACCTGTACTTCCCCTTTTATTTGGCGTGGCTAGCGGGCGTGCGTGCCATGTATAGCGTGACTGTGCCCGTGGGTCCCACGGACTCGATGTCCGCCGGTGTCCTGTGATCGTCTCACGGAGCCGCATAGGAGATGCCTATGTAAACAAGGCATTTCCCCGTTCTGCCTAGTGACATAACAGGGATCTACTGCTCCCTGTCATTGGGAGCAGTAATCGCTGTCATGTCAGTGATAGCCCATCCCCCCCACAGTTAGAATCACTCCATAGGACACACTTAACCCCTTGATCGCCCCCTAGTGTTTAACCCGTTCCCTGCCAGTGTCATTTACACAATAATCATTCCCTTTTTTTAGCACTGATCACTGTATAAATAACAATGGTCCCAAAATAGTGTCAAAAGTATCTGAAGTGTCCGCCATAATGTTACAATCACGATAAAAAATCGCAGATCACCGACATCACTAATAAAAAAAAAATAATAAAAATGCCATAAAACTATCCCCTATTTTGTAGACGCTATAACGTTTGCACAAACCAATCAATATACGCTTATTGGGATTTTTTTACCAAAAATATGTAGAAGAATACATATCGGCCTAAACTAAGGAAAAAAATGTGTTTTTTTATATATATTTTGGGGGGATATTTATTATAGCAAAAAGTAAAAAATATTGCTTTTTTTTCAAAATTTACACTCTTTTTTGGTTTATAGCGCAAAAAATAAAAACCTCAGAGGTTATCAAATACCACCAAAAGAAAGCTCTATTTGTGGGGAAAAAAAAGGACGTTAATTTTGTTTTGGTACAACGTTGTGCGGCCACGCAATTGTCAGTTAAAGCAACGCAGTGGCGAATCGCAAAAAGTGCTCTGGTCAGGAAGGGGGTAAAATCTTCCGGGGCTGAAGCGGTTAATGTAGCTTTGTAATCAGTAATACATGAATAAATGTAATCAGCATAATGTAAGTACTTAAATATGACTTGGTATGAGCAAAGTTTAATAAACAGTCTGTAGAACAAAGCTCAAACTAGGTGGAAGGAGGGTTGGCACAACGAGCTAATCAGATGTGCTGCATGGCAAGAAGCATGCTGATAGGCAAAGAGAGCAAAGTGAAAGAAAGATAAGCTCATCGGTCATTGTTTTGTATGTCAAGGTCCAGGCACAGGGTGGGGGGGGGGGGGGACACCTGCAAGCAAAAGTAAAACAGAAAGATCAGCTTCCTTCTCTTTTTAGGCAGGTCTGTGCTGCATGACATAGCGGTGTAAATCTCAAGACTGAATTGAGAGGAATATAGTTTCTTTGGCATATGAAACAGCTCCCTTATGTTTACTCCATCTGGGCATCTCAGCCTCTTAGTGTGTGACTAAGAGCCTGAGATAGGTCCAAAGCCTGCCACTCCAGTGAGTGCTGGTGAGGCAGAGCAGAGAGCGGTGACTGACAGTCATCATTCCCTGCTCAGAGCTGACCAAGAACTGAGTGCTTAGTTCTTAGGCTTAGAGCTGACAGGAGAAAGCTGAAGCATCAAACCAAGCCTGCAGCAGGGAGGTGAATATGTATATTTTTTAAATATTTTCACACTTCTTTAAATTGAACCTGTATGGGATATTTCATGTACTGTTATTCTTAGTACAGTTTGACTATAGCTTTGTCATGACATTTTATTTAGCAATAGTGGCACCACATTATAGCCGGTCTTCTCTCACAAACACTTTCTTAGTAAACTGCATTAAAAGGTCAGGGTCAGTGCCAACGTGAGTGAGTTGTGTAGAATGGACACTACATGATCCCAAATGTAGCCATTTACAGTTTAATAATATCATGAAAATGAATAGAGTTGGCAGAAAGCCATTGTGATGGTCAGCAAACAGTAAGCTTATTTTGGCTAAAAAAATACTTTTACATCCATTTCATGGTTATCAATTAATAACTTTTTACATGGCTAGAACTGTAAACAATATATTTAAAGTTTAAAAAATAGTAATAGTATGAAGGCATTTCAAATGTATCTTTAAACTAATTTGATTATTTTTAATTGATGACTCAAATCACCTACATTGAGAGGCAATTACCTATACATGAAACAAAAAAATGCTTAAGCTGGATCCAATCTCTCTTTACTCAGAGAGAGCCTGCACATTGAAGGAGGAAAAATTAGTAAAGAAGAGAGAGTGGATCCAGCTAAAATAAGAACTTTGACCGAATTAAGAGATATGGGATCAACACCATCTAGTGAGTGCTTATCCCAGTGGTTCTCAACTCCTGTCGTCAGTACCCACTAACAGGCCAGGTTTGCAAGCTAACTGAAATACATCACAGGTGATATCATTTACTGCTCAGTGATTTCAGTATTCTAGTCTGCATCTCCCCAAGGTAATACTTAAAATCTGGCCTGTTAGTGGGTCCTAAGGACAGGAGTTGAGAACCACTGGCTTAAGTGGAAAACAGTAATTGGAAACGCTATTAGCACAATTTGCACCAAGCACATTATTTCCAAGGACATGGTCTTGGAACAGTGTTTCTCAACTCCAGTCCTCAAGGTGCCCCAACAGGTCATGTTTTCAGGCTCTCCATTATTTTGCACTGGTGATTTGATCAGTTTCACTGCCTTAGTAATTACCACAGCCCTTTTATCTGAGGGAAATCCTGAAAACATGACCTGTTGGGGCGCCTTGAGGACTGGAGTTGAGAAACATTGATTTGGAAGATGAGGAATTGTTTGCAGTGGACTCTTTTTTTATGATATACAGTTTTATTTGCACTTATATTTGGTTATTGCAGACTATGATTGTTATATGCTCATATTTCAATTGTTTAATGTATTGTTTCAATTGTTGTTTGATGATTTAGATGCATTAAACACACAGGTAGTAGGGATGGGCGAATGGTTCGGCCCAAGCATGAGTTCGGGCAGAACACTGGCTGTTCGCACATTCGCTGAACAACCGAATTATCAGGATGTTCAAACCATTTGTTTGGCCCACTGAACGACCACAATGCACTGTGCCGTCGCACAGTGCATTAAAAGCCCTGATTGGCTGAAGCAATGAAAGCTTTGCCCAATCAGATCACAGAGCACTGTCAGAGCCATGATTGGATGCTGTCATGATGACTCTATCCAATCATGGCACATTGCTGTTAGTCCTGTCCCACACAATAAAAAATATTCTATCAATAGCGGCCATTTTCAGTGTGATATCGGCGTAAAGAGAGATAGAGCAGGGCTCTGTTCAGTGCTATTAGACAGTTAGTGTGCTATAGTGTGCTATTGTGATTCTATTGTCAGTGTAGAATATCACTCTAGTGAGACTCTAGGGAAAGTTCAGTGTGAGTGTAGTGCGACCATTCATCTTTACATTAGTGTGAATGTAGGGATAGTTCAGTCAGTGTGAGTGTAATGCGACCACCATTCAGCTTTACATTGGTGTGAATCTAGGGATAGTTCAGTCAGTTTGAGTGTAGTGACCGTTTAACACAGTATATTTCATTGCATTACTGCAAATTTAACACCGTATATTTCAGTGCATTACGTGCAGTATATTTCAGTGCGTTATCTTCCATTCAACACAGTACATTTCTGTGAGTGAGTGCACGCTTAACGCAGTATATTTCAGTGGGTTACGTGCCATTTAGTGCAGTACATTTCTGTGCAATACTGCATGCTTAACGGAGTATATTTTAGTTTGTTACTGCAAGTTTAATGCTGTATATTTCAGTGCGTTACTGCAAGTTAAAGGACAGATATTTCAGTGCGTTATCTTAAGTTTAGCACAGTATAGTTCAGTGCGCTACTGCAAGTTTAACGTTGTATATTTCAGTGTGTTATCTTCCGTTTAATGCAGTATAGTTTAGTGTGTTACTGCAAGTTTAACGCTGTATATTGCAGTGAGTTACCTTCCGTTTGATGCAGTACAGTTCAGCGTGTTACTGCAAGTCTAATGCCGTATATTGCACTGTGTTACCTTCCAATTAACGCAGTATAGTTCAGTGCGTTACTGCAAGTTTAACGCTGTATATTTCAAGTTTAACGCTGTATATTTCAGTGCGTTACATGCCGTTTAATGCATTTCTGTGCATTACTGCGCGCTTAACGTAGTATATTTCAGTGCATTACCTCAAGTTTAACACCGTATATTGCAGTGCCTTACCTTCCATTTAATGAAGTACAGTTCCGTGCATTACTACAAGTTTAATGCGGTATATTTCAGTGTGTTACCTTCCGTTTAACACAGTATAGTTCAGTGCATTACTGCAAGTTACACGACGTATATTTCAGTGCGTTATCTTTTTTTAAAGCATGACATTTTAGTGCGCTACTGAAAGTTTAACGCAATATATTTCAGTGCGGTACCTTCCGTTTAACGCAGTATAGTTCAGTGCATTACTGAAGGTTTAACGCTGTATATTTCAGTGCATTACATGCCATTTAACGCAGTATAGTTCAGTGCGTTACTGCAAGTTTAACGCTGTATATTGCAGTGCGTTACCTTCCACATAACGCAGTACAGTTCAGTGCATTACTGCAAGTTTAATGCCGTATATTGCTGTGCGTTACCTTCCATTTAATGCAGTATAGTTCAGTGCGTTACTGCAAGTTTAATGCTGTATATTGCAGTGTGTTACCTTCTGCTTAATGCAGTACAGTTCACTGCGTTACTGCAAGTTTAATGCCGTATATTGCAGTGCATTACCTTCCGTTTAATGTAGTACAGTTCAGTGCGTTACTGCAAGTTTACTAGCGTATATTTCAGTGCATTACGTGCCATTTAACACAGTGTATTTCTGTGCGTTATTACACCCTTAACGCAGTATAGTTCAGTGCGTTATCTTCCGTTTAACGCAGTATATTTTTGTGCGTTACTGTACGTTTGACGCAGTATATTGCAGTGTGTCAGTGCTGTTTTACTACAGTATATTATAGTGTATCATTGGAGTGTGTCTGTATAGTGAGTATGCAAGTTAAAGTGCACCAAACACCACTTTGCATTGATTAAAGTGCATCCACGTATACATTTCCACATCTATATTATATTTTGTTAATAAGCAAGCCCCTATCATGTCTGGGAGGGCAGCAAGGAGAGGCAGACATTGCCATGGCACTATGAGGGGGCCAGCAGCGTTTGTGTTCACACCACAGGCAAAGGTGGAAGTGGTCAGTCCTTAGGCAGGGCATAATTTCCTCTGTTTAGTGATATTGCCCATGCTAACCAGCCACTGCATGCAGAGGAGGTGGTGGACTGGCTTACTAAACCATCCTAATCTTCCTCATCCTCCGTCACCCAAGCAGAGACTGGTGCACAGTCCACTGCAGCTGCCAGAGCGGCTAAACCTGCCTCCTTGTCCACAGCTATTCCTGCCATAGCCCCAGCATCAGGCATGAAGGAGTCAGCTGAGTTATTTGAACACAGCATCAGACACGTGCTCCTTGACGATGCACAGCCATTACTTGATTCAGATGTTGGTTCTGAGGTTGAGGTTGAGGTTCAGGAAGGCAGGAACATGAGCCTACAGAGAGGGGAGAACACTGGTACACATATTGGCAGTCATGTTCTTCCAGCCACAGCGTATTGTTAAGTTGTCTCCTGTGGAAATGAGGATGGAGGAGATGATGATGATGAGATTGCTGATGTGACTTGGGTGCCAGATAGAGCAGAGAAGGAAAGTGAGAGTGAGGCACAACCCCAACGTGGCAGCCATCATGGAAGAGTAGAGAGCAGCTCCCCTATTCCATCACACTGTGAAGCTGTTATCTTCCGGCCCACTTCCCACAGCTCAGTTTCTGGGCTTTTTTTTAGCACATGTGCAGCCGGTCACACTGTTGCAATTTGTAAACTTTGTCTCAAGCACATCAAGCGTGGCAAAAACACCAGCCATTTGGGTACCACATGCTTGACAAGGCATTTAACCTCCCACCACTCAGCCCGTTGGCAAGAGCATCTGAAAGCCACACAAAAGGGGCACAATTCTGTTCCTCCTCCTTACTCATCTCAGTCTGCCCCCCCTTATACCTCATGACCTCAGGTTTTTGCAGCACATCTGCCAATAGCACCCCACCAGCTGTAGACTATAACCGGCAAAGTCCTCTGCCCCATCTGCTGCAGTGGAAAAAAAATACAGTCACTGCCACCCACATGCCCAGCGTATAAATGAAAGCTTTTCAAAGCTGCTGGCTCTACAACTTCTGCCTTTCCATCTGGTGGATTCTGCTCCCTTCCATGAATTTTCAGAATGTGCTGTGTCACAATCCCAGCCCCTATTTCTTTTCATGTAAGGCCTTTTCAGCTCTGTACCATCACGTGGAAGGCAATGTTGTGGCATTGTTGGGCAAGGCAGTCAACCGCAAGTCCATATTACTGCTGACACATGGTCCAGCAAGCATGGTCAGGGACGATATATTTAGTTCACAGCACACTGGGTAACTCTGCTTGCAGCTAGGAAGGATACAGAACAGGGCTCAGTGCTGCAGCTTGTTATTCCCTCATGTCTCCATACAGCTAGTGGTGATTAGGGATGGGCTTTATGTTCCGGTCGAACATGAGTTCGACTCGAACATTGGCTGTTCGCCCGTTCGCCGAATAGCGAACAATTTGGGGTGTTTGCGGCAAATTCAAAAGCCGCGGAACACCCTTTAAAAGTCTATGGGAGAAATCAAAAGTGCTCATTTTAAAGGCTTATATGCAAGTTATTGTCATAAAAAATGTTTGGGGACCTGGGTCCTGCCCCAGGGGACATGTATCAATGCAAAAAAAAGTTTTAAAAACGGACGTTTTTTCAGGAGCAGTGATTTTAATAATGCTTAAAGTGAAACAATAAAAGTGTGAAGTGGCGCATGTTTCCCGTGTTTAGAACAGTCCGAGTGCAAAATGACATTTCTAAAGGAAAAAAAGTCATTTAAAACTACTATCGCTAGCGCCGGCTATAATGAATTGTCAGTCCGGCAATACACATAAAAGTTCATTGATAAAAATGACATGGAATTTCCTCACAGGGGAACCCTGAACCAAAATTTTAAAAAAAATGTGTGAGGGTCCCCCTAAATTCCACACCGGGCCCTTCAGGTCTGGTATGGATATTAAGGGGAACCCCGCGCCAAATTTTAAAAAAAATGGCATGGGGTCCGGTATGGATTTTAAGGGGAACCCCGTGCCAAAATGTAAAAAAAATGGCGTAAGGGTCCCCCCAAAAATCCATACCGGACCCTTATCTGAGCACACAACCTGGCACGCTGCAGGAAAAGAGGGGGGACGAGAGAGCACCCCCCTCCTGAACCGTACCAGGCCACATGCCCTCAACATTGGGAGGGTGCTTTGGGGTAGCGGCCACCCCAAAGCACCTTGTCCCCATGTTGATGGGGAGAAGGGCCTCATCCCCACAACCCTTGCCCGGTGGTTGTGGGGGTCTGCGGGTGGGGGGCTTATCGGAATCTGGAAGCCCCCTTTAACAAGGGGACCCCCAGATCCCGCCCCCCGTGTGAATTGGTAATGGGGTACAAATGTACCCCTACCATTTCATAAAAAAGTGTCAAAAATGACAAGAGACGGTTTGTGACAATTCCTTTATTAATTTCTTCTTCTTTCCTGGCTTCTTCTTCCATCTGCTTTCTTCTGGTCTTCCTTCTGTGTTTTTCTTCCTCCATCTTGGTGGTGGTGATGCGAGATTTTCCAGCTTTACCCCCTCCTCCTCTTCCTCCTCCATGCCCTCCTCTGCTGAATTGTCCTATGAACCATAAGTACCCCCTAAGCGTTCAAGGGGCTATTCAATGAGTCAGGCTAAAATGTATCATGCAGTGCTTCAGCTGGTGTGTCTAGGGGACAGGAACCACACCGGAGAAGAGATTCTTGCAGCTCTGCAGAGACAGGCCCCAAGGTGCTTCACGCCACACCAGCTGGAGCCAGGAATGGTGGTGTGTGATAATAGCACAAACCATAGACAGGGAAAGTTGATACATGTGCCATGCCTGGCACATGTCCTCAATTTAGTGGTGTAGCGTTTCCTAAATAGGTGCCCAGGGTTGGAAGATTTGCTAAAGCAGGCCAGAAGAGTCTGTAGCTATTTCAGGTGGTCATACACAGGCAGTGCTCAGTTGGCTGAAATTCAGCGGGAATTCCGCCTGCCCGTAAACCTCTTGATTTGTGACATGCCCACCAGGTGGAACTCAACTTTTGCAATGCTGCTGCAGCTGCACATGCAGCAGAGGGCTGTCAACGAGTAACTGTGTGAGTATGGCACAATGACAGGCCCATTTTTCACCATGCCAATGGCTTCTCATAAAGGATGCATGCACTGTACTGTCATGATATGAGGAGGCTACAAGGATCGTGAGCCATGACAATGCATGCATCAGTGACACTGTTGCATCCCTGTTGTGTTCCTCCTGGAGCAGACTCTGCGTGGCATTATGGACAGGGCACTTAAAGCAGAGCAGCGGGAGAAAGAGGGGGGCTTCCTTTACTCTCAAGGCCCACTTTATGCAGACACCATTGTTCCTATGCCACATAACACACAAGAAGAGAGGGAGGAGGAAGATTCTGTCAGTTTTGGAGGCATTGAAGCAGTGGAAGACATACGTCAAACAATAATGCCCTGTACACACGATCACACATTCCGACAACAAAATCCATCGGATTTTTTCCGACGGATGTTGGCTCAAACTTGTCTTGCATACACACGGTCGCACAAAGTTGTCGGAATTTCAGAACGTCAAGAATGCAGTGACGTACAGCACGTACGACGAGACTATAAAAGGGCAGTTCAATACCAAGCACGCCACCCTTTGGGCTCCTAATCTCGTGTTAGTAAAAGTTTGGTGAGAGGCGATTCGCGCTTTTTCAGACTCGTGGTTTTCGGATCGTTTTTCTGCTGTTCAGTTTGTGCTTGTGGGTTTGTATCTGGTCTTCAGGGAGTGTAGTGAGTTTGCATTGGTTTATTCAGTGTGTTCTTGTCCGCTCCTTGCTGATTTTCAGGTCACTCTTCACAGGCCTTGCTGTTCTTCAGTCCGTTCTGTTTTTTTCGTTCTGACCAGCCAACCATTTTGAAGCCATGTTGCGTGTAAGTACTGTCGTGAATATTCAGTCAGAATAAGTTGTGCCTTTTTAAGGACAGGTTTCCCGCACAATAATTATCCTTGAGTAATTTTTAACGAAGATATTTTTAAGATACAAAATCAATCAATATGACACAGTCTATGCTTGTGAAACTTATTCACGGAGACGTGTGGTCATACGAAAAAATTATTTATTGGTAAACAAACACAAATAATCACATGAAATTAAGATACCGATTGCGTTATATGAACATCTTGAAAATCAATAAAAACACTTGCAAAAATGGGCGTACCGTCCCTTTGACCTAACACCACCATGATAACTTCTCAGTAGAATCAATAACCTTGCGAACTTGACACTTAAACAGAACATCTGTATTTCACATGTGCAACCGTTACTATACTGCAGGTAAGTAAGTGGTTAAAATTGTGAAATAAATTAGACGTTTGCTTTGTCAATAAATGTGGCAACTATGCAAAAAGAAAAATATAATGAAAAATCTGAATCTTTAGAGAAAAATCTACAAGGCGGTTATTGATTCGGGAGAATGATTATCAACTGTATAATATTCAATACATCAATATTAGTGAGAACATATCAATATTTGAGAGAACATACAAGATAAAATCAACATGACATAATTACCCATTCCAGGATGGCTGGTTACCAGAGTTAAAATGGCTGCCGTAGTTTCAAAATGGATACTCCTAAAGAGGATTTACTTCTTGTGACCTCCGAGTTCTAAGTATTAGGTGTTGAGGAATCTTCATGAATGTAAAGATATGTATTCATGCATGGTGCATGAGTGTCAGTCTGGGCGTGTGTGTGTCTCCCAGTGTCCCCCCTCAGGGTGGATCCCTGAGCTCTCCCCCTGAGCTCTCTCCTCCTTCCGTCCGTTGGTCCTTCTCTCCCATCTTCCTTGCCTCTAAATACCATTTCAGATAATAAGACCATAAAAATTATAATGGCTCTGCCCAAAAGGAGGTGGCTCACTTCCCATTGGGTTAGGAGACGTAATGATTAACTTCCTCTGGAAATTTAGTGAGTTCAAATAATACCACCTTCAACCACCAGGTGTCTCACACGTGTTTTGAGTCCATCCTTTTAAATTAATACGTTCTATTTTCATAAGGTGTATAATGGTAAGGATAAGTATATACCTTTAAATATTCTGGTACTCGGTCTAATGTAAAATACACTCAGTATAAGTTTGATTAATCATCATTACATAACTTGGTTATATAACTGTATCTCTATAAATGTATATCTGTAAAACTGGTCTATCTAGGAAATACACACATTGTTATATATTTCATCAATACTACATAAAAATTATTATCTATATGGATACCTGTATAACTTCTGGTATCTCCACTGAACATTTGTTTATCTTAAGTGTAGGCTACAATCTTATATGATTATAATCATGATTATATGTTTTTCCTAATACTAATTCGTTACTTAAAACACTTCTACTTATAAAATCACACTTTCATATACATTTTCTTCATAGCAAAGTTGTTGGGTCCGCAGACGCCAACATTATAATGTCTCTGTGACCTACAATGTCAGAGATAGTTTAAATGACTTATGATAACCTTATTGATACCTTATATTATTTTTGACTGGCACAATATTCAACTTTCTCTAATGTGTTGAGAGGGACCTTGAACATTCTCCCTGGGTGTTTGGAACTGACTTGTTTGTCTAAACCATCCTAAAAGTTCATACAATGGGTTCTGTTAGCCAAGGTGTTAGCTATTTAAACAGTTCTCCACTCGAACACAATGAGTGAGGCTTCTCTATGCTATAAAAGTCTATGTCACCTTGTGTCCTGTGGCAGTTTTTGTTTATTCACGATACCATGTAAATATCTCCTTGTTTTGTGACAGGAATAGTCTTTGTTCCAACAGCTTCCTTTACAATACATGCTTGTAAAAGTCTTCAATATTTAAAGAAGTAGAGAAAGGCTTGGTCAAACATGAGAATGTCCATTTTATCCTAAAAGTCCCCAAGAGGGCAACAGTTCTCAGTTCATCTACTTGGTGAGGCCTAAGCATCTCTCATGTTTCTGCCAGTAAATATAAAATATATTTCTTCATGAATTCACAACAGTACTCATCGTAGATTTTGTGCTGTGCGGGGGCTTGGTGTTGGGGTTATTACTAAATTTTCTACCCATCACCAGCAATTACGAAAAATACTGTCCAGCCATTGGCATATCTTGACTGATCACCACACTCTCAAGAAATACATTAAACCCTCCCCTGACTTGGTCTTTAGAAGGGCCACCTCTCTGAGGGACAGATTAACACACAGTCATTATAGGATTTCTTCCTTTAATCCTTCGGAACCCAGGGGCACTTACAAATGTGGCAACTGTCCACATTGCCCCTGGATTCAAGAAGGACAACATCTTCTACTCCCCAATGGTGAAATGTTTTTCCCCAAACATTCAGCCCACTGTGGCACGCGTGGAGTAATTTACCTTATGACCTGCATTTGCGGTGCCTTCTATGTGGGGAAAACAATCAGAGAGTTACGGCAGAGACTGGGGGACCATTTATACGCCTCTACAAATGGCAAGCTTACCACTGTAGGCCGCCATATAGGTATTCACCATCGCTTCAATCTGGATTATATTCGGTTTACGGTGTTAGACGTTGTCCCTGAAGACCCCCGCGGGGGCAATTGGGACCGCGAAATTTTAAAACGTGAATCCCTGTGGATTGAGCGACTCAATGCATGTGTTCCTCCCGGCATTAATGAGGCACATTCATATAAATACTTTCTTGAATAAATTTGTTATACCCCCATTTCTCTCCCCCAGCCCCTGCCGTGATCTAACCACACAAAAAACTACACAAACATCATATATAAAAAACTTTTGGACTTTAATCTACTAGACTCCAGGTTTCATTCCTATGACTGTATACAGGTGGACTCTCTTTATATATAGTGGTTGCACTATATTAAAAAACCTGTTATTCTTTATTGATTATTGTTTGTCTTTCCTGTGGCTGACTTTAAAACTCCAGTAGATTACTTGCTTTATTAACTAAAGCGATGTTTACTTAGATTGTAACAAAATGATTCTGTATGCTGTCCTGGGACGGGCTGCGATGCATGCCTCCTTAACTGTGGGTCCCTCGGTGCTCCCGCCGTTGGAGACTATGCATCGCCCCCCTCCCTCAGTTTACTCCTTACTAACATTATTTGTATTTGAGTTGCTATGAAAATTGCATTGGCCACTCTGCTCTGGGGGATGTGAGGAGTTAATTCTCCCCCCGTGGCGGGCTTGCGCTCCTCCGGCGGCGGGCGGGGCTATGTTGAAGCCCAGCTGCTGCTTCGTTCTGATCAATGCTTAGGCACTGATCATTTTTGAGCTGTGCGCCTGCGTCGGGCGATTCTCCCGCGCCTGCGCAACAGTGGAGGACCGGACCCGGAAGTAATCGCGGCGGTCATGTCGCCGTTGAACTTCCGGGTTGGAGGCATTTAAGATGCCCAGACTTAGCTGCTCACCGTCTCAGATGGACACCCAGCACCGCACTGACGCCATCCGGAGCTTCTGTGAGTACTTATGCTGTGTCCTCCATGCAGGACGGGGATGCCCATTACTCCTGTAGGGTATCTCTCCCCCTCCTGCTTGGTACAAAATACCCTGCAACCTGTTTTTTATTCATCACATCATTTATAATACCTCTCCTGTTGACCTACATTCCTCACAGTGACTCCATGCAAAGGAATGGTGTGGCGTCTTGACCACTGACTGTACTAGTCATGTCACCCTGGGTACCAACAGCCTCCTAGTCTGGGTTCTCATTACAGCAAAAATAAAATATAGGTAAAAATCCCCTTGCCACCATTAATCTCTCTTTTGTCAGCTCTGTGTGCTTCTCAATCTCCCTATAGGTACATTGGGATATCTGTTTCATTCCACTCCCCTTTTTCTTTCCTTTTTCCCCCCTTTCCCCCTCCCCCCCTACCTCTCTTTCTCTCCCCCTCTCCCCCCTCCCACATCCCCCCCTCTCTTCCCCTCCCCCCCCCTTTTTTCCCCCCTCCCCCCCCTTTCTCCTCCCTCCTCCCTCCAAACCCCCCCTTCTCTCCGTCCTCCCCCCTTCCCCACCCCCCATTCTGCTTCACTCCTTCTGACCCCACCCTGTTCCTCTTTCTTTTCCCTCTTCTCTCCTCTATTTTCCTTTTCCCCCTTTTTTCCCCCCCCCTCCCTTCTTTTCTATTCCCTAATTCGGCACTTACCTTCCCTACCCCTCCTTCCTCCATTCCAACCTTGACACGTCCGGGTGATTTTTCAAATAGAACACACCGTTTTAATTTTTAATAATCTCACCCCATTGAATTTTTTACAATAGTATTACCCCAATCTGCCTCCCTGGCCCACCCCCGGGGGAACGCCTCTTTGAGGGCGTCTCACAACATCGCTCCAGAGAACCTTCAGGGTTATAGTTTGGTGAGTGCAATTTTTAAGTATCAAATCCTAATTATGTTCTCCAATATTCATTATTGATGTACCCGGTGATAACTACGTATGTACTCTGCTTGTCATGTTGATACTGTATTGCTTTTTATCTTCATAGACCACATACTATCAGACGCCTCCTGAAGAAGCGGCTGTGACCGCGAAACCGTAGAGGTCACGTCTGCAAGTATCACACTATAGAACCTCTGTCCATGTATCTGTGTGGGCACTAGCTATACCAATTTAGTGTTAACAATGCTGTAAACAATTATCATTGTTTGTGTATGTGTAATCATGACTATGTACAATATATGTCCCCTGTAGGACTTTTTATTACCAATTTTGAAATAAATTTATATATTTTATACAAAGTTTTTTTCTTATGGTACCGCAATAGTCCCTTTATTCTTGTGAAAGAGGCAGGACCCTATTGGAGAGGTCCTTGCTCTGTCTTCTCTTTCAATTCCACTCCTTGCTCATATTCATCAATACTACATAAAAATGATTATCTATATGGATACCTGTATAACTTCTGGTATCTCCACTGAACATTTGTTTATCTTAAGTGTAGGCTACAATCTTATATGATTATAATCATGATTATATGTTTTTCCTAATACTAATTCGTTACTTAAAACACTTCTACTTATAAAATCACACTTTCATATACATTTTCTTCATAGCAAAGTTGTTGGGTCCGCAGACGCCAACATTATAATGTCTCTGTGACCTACAATGTCAGAGATAGTTTAAATGACTTATGATAACCTTATTGATACCTTATATTATTTTTGACTGGCACAATATTCAACTTTCTCTAATGTGTTGAGAGGGACCTTGAACATTCTCCCTGGGTGTTTAGAACTGACTTGTTTGTCTAAACCATCCTAAAAGTTCATACAATGGGTTCTGTTAGCCAAGGTGTTAGCTATTTAAACAGTTCTCCACTCGAACACAATGAGTGAGGCTTCTCTATGCTATAAAAGTCTATGTCACCTTGTGTCCTGTGGCAGTTTTTGTTTATTCACGATACCATGTAAATATCTCCTTGTTTTGTGACAGGAATAGTCTTTGTTCCAACAGCTTCCTTTACAATACATGCTTGTAAAAGTCTTCAATATTTAAAGAAGTAGAGAAAGGCTTGGTCAAACATGAGAATGTCCATTTTATCCTAAAAGTCCCCAAGAGGGCAACAGTTCAACTATTTAACATCACAGTTCATCTACTTGGTGAGGCCTAAGCATCTCTCATGTTTCTGCCAGTAAATATAAAATATATTTCTTCATGAATTCACAACAAATCCCCCCTTGTGAAGTGTTCAAATGCCGGGAGTCGTTTGAAAGACTTCACCAATGCAAAACGTTGAAGAAATATGGCTTCATTCGGGTCTTGTAAATCTAGCTGTGGAGATGGATCCGTATTGTGGATCTATGTTTAAAGGGTGTAGACACCTTCATGTGGGTGTAATTCTTTGAATGAGAAGGGAAAACACAAAATGGGTTGGTGATTGATGTATGCATCTCAGGGCCGTCATCCGTTGGTTGGCAGGAAATGGATCGCTCCAGGCACCTTTGGGTCTTGGCCGTCCTGGTAGGTTTGTCCGTGTAGACTGGCCATCAGTGGTGTTCCGGAATCCCCCATACGGTTCTTTCTCTGGATGTTTCACACACATTGGACTCTCGGTTCTGTTGACTGGCTCATGGACATCTTAGTCCTGTAAGGGAAAATGGATTCCGTTAGAAAAGACATATATAGTCTCCCTTTTTTTTTTTTACATGATCTGTGTTTGAGATCTCAGTGTTAAGCTGGTATCCTGGGCTTCCTCAGAGCCCTTTTTTTTTTTTTTCCATTGTGTCATCAGTCCTTTATCTAAACACTCTGGATAGCAGGACAATGTATGAAACATTTGCTATGGGAGACCAAGCTCCAGGGCTTATTAACATGAGGACATTTCTTTACAGCTGTGGATACCAGACATGAATGACTGACTGACATTCTTCAGAACCATTTTTTTTTTAACTACTTGTAGCGGTTCTGGAATAATAACAATTAAAACATTTAAGTTTGACATGTGACACTTATTGTCAGTACTAAGATATTTGACATTATAGTCAACCTTCTACTTGTGAGGAATAAAACAAATAAAATCTCCCCCCTTTGGGGTGTCAATACAATTCATTTGAGGCGATCAAACTACCTTATGCGGGTGACTCCTCATCTTTTACCAAAATATCAAACCATTTAGGCCTCCTGATATTAATGTCTTTAGGATTCGGTCTTCCTCTGGAATCACCGTCTTAGGCGACTTCTTGAAATTAGGCTGTTTGGAGCGACCTGTGTATGTCAGAGGAATGAAGTGACCACTGAAAAATAGGAGAATAATTAATATCTAACAACCACCATCCCCCGGTAGGGATTTCAGGATCCTCATTACTGTGACCTGGGGAAAAACATGGTGTTAGAACTTCTGTCTCCTATACCTTTATTCAGTGCATTCCTCTGATTTATTTTAACATAGGTGCTTCAAAAGGCTCTGTGGCCCTTGGATGGCCACAGGATTTGCCCCTTGAAGAAATGCTATTCACGTTCCGTACAGCAATAAAACCGTGTACCATATTCATAATTTGAACGATTTTGGATTTTGCATTGCTCACAGGTTGATCAAGATTGGGTCGTGGGACCCGGTTTCTGTGCCTTCCAGGGACTACTGGCTCAGTTTGATCAGACATATCCCCATCAGAACCACTGTCTTCATTTTGGGCTATTTGTCTGGGCCTTAGTTGCTCCCTATTTTTCCGGGGATTTTGGGGTGTCCTACCCCGTGATTGCTCCCTATTTACCTGTGTAGGCCCCCGGGGCCAATCACACTGGTGAGGGTGTCTACCCTTAGGTTTAATTCTGACCCGTGGGAGATACACCCTATAGTTTCTTTCAAAGTTTGGGCCAGGATCCCATGGGTGGTACTCCCGAGGTGGTCTTTGCTCCCCCCTTCTATTTGGTGGGGTATATGGACTTCTGCTGGGGAAACTCTTTGGCACGTCTCCTCTGACTATGTCAGCGTATGTCTTTTTCTGGGTTTCAACATGTGCTCATTTAGTAGATACATGAATTCCATTCACAAATTTATTTGAGGGCTCAGGCCCCCCTTTGTTTTCACCAGTCTGTTGGATAGAATACAAATTGTTACTCTCTTTTACCAAGGACTCCGGTGAACACCCCCCTTTGTAATCTTTTGCTAAACTCACTTTTATGTAGTTAGGTAGGGCCTTGAAAGATGTGGATTTAAACTCAGGGTGGTTGTGATCTGGCTCCTTTTCTGCTACGTGGGAAGCACTTTTGAGCACAGCCAGATTTTCGAGGCCTAAAACTGATAGGGTATTTTCATAGGTCTCGATGTGGTCAATAACGCACATGGATCCCTCTTCCTTAAAGACTGGGACAGCATAATTTACAAATTTTATTATTTCTGAGGTGTCTTGTATAGGGGTGTCTGGCTTTTTCTCTGATCCCAAAGAAAATTGATTAGATCCCCTTTCATGTGGTGGTTCACTTTTTACCGTTTGCTCCACAGATGGCTTGGGGTAGGATATTGGTTCTTTTTCTGATTCCTCCCCATTGTCTGACTCCCAACTTTCATATTCAGATTCGGAGTCAGATTTTGAAGTACTGTCAGACTCGTCACTAAAGACTGGGACAGCATCATTTACAAATTTGATTATTTCTGAGGTATCTTGTTTAGGGGTGTCTAGCTTTTTCTTTGATCCCAAAGAAAATTGATTAGACCCCTTTCATGTGGTGGTTCAATTTTTACCCCTCTTTGCTCTACAGATGGCTTGGGGTAGGATATCAGTTCTTTTTCTGATTCCTCCCCATTGTCTGACTCCCAACTTTCATATTCAGATTCAGAGTCAGATTTTGAAGAACTGTCAGACTCGTCACTAAAGACGGGGACAGTATCATTTACAATTTTGATTATTTCTGCGGGGTCTTGGTTAGGGGTGTCTGTATTTTTCTCTAATCCCAAAGAAAACTGGTTAGATCCCCTTTCATGTGGTGGTTCAATTTTTACCCCTCTTTGCTCTACAGATGGCTTGGGGTAGGATATCGGTTCTTTTTCTGATTCCTCCCCATTGTCTGACTCCCAACTTTCATATTCAGATTCAGAGTCAGATTTTGAAGAACTGTCAGACTCGTCACTAAAGACGGGGACAGTATCATTTACAATTTTGATTATTTCTGCGGGGTCTTGGTTAGGGGTGTCTGTCTTTTTCTCTAATCCCAAAGAAAACTGGTTAGATCCCCTTTCATGTGGTACTTCACTTTTTACCCCCCTTTGCTCTACAGATGGCTTGGGGTAGGATATTGATTCTTTTTCTGATTCCTCCTCATCGTCTGACTCCCAACCTTCATATTCAGAATCAGAGTCAGAATCAGATTCAGAGTCAGATTCTGAAGTACTGTCAAACTCGTCCCTTTCAGGGATGCGTATCTGAGTATTACCCTGGGGCATAAACTTCATTTGTTCTATTAATTTTTCTAATTGCTTAATTAGGGATTCCTGCCAACTTCCTGAAATTCCACTGCCTATTACTCGGCAACTTCCTAAATTTCCACTGCCTATTACTCGGCAATTTTCGTCAGGAGACTCGTTTTCCTGCAGAAAACTCTCCCTCTCCTCTATTAATTGTTCCCACTCTTTACTTATTTGGTGGAGTCCGTCCATAATTGTTTTAGCGTCCTTTTTTGCTTGTTCAAATTTATCTAGAAAATCTAAGATATCATCTTTCTGTTGGGTACTTTGATATTTGAACTCAATCTGCAGATACAGCAGGATAATACTTAATTCCAAAAGAAGGTGATCAAGCCTTTTTATTCCCTTTGTCTTAGAGAAGCTGTCTGTGAGTTCATCACTTTGACCTTCCGCGTTCCACATGTCTTTCATTAACTGACTGGCGCGGCTTTTACGGTCTTTAACGTATGCTTCTAGACCAGTCTCATTAGACAAACTTTTTCTGACATGATCCGTCATTTCAATTTTAGAAATTATTTCCAACATTTCCTGTACTTGTACCAATTTTCTCTGAGTACTCATACTACCACTAAGGGCTGACTCTTGATAATCCCCCCCAACATGAAATTCACTTTGACCAGACATTTTTTTTTTGGCAAACAAAAAAAAAATTAATAATTAAAATTTCATGCAAAGTATTATGTATGTCACCACCATAACTATGATTGATCTTGTACAAAACATCGACGTTATCTCAGCAGTGCCTCCATTATGTCGTGAATATTCAGTCAGAATAAGTTGTGCCTTTTTAAGGACAGGTTTCCCGCACAATAATTATCCTTGAGTAATTTTTAACGAAGATATTTTTAAGATACAAAATCAATCAATATGACACAGTCTATGCTTGTGAAACTTATTCACGGAGACGTGTGGTCATACGAAAAAATTATTTATTGGTAAACAAACACAAATAATCACATGAAATTAAGATACCGATTGCGTTATATGAACGTCTTGAAAATCAATAAAAACACTTGCAAAAATGGGCGTACCGTCCCTTTGACCTAACACCACCATGATAACTTCTCAGTAGAATCAATAACCTTGCGAACTTGACACTTAAACAGAACATCTGTATTTCACATGTGCAACCGTTACTATACTGCAGGTAAGTAAGTGGTTAAAATTGTGAAATAAATTAGACGTTTACTTTGTCAATAAATGTGGCAACTATGCAAAAAGAAAAATATAATGAAAAATCTGAATCTTTAGAGAAAAATCTACAAGGCGGTTATTGATTCGGGAGAATGATTATCAACTGTATAATATTCAATACATCAATATTAGTGAGAACATATCAATATTTGAGAGAACATACAAGATAAAATCAACATGACATAATTACCCATTCCAGGATGGCTGGTTACCAGAGTTAAAATGGCTGCCGTAGTTTCAAAATGGATACTCCTAAAGAGGATTTACTTCTTGTGACCTTAGAGTTCTAAGTATTAGGTGTTGAGGAATCTTCATGAATGTAAAGATATGTATTCATGCATGGTGTATGAGTGTCAGTCTGGGCGTGTGTGTGTCTCCCAGTGTCCCCCCTCAGGGTGGATCCCTGAGCTCTCCCCCTGAGCTCTCTCCTCCTTCCGTCCGTTGGTCCTTCTCTCCCATCTTCCTTGCCTCTAAATACCATTTCAGATAATAAGACCATAAAAATTATAATGGCTCTGCCCAAAAGGAGGTGGCTCACTTCCCATTGGGTTAGGAGACGTAATGATTAACTTCCTCTGGAAATTTAGTGAGTTCAAATAATACCACCTTCAACCACCAGGTGTCTCACACGTGTTTTGAGTCCATCCTTTTAAATTAATACGTTCTATTTTCATAAGGTGTATAATGGTAAGGATAAGTATATACCTTTAAATATTCTGGTACTCGGTCTAATGTAAAATACACTCAGTATAAGTTTGATTAATCATCATTACATAACTTGGTTATATAACTGTATCTCTATAAATGTATATCTGTAAAACTGGTCTATCTAGGAAATACACACATTGTTATATACTTCATCAATACTACATAAAAATGATTATCTATATGGATACCTGTATAACTTCTGGTATCTCCACTGAACATTTGTTTATCTTAAGTGTAGGCTACAATCTTATATGATTATAATCATGATTATTAGGGATGAGCTTCGAGTTCGAGTCAAACTCATGTTCGACTCGAACATTGGCTGTTCGCAAGTTCGCCGAACAGCGAACAATTTGGGGTGTTCGCGGCAAATTCGAATGCCGCGGAACACCCTTTAAAAGTCTATGGGAGAAATCAAAAGTGCTAATTTTAAAGGCTAATATGCAAGTTATTGTCATAAAAAGTGTTTGGGGACCCAGGTCCTGCCCCAGGGGACATGGATCAATGCAAAAAAAAGTTTTAAAAACGTCCGTTTTTTCAGGAGCAGTGATTTTAATAATGCTTAAAGTCAAACAATAAAAGTGTAATATCCCTTTAAATTTCGTACCTGGGGGGTGTCTATAGTATGCCTGTAAAGGGGCGCATGTTTCCTGTGTTTAGAACAGTCTGACAGCAAAATGACATTTTGAAGGAAAAAACTAATTTAAAACTACCCGCGGCTATTGCATTGCCGACAATACACATAGAAGTTCATTGATAAAAACGGCATGGGAATTCCCCAAAGGGGAACCCCGAACCACAATTAAAAAAAAAAAAATGACGTGGGAGTCCCCCTAAATTCCATACCAGGCCCTTCAGGTCTGGTATGGATATTAAGGGGAACCCCGGCCAAAATTTAAAAAAAAAAATGACGTGGGGTTCCCCCTAAATTCCATACCAGACCCTTATCCGAGCACGCAACCTGGCAGGCTGCAGGAAAAGAGGGGGGGACGAGAGTGCGGCCCCCCCCCTCCTGAACCGTACCAGGCCACATGCCCTCAACATTGGGAGGGTGCTTTGGGGTAGCCCCCCAAAACACCTTGTCCCCATGTTGATGAGGACAAGGGCCTCATCCCCACAACCCTGGCCGGTGGTTGTGGGGGTCTGCGGGCGGGGGGCTTATCGGAATCTGGAAGCCCCCTTTAACAAGGGGACCCCCAGATCCCGGCCCCCCCCTGTGTGAAATGGTAAGGGGGTACAAAAGTACCCCTACCATTTCACTAAAAAAACTGTCAAAAATGTTAAAAATGACAAGAGACAGTTTTTGACAATTCCTTTATTTAAATACTTCTTCTTTCTTCTATCTTCCTTCATCTTCTGGTTCTTCTGGTTCTTCTGGCTCTTCTGGTTCTTCCTCCGGCGTTCTCGTCCAGCATCTCCTCCGCGGCGTCTTCTATCTTCTTCTCCTCGGGCCGCTCCGCACCCATGGCATGGGGGGAGGCTCCCGCTCTTCTCTTCTTCTTCATCTTCTTCTCTTTTTCTCTTCTTCTCTTCTTCATTTTCTTCTCCGGGCCGCTCCGCATCCATGCTGGCATGAAGGGAGGCTCCCGCTGTGTGACGGCGCTCCTCGTCTGACAGTTCTTAAATAACGGGGGGCGGGGTCACCGGGTGGCTTGACGGGACTTCCCTGTGACGTCACGGGGAATGCCACAGGGAAGTCCCGTCATGTCCCGTGCGTCAGAGGGGGTCACCGGGTGGTCCCGCCCCCCGTTATTTAAGAACTGTCAGACGAGGAGCGCCGTCACACAGCGGAAGCCTCCCTTCATGCCAGCATGGATGCGGAGCGGCCTGGAGAAGAAAATGAAGAAGAGAAGAAGAGAAAAAGAGAAGAAGATGAAGAAGAAGAGAAGAGCGGGAGCCTCCCCCCATGCCATGGGTGCGGAGCGGCCCGAGGAGAAGAAGATAGAAGACGCCGCGGAGGAGATGCTGGACGAGAACGCCGGAGGAAGAACCAGAAGAGCCAGAAGAACCAGAAGAACCAGAAGATGAAGGAAGATAGAAGAAAGAAGAAGTATTTAAATAAAGGAATTGTCAAAAACTGTCTCTTGTCATTTTTAACATTTTTGACAGTTTTTTAGTGAAATGGTAGGGGTACTTTTGTACCCCCTTACCATTTCACACGGGGGGGGACGGGATCTGGGGGTCCCCTTGTTAAAGGGGGCTTCCAGATTCCGATAAGCCCCCTGCCCGCAGACCCCCACAACCACCGGCCAGGGTTGTGGGGATGAGGCCCTTGTCCTCATCAACATGGGGACAAGGTGTTTTGGGGGGCTACCCCAAAGCACCCTCCCAATGTTGAGGGCATGTGGCCTGGTACGGTTCAGGAGGGGGGGGCCGCACTCTCGTCCCCCCCTCTTTTCCTGCGGCCTGCCAGGTTGCATGCTCGGATAAGGGTCTGGTATGGATCTTCGGGGGGACCCCACGCCGTTTTTTTTTTTTTTTGGCGCGGGGTTCCCCTTAAAATCCACACCAGACCTGAAGGGTCTGGTATGGAATTTAGGGGGAACCCCACGTCATTTTTTTTTTTTAAATTTTGGCCGGGGTTCCCCTTAATATCCATACCAGACCTGAAGGGCCTGGTATGGAATTTAGGGGAACTCCCACGTCATTTTTTTTTTTTAATTTTGGTTCGGGGTTCCCCTTTGGGGAATTCCCTTGCCGTTTTTATCAATGAACTTCTATGTGTATTGTCGGCAATGCAATAGCCGCGGGTAGTTTTAAATGAGTTTTTTCCTTCAAAATGTCATTTTGCTGTCAGACTGTTCTAAACACAGGAAACATGCGCCCCTTTACAGGCATACTATAGACACCCCCCAGGTACGAAAATTTAAAGGGATATTACACTTTTATTGTTTGACTTTAAGCATTATTAAAATCACTGCTCCTGAAAAAACGGCCGTTTTTAAAACTTTTTTTTGCATTGATCCATGTCCCCTGGGGCAGGACCCGGGTCCCCAAACACTTTTTATGACAATAACTTGCATATTAGCCTTTAAAATTAGCACTTTTGATTATTCATGTTCGCGTCCCATAGACTTTAACGGTGTTCGCGTGTTCGAACGAACTTTTTTCCTGTTCGCATGTTCTGGTGCGAACCGAACAAGGGGGTGTTCGGCTCATCCCTAATGATTATATGTTTTTCCTAATACTAATTCGTTACTTAAAACACTTCTACTTATAAAATCACACTTTCATATACATTTTCTTCATAGCAAAGTTGTTGGGTCCGCAGACGCCAACATTATAATGTCTCTGTGACCTACAATGTCAGAGATAGTTTAAATGACTTATGATAACCTTATTGATACCTTATATTATTTTTGACTGGCACAATATTCAACTTTCTCTAATGTGTTGAGAGGGACCTTGAACATTCTCCCTGGGTGTTTAGAACTGACTTGTTTGTCTAAACCATCCTAAAAGTTCATACAATGGGTTCTGTTAGCCAAGGTGTTAGCTATTTAAACAGTTCTCCACTCGAACACAATGAGTGAGGCTTCTCTATGCTATAAAAGTCTATGTCACCTTGTGTCCTGTGGCAGTTTTTGTTTATTCACGATACCATGTAAATATCTCCTTGTTTTGTGACAGGAATAGTCTTTGTTCCAACAGCTTCCTTTACAATACATGCTTGTAAAAGTCTTCAATATTTAAAGAAGTAGAGAAAGGCTTGGTCAAACATGAGAATGTCCATTTTATCCTAAAAGTCCCCAAGAGGGCAACAGTTCAACTATTTAACATCACAGTTCATCTACTTGGTGAGGCCTAAGCATCTCTCATGTTTCTGCCAGTAAATATAAAATATATTTCTTCATGAATGCACAACAGTACTCATCGCAGATTTTGTGCTGTGCGGGGGCTTGGTGTTGGGGTTCTTACTTTGACACAAGCCCAGTCCATGAACAGGGTGAGGAGGAGTTCATGGACCAAGAATTGGTTACTCCAACGTGACCAATTCTGTCACATGCCTTTGCTCTGTGAGATCCGTGAGAATAATCCTGATGATTTCAGGAACTTTCTCCGGATGACGGACCCCGTTTTTCACCGTTTGTTGGCTTTGTTGACCCCTTATATCAGCAGGCAGGATACCTGCATGTGGCAAGCCATCACTCCGGAGCAGATGCTAGTCGTCACGTTACGATACTTGGCGACGGGGAGAAGCCTGCAGGACCTCAAGTTCTGGACAGGCATCTCCCCCCAGGCTCTGCATCTCCCCCCAGGCTCTGGGGATCATTATCCCAGAGATCTTTTCTGCCATCATCCAGGTCCTGCAGAAGGACTATATTAAGGTAATATTTTTATCCTTTAACATCACATTTGATTGTATTTAATGTTTGGTAATGTAATGTAATGTATTTCTTTCATCATTCCCTAATTACCATGATTGTAATATGCTGTTAATGTCCCCTTTATCTACATGCATGCTGACATTTTTAAAAGTTTGTTTTTTGTCCTTCATGCAGATTTGCCTTCACTAACCTCCCCAGCATGCTCTCCTGGGCCCATATCCACCTCGCCTAGTCACTTAACAATGTATTTTGTCAGCTCCATAGTAGTGCTTTACGTCACCCCCTACAATGTGTAAAAATATTATTTGTGTCCTTAAATTCAGGCAGAGTGCCAGAGGCTTTTTTGGGGGGGGGTCCCACACTCATTTGGAACCCTCCCTCCAACCCCAACTGCTAAGTCAACCGATACCAATCTTCTATCTGCTGACTTTGCTAAACCCATACACACTATACCTACCTCTTTTGTGGTCATATTTATGGATGAATTCTCCAAAGCATGTAGTGCAAGGGCCTGCCTGAATAATTTCAAATGGTACTGTTTAAAGTTTTTGTATCCTATTATTATCTTGATAGGTAATTGCAGAATGTTAAAATGTGCTTAAATGTGTACAGTGTGTATTCATATTTTTGTATTATGACACTTCTTACCTTCAGTCTTTCCAGTGGGCTGCCAATAGTGTAAGTAAGGAGGGCCTGGCCAAAGTAACACACATTATTTAGGCATTCATCTCTCAATGAAGTGGAGAGGGTTACCTGTCCAAAACATCTCCCCCCCTAAAATTTTTACAATGGGCCATCAGAGGGTGTGATGAATCTGATAAGTGGACCTTATACTTTTGTCTTTAAATACTCCCTAAAATAAATGTTATACTGAAGTTGACCAAGAATATTTGTGTCTAATCTGCTTTCAATGTTTATGTGCAAAATTACTATTTTTTTTCTTGTTTGACTCCCCAGTTTCCTTCCACGCCACAGGAATGGCAGACTGTGGCCTCCCACTTTGCCCCGCGGTGGGACTTTCCCAACTGCGGAGGGGCAATTTATGGGAAACACGTCCACATAGTCCCACCCCCAACTCGGGATCATACTATTACAACTACAAGGGGTTCAATAGTATTGTGATGTTGGTCGTGGTGTCGTCTACTTATGCGTTCCTGTATGTGGACGTGGGGAAGAATGGCCGGATGACGGATGGCGGAGTCATCGCTCAGACGGAGTTCTACAGGCATCTCCAGAATGGCAGATTGGGCTTGCCACCTCCAGAAGACAATGCGGAAGGACTCCCATTCGTCTTCGTTGCAGATGAAGCGTTTGCTCTGGGGGACCATCTTATGTGGCCATTCCCTATGAGGAGCCTCACCCCGGACCAGAGGGTTTTTAATTACCGGCTAGCCAGAGCCAGAAGAGTGGTGGAGAATACGTTTGGAATAATGGCCAGCCGATTCCACCTCTTTCTTACACCGATACACATGGGGGAATATAAACTCAATCACATCATCCTGTCTTGCTGTGTTCTCCACCATTTTTAAGGAGAAATTTTTTGAACTATGCTGCCTCAGTTGGGGCTGAGGCCCGGAATTCTTAATGAACAAACCCTGACGGTGCTTGAAACTGGCCGTCCTGGCTTGCCCCCTCAGAGTGCCCGCGAGGTCCGTATAAGATACCTAGAATACTTTGCGAGTAGGAGGGCCATCGATATGCCAAACAATGTCTGAGACATTTTTAAAATAAAAATATTTTTGAAACTGAACAAATATTTGCTTGGATTTACTGCTTGGCTTTCTTTTAGCTGTCTCCTTGGTTATCTTTTAATGGTATCTATTTTTGGCCTTTTTCTTCAACAGTGCAAATGAAATTTCTTTGAGACATGAGGTGACAATCTCTTCTTCGGCTAACTATTATTATTATGCTGTGGGCCTGCTACACACACACCTTGTTTTTGTAGTTAATGTATGTAATGCATTACTGACAAAAATATGCATCATTTTCAGCACCATGACCGAAATTTGGAGAGTCCTGAAAATGGCGTGATTGTGTAAAATTATAAAGCACTGTTGGGTGTTATTTACTAAAGGAAAATCCACTTTGCACTACAAGTGCACTTGAGACTGCGCTGAAACTGCACTTGTAGTGCAAAGTGAATTTTCCTTTAGTAAATAACACCCATTGTCATGGAAAAAAACAACTTTACTCCAAAAACTGCTTTTGAGCATTGAAAGAAGAAGCCACACATTGTTGATTATCATACTTTTTACTCGAAGCACAATCACATGTGTGTTTATAAAAGGATTTTTGAACAAACTAACATGTTTGTTGTATAACATTTTTTTTTAGGTCACATTAATGATAAATGGCCTTTTATAGGTAAAACAGGCATGTTTAAAACCATAAAACAATACACAACTCTGGAACTTACAAAGTTCAACTTTTATAAAGTGAAGGCAATATCAGACATGAGTATGTACAAATTGTGTTTGATATTGCGTTCAGCAGATGGGGTGATGTCACCCCTAAAAAGGCCAAATTTTGAAGATGCACACAAACTGTCATTCAAAATGAAGTTTTCCCTCCTGATCCCATGGCTAATGTCAACATGTGTTATCTCCCATCATGGGGGATCAATGGACGTGTTTTGTGGGTGTAACATCTTCCTCTCACCTACTTTATTATCGAGGAAGGGGTTGCACCCACAAAATGCATACATTGATCTCCCATGATGGCACATAGCACATGTTGACACACTGTGTGCATCTTCAAAATTTGTCAGGGGCGAGCGGAGTTTCACGCATGCACAGTGTATATAAAGCGTAACACGCGTGCGTCGTACGTACGATCTGTGAGCGGAGGAAGGAGTATCGGAAGCGCCGATCATGATAACGAAGGTACAATTTCAACTTGGGCCTATACTGCTTATAGATTGAGGCCTATATTGGCAAAGATTAGGAGAGTTTAGCCTGACATTAGGGTTTGTCTTGTGTTGTGTCTTGCAGAGAAAATGGACTGCTTCAATGATCACAACTTCCTCCCCCTGTTCATAGACAAATACAGGGAACTGCCCTGTCTGTGGCAGATGAAACACCTGCATTATAATCATAAACAAAAGAGGCAGGCAGCGCTGGAGAAACTGCTGGAGTTGGTGAAGCTGGTGGTCCCCACGGCAACTATCCCCTATTTAAAAGCCAAAATTGGTGGCCTGAGGAGCACTTATGTTAGGGAGCGCAAAAATGTCCAGGATTCCCAGAGATTCGGAGCTGCAGCAGATGACATTTATGTACCCAGGCTGTGGTACTATGAGAGACGGCAATTTCTGTCAGACCAGACTGAAGTCAGGGAATCCCTCTCCACTCTTCCTTCCACTCTTCCTTCCACTCCAGCTGAGGCTTCCCATGTCCAACCTGGGACTTCCAGCCAGGAAGAAATGGAGGAGCCCAGCTTGAGTCAGGTATAGCATTGTTCAACATATTTCTTGTCAATAAATAAATGATGTTTACTAGATGTTATTATTAATCACTAATTGCTGATTTAATAAAGGTGTTTACATATCAATAGACAGTAGTGGCCACAAATGATTGGGACAAGAATGAAAAATGCTGGGCTCAGAATGATAGTCTTTTTCTATTTATTAACATTCAATTTGCAACAGTCATAAGATGAAAACTGTGTGTGATTGATGAACCAAAAACTAAAACTATGTCCCTTTTTCATACACAGGAAGACCTCAGCCAGGACAAGGCTCTGGAATGTGGCACACAGGAGGAGGCAGGGGTTAGTGGCAGCCAGGAGGAGGCGGGGGTTAGTGTCAGCCAGGAGGTGGCAGGGCCCAGTAGGAGTCTCACAGATACCCTGGTCCCTCCCCTCCGCCTTCCAGCCAAAGGACCCAGGAAGGGGAGTAACGTGGAGGAGTCATCGCTCAGGCTGATTCAGGAGGCTTCTGCGGCCCTCAGCCTTTGCCTCCATGACTGCCACCAAACTGCATGGAGGAGGGCCAACGCCTCATGTGTGAGGAAATCATTTATAAAACATCAAATAAGGGGTTGAGGGCCCAAATCACACCAAATACCCACATGTGTGAGTTGCATCATCATCCTCCTCCTCCTCCTGCCACAAATCCAACACCACAGCCATAGCCTGGAAGGAAGCTTGGAAGGAAGACAAGAAAGTGATGGCCTGGGTCCAGTCTGGTCTGACAAAAGATGCAGGCTCTTGTATGACCACAGCCTGGGGACATGTATGTCATCTGCTGTGATCTCTTGGACTTCTGGACCAGATTGTACCTTATATAGGGAATCCTCAGGCCATCAATTTTGCCTGAAAATAGCTGATGTGTTCCCTGGGAGCCAAAGGCTTCACCAATTTCTGCTGTTTCTCCAGTGTTGCCTCCCTCTTTATTTGGTTAGGACCCCTTAATAAAGGTATTTTTTTGAACTAATACTTGCCTATGTGTTTTTCTTCAAAAAGGACAGTTTGTTTGTGAGTAGGCAGGTACATTTCAAAAATACAGTGTCAAATTAACAAGGGACACCAACAACAACCAACCTCCTTGAGATTAAAAAAGACAAGATAATAATGGTGTTGTGGTAACTTGACACACAAAACACACCCAAAACAATTCTGGAGATCACCAAAAAACAAAAACAAAAAAAAACAGGAGATCTGGATTTAAAAAAAAAACAACAAATGATACAAAATATGAAGACATAAAAAAAATGTTTTCGGTAGATGTGACAAATAAAAATATTATATTAATGAAATCACGAGAAATAATAAAGAAAGAAGTTTGTGAGAACTCTGTGTGAATATGAGCAGCAAAACAACTTCATTCTTCTAGCATTACAAAGAAGAAGAGAGTGCGCTGCATATTTATTTTGAGCATGCGTGGCACTTTGTGCGTCGGAATTGTCCACACACGGTCGGAATTTACGTGAACAGATTTTGTTGTCGTAAAATTTTATAGCCAGTTCTCAAACTTTGTGTGTCGGAAATTCCAATGGAAAATGTCTGATTGAGCCCACACACAGTCGGAATTTCTGACAACAAGCTCTGATCGCACATTTTCCGTCGGAAAGTCTGACCGTGTGTACAGGGCATAAGAGATGGTTTTCCATCCCCAAAACCCTTGGTACGAGGCTGGGAGGAGGCAGTTCCAGATACCATAATCCTCCGTGACCCCGAGGAGTCTGCTTCTAATGCTCCTGCAAATTTGCGGTGCATGGGCTCCCTCATGCTTCAAAGCCTTGCTCTGAAGGACTCAAGAATACGCGGCATAAAGGAGAAGGATCACTATTGGTTCTCAGAAAGTCTCAGAACTCATTACTTCCCCACAGAGAATGCAGGAGATTAAATCTCTTAAAGGACACCTTAAAGAGGAGTTTATCTAATGTTTTTCCCAACTCTGGTCAAGAGCGGACCAGTGGAGAAAGCAGCCACCTAAGTGATGCATTTCACATTTTAGTACTCGCCGCCCAGGGCTGTCAGTTTCCACATCCCATCGGCAGCGTCTGAATCACATGCTGGATGATTATCTAAGGGCAAAAACAGAGATGGAGAGCTTTCCAGTCGATGATCCACTGGCTTACTGGGTCATAATAATAGACCACTGACCAGAACTTGCCCAGTATGCAAATGAGCTGCTGGGCTGCCCTGTATCCAGCGTGTTTTCCTAACGGGCATTAAGTGCTGAAGGTTTTTTTACTGATAATAGAACGTGTCTGTCCACAGACTCGGTGGACTGTCTGACATTTATCAAAATGAATCCGTCCTGGATTACCAGACAATCTGCA
This sequence comes from Aquarana catesbeiana, assembly GCF_042186555.1. Classification (NCBI taxonomy): domain Eukaryota; kingdom Metazoa; phylum Chordata; class Amphibia; order Anura; family Ranidae; genus Aquarana; species Aquarana catesbeiana. The sequence continues at coordinate 121,936,436 of NC_133333.1, read as the reverse complement.
ACGTGTGACAGGTAATGTGGCAAGTGACAATCCGCAATGTGTGGCAGGTGATGTGGCAAGTGTCAATCTGCAACTTGTGGCAGGTGATGTGGCAAGTGACAATCTTCAACTTGTGGCAGGTGATGTCGGGGAAAGTGACAATCTGAATCTGGTGACAGGTGATGTGGCAAGTGACAATCTGCAACTTGTGGCAGGTGACGTGGCAAGTGACACTCTGCATCTGGTGACAGGTGACGTGGCAAGTGACAATCTGCAATTTATGGCAGGTGACGTGGCAAGTGACAATCCACAATTTCTGGCAGGTGATGTGCCAAGCGACAATCTGCATCTGGTGGCAGGCGACGGTGGCAAATGACACACTCAGGGCTCCCACTGATTCTGCATTATGGTTGAACTATTTCATTTTATATAACAATGTAATAATAGAAATAATGCGCTTCAATCATCCTGACACCATAACAACCATGGTGCCAGGATATTTGAAGCGCCAACACCAGCCATTTCTTTGATAAATTGCATGCCAAAAAAAATATTTTCTGGCAGTGCTCCTCCCAAGACTAGACTCTGGATCTGCCCCTGCCTAAGCTGGCCATACATGGATTGACTGGTTCAGCGGGAACCAGACAAATTTTGATCCATGTCTGGCTGTTCCGGTTTATTATAAGTCAATCTATCAATCGACATGTCATGAACGAGCTTGTTGTTATATTTTAGCTTGATCAGCTCATGCAGCCAGTGTATTCCAATGGTGGGGGGAGTCCCGCTGTTAGAACACAATGACACAGCAGGAAGCATTTCCCGATCCAAGAAGCATTTTTTAGTTATTTTTTAGTTTTAGATTCAGTAGTTAAGGCTATTAGATTTTAACAATGTCTGTGTCCCAACTTGGGACATAAACCATCTCTGCTTTTCCTGGTAGGATTGGCAATGCACACAATAAAGTGGAGCTAAACTTTTATTTGATCAATAATGTGATGTCTGTCAGCTCCCTTGCCGACATCAACATCTTCTCTCAGTCCCCTTCTCCATTTGGTGTCTTTGGTCATCCTAATTGGCCTGGCCAGAATGATGTTATACCTGTGCATGTAGAGTACATGGGAATTAATTCACCTTTGCACAGACATGCCAAGAATGTACACTTAGCTGTTCATGTGCAGCTCAATGTACAAACTAAGAAAGTTTGCTAGCAGGCAGGTAAAAAGCTTTTATTGTAGAAGAGACACGGTAAGCCTCCTCTGCAATAAAAGCCTTCCTGCTAGCAATATTTTTTCTTAAGTAAGTTCTACTTTAAGCTCCCTACCAGAAGCCAGAGGTCAGATTTACACTCGTAGCACCAGCAAGAACTGCAGAAGAAAAAACATTATATTCATGTTGGGTTATTTTTCTACCTTTCTCTAGCAGCTTTTCCAGAGCATTATCAACTGGGGTGGACTGCAGTATTTTCAGATGATCTATGAACATGGAAGAAGCATTTGGTACCCAGAACACAGATTAGACAGAAAGCACTAAAATTTGAAGCAGTGTCCAGGAAAGTGCCCATCTGTCAGAGATTTCTTTTTTTAAAGGAATAATGGAAGTAGAGCAGCTGGCTCAACAGATTATTTATTTTAAAAACGAAGGTTTTATATATAAAAAACTAGCAGAAATGTTTCTATCTATCTATCTATCTATCTATCTATCTATCTATCTATCTATCTATCTATCTATCTATCTATCTATTAACATGTATGGGCTCAGAGAAAATACTTAAGAAGGAGGAAATAAAATGAAATGTTGCATCGGTAAAGGCAGGACAATTGTGCATTTCCAGTTGTGCGACAGTAAGCATTATTGGTCTAAGAGTCACGGAGCTTTACAGATAAAGATTATCTTGTTTCAGTGAGATGTCACATGAATGCACTCTTAAGACTGTCTGAAGATGAAATATGTGTTTGCTGCATGAGATAAATGATATATGACAATGCATTGATGTATATTAAGGGTGACTAGAGATTTGCTGGGCAATTTCCGTTCTTTAGTCATATGCATCCAGAATGAAAAATGAAGCACTGGATTTCTGCAGTGGTGACATATGTAAAGGGCAAGGATTCTCTCAGACTTTTTTTTTCCCTCTTAGCTGTAAAATAGATGCAGACATTGGCTATGCTTTATTTAAATTGTATTCAGTCGGAAAGGTTTACAACATAATATTTCCTTAGACATTCTGTTCTGTAATCATAAAAATGTAAACTGAATTGCACAGTGCCTCATGTCTTCTTTAGATTTTTCAAGTGCATTTTTTTCATCAGCGTAAGCCTTAAGGGAGAATTATCATCAACATACAAACCGCTGCTTGGATCTACAATTATGTTTCCATGTATTTTCTTATAAACAAAGTGACACATCATCTTAAAACCCTAATCTCTCAATGGATGTTTTTTTTTTTCATTATATAAAGAAAAATATAAAGTAAGAGTTAAATGTAAAACTAGACACATTATACCCTAATAAGCTTAGGATTAACAAGATTATTTAGAAAAAAAGAGCAAAAACTCAAACACATCAATAAATAATCATGCAAAAAACACATAACATGTGAGTGAATAAGTCACTATGAATCAATTATTATCATGTTGAAAAAGTCCCAACACAGGATGAACTTTAAAATAAGGAATCCATAAAGACAACTTATAATTAATGTGTTAAAAAGTCCCAAAAGGACACAATGGATTTGAAATAGGATGACAATGAAGGCAACCTCTGATGCAGCCCCTGGAAATCTACAATGGTTACTGGCCAATGCTTAATATCCGAATGGAGAAGTAAGCTAAAAGAAGCCAGATGGCCGCTTACCAGACACGATGGACCCCAAATTATAGGGGTCAAACTCGCCTGATATCCACAGTGTCAGCTGTGATGTTCCACCCGGTCTGCTCCAAAAAGGAATAGCTGCTCTCTCTCGTCTGGGACAGCGAGATGTTTTAATAACTTTCCAGTCTTCCGGTCACTCTGCTTGATACTCCTCCAAAAAGTTCAAAGGGATTTCGAAGAAAAAGAGGAACTTCATGGTGCAGTAAATGATGGTAGCTTATTTCAAAATATTCCTTAAGCACAGCCAAGAAATACAAGGCAACACACAGCTACAAGCTATCAGACTGCCAGCTGGTGCGCGATGACGTCAAATGATTCTCTCCAACGGACGCGTTTCCCTGTATCAAGCGTTGACTGGGAACGGAGATGTCTCTGGGACGTCAAAAACCATGTAATTTATCCTAGGCAGGGGAGACACTGGAGGTGCAGAATTCATCTGTTCCTACCAGTTGTCTCACATTACATAGTTTTTTATGCGGTAAACTTGTTTTAAAATACATATTTAAAAAGCAATAATATTCATAAACAATACTAAAAAAGGTTCCACATGAACCGCCACATTAAACATATCACAATAATTTTTAAAAACTAAAAATACAAAAATGTATAAAAAATGCAATTCTTTTGATGCGTTTTCCTAAGTTTCTATGTGAATATAGTTACCACAAAATAAATGTCAAACATCACCCTGGGTTCTGCACCAGAGAGATATTAATAAGACACATCTTGAATTGGTCAGATGTACAATTCACCAGAATATTATCCCATAAATAGCAAAATTCATCTGGCAAGCAATAATATCACAGGGTGATGTTAGTAATACACAGAGCAATCAAACCACCAGAACTATGATAAAACAATAATTGATGATAATAACAATAATTAATCATACTTAATGAAAATAAATTGAATTTCAAATACACCAAAACAATATGTTAATTCCAAATCATCATTAATTATTACCCATGTACAAAAAATGAATGAATAATACCAATCTAGCTTTATAGCTGTCCCGTCTGACAGCCCCTAAGGATGGGGTCAGCACCACCCATGCCGTAAAAAATAAATACATTTATGTAACAGATTAAACATTCAACTGTTATTGATGTAACAGTTGATGTCCCATTCTATATTGAGCCCCATAGGATTGTAAGAGCAAAGGTCAAAAATCCATCGAGTTTCTCTTCTAGAAATCTGTCTTTTCAAATTATTACCTCTCCAGTGAGGAGAGTACTTTTCTAAGGCTATGACTTTCAAATCCGAGGGGTCCCTCCTGTGACATTCACAAAAATGTCTAGAAACATTATGGCCAATAAATCCTTTATGGATATTAGTCAAATGTTCACCAATTTTAACCTTTAAAGCTTGTGTGGTTCTCCCCACATATTGGAGCCCATATGGACAAATTAATAGGTAGATAACTCCTACTGTCCCACAGGTGATAAAATTGTCAATCTCATACACCTTAGACGTGACATTAGAGGAAAAAGAGGAAGTTCTCATGGTTCTAGATATTCTACACATTTTGCACCTTTTACACGGATAGAAGCCTTTCAGGTTTCCAACCATACCCATTTTAGACTCAGGCGGATTTATACTGCTTGATGCCAAAGTATCTACCGGTAAGTGTTTTTTCTTAAAATGACGTTAGGTTTTTCTGGAAGTTTAGGACCCAGAATGTTATCACTTTTTAACACTTGCCAGTGCTTCTTCATAATCTTATTGATCCACCAGTACTGTGAAGAAAAAGTCAAAACAAAAGCCCGTTCGTATGAATTATTCTCCCTTGGCTCTCTAATCCTTGGTATCAATAATTGACTTCTATCCATACCTCGGACTTTTTCTAATTCTTGTTTCAGACTAACCTGATTATAGCCTTTCTCTATAAAGCGTTTAGTTAGGGTTTCGGCCTGTATTGAAAAATCCTCCAGCTTTCAACGGTTTCTTCTGATTCTTTGAAACGGTCCCTTAGGAATAGCTTTTAGCCAGCTAGGGTGATGGCAACTTTCTGTCGGAATGTAACCATTCCGATCAGTAGACTTAAAGTGTGTCTTAGTCAACAGAGAATTCTTCTCTTTATAAATCACTAAATCTAAAAAGAGAATGGAGGATGCACTGAAATGATAAGTAAATCTGATACCCCATTGATTGGAATTCAGGTACCCCATAAATTCATGTAGAGACTCCACATCGCCCCCCATTTCCAAAACAAGTGGCGTGAGTCCCCACATGAAAATAAAAAATCATTGGAAGGCTGGAAAGTTATTAAAACATCTCGCTGTCCCAGATGAGAGAGAGCAGCTATTCCTTTTTTAGAGTGGACCGGGTGGAACATCACAGCTGACACTGTGGATATCAGGCGAGTTTGACCCCTATAATTTGGGGTCCATCGTGTCTGGTAAGAGGCCATCTGGCTTTTTTTAGCTTACTTCTCCATTCGGATATTAAGCATTGACCAGTCACCATTGCAGATTTCCAGGGGATGCATTAGAAGTTGCCTTCATTGTCATCCTATTTCAAATTCATCGTGTCCTTTTGGGACTTTTTAACACATTAATTATAAGTTGTCTTTATGGATTCCTTATTTTAAAGATCATCCTGTGTTTGTTGAGACTTTTTCAACACGATAAAAATTGATTCATAGTGACTTATTCACTCACATGTTATGTATTTTTTGCATGATTATTTATTGATGTGTTTGAGTTTTTACGCAATCTCTTTTTTTCTATATATGTTTGTGAATTGAGCATTTAATTCATTGAGATAGCAGCATACATACACACATTTTTTTCAAATTTTTTTCACTTTTTTTCACATTCGAATTGTATTTTTTACACTATATTCGTATAATATTGATCACAAGTCAGGTAAAATAAGGGGAAATACCCCAATGGAGACATAGATAGCAGTAAAAAGAAATATTCATTTGTGTCATGTGCTATTGACACAGACAGCGGGACTCAACCCTCCCCACACCGCGCTCCCTCGTCACTGTCTGTAATTGACAGCAGTGGGAGCCAATAGTTCCTGCTGCTGTGTCTGAGCCACTGTGCAGGGAGGAGGCAGAGATAGACATTGCCCTCGTGCACATCCCTGAATCGAGATTTGGCTCAGGTAAATATGAGGGGGACAGGGGGTGGGGGGTGTGGGGAAACTGCATGCAGAAGGTGATTTTCCTTAAAGTGGTTGTGAACCCTCTACTATACCCAGTGAACTTAATAGCTCTAGATGATACACAGAGATTAACTGGTTGCCAACCAGCCGCCGCAGCTCTACTGCGGCAGAATGGAACAGCTGGGAGAAACAACATTACCTTACGTCGCTTCGCCTTTAAGCCACTAGGGGCGTGGGCAGCATTTGCCCAGAGCTGATGCGAGTGCCCAGCGGGTGCGATGACTGCTGGGCACCCGCGATCGCTCGTGACAGAGCGAGAACCGGGATCTGTGTGTGTACATACTATATATGAACACCGATCTCCCTCTCCTCCTAGACAGTCCCATCCCCCTACAGTTAGAACACACCTAGGGAACACAGTTAACCCCTTGATCGCCCCCTAGTGTTAACCCCTTCCCTGCCAGTGACATTAATACAGTAATCAGTGCATTTTTATAGCACTGATCGCTGTATAATTATCAATGGTCCCAAAAATGTGTCAAAAGTGTCCAATTTGTCCGCCACAATATTGCAGTCCCAATAAAAATTGCAGATCGCCGCCATTAATAGTAAAAAATAAATAAATAATAAAAATGCCATAAATCTATTCCCTATTTTGTAGACACTATAACTTTTGCACAAACCAATCAATATACGCTTATTGCGATTTTTTTACCAAAAATATGTAGAAGAATACATATTGGCCTAAACTGTTATTTATAATAGCAAATAGTAAAAGATGTTGTGTTTTTTTCAAAATTGTCGCTCTTCTTTTGTTTATAGCACAAAACATAAAAACCACAGAGATGATCAAATACCACCAAATGAAAGCTCTATTTGTGGGAAAAAAAGGACTTCAACTTTGTTTGGGTACAGCGTCGCACGACCACGCAATTATCAGTTAAAGTGACGCAGTGCCGTATGGCAAAAAATGGCCTGGTCATTGAGCAGCCAATACTTCCGGGGCTGAAGTGGTTAAACAAATCTCCCTACATAAGTTTTACTTGTATATCTGCTGTCTTCCCCTCTCTACACTGTTTGAAAAGTGCAGATTGTGTTAGAAATCTCTCGTCCTCTTTCAGAAGTACATAGGGGTGGGTGGGGAGACTGGACTTACACTGTATGAGAGCTGATTGGAGCAAAGGCACCCCACCTCCACATAGGCAGAGGAACGAAGGAACATGCAGAGTAGGGATGAGCTTCGAGTTCGAGTTGAACTCATGTTCGACTCGAACATCGGCTGTTCGTAAGTTCGCAGAACAGCGAACACTTTGGGGTGTTTGCGGCAAATTCTAATGCTGCGGAACACCCTTTAAAAGTCTATGGGAGAAATCAAAAGTGCTCATTTTAAAGGCTTATATTCATGGTATTGTCATAAAAAGTGTTTGGGGACCTGGGTCCTGCCCCAGGGGACAAGGATCAATGCAAAAAAAAGTTTTAAAAGCAGTTTTTTCGGGAGCAGTGATTTTAATAATGCTTAAAGTGAAACAATAAAAGTGTAATATCCCTCTAAATTTCGTACCTGGGGGTGTCTATAGTATGCCTGTAAAGGGGCGCATGTTTCCCGTGTTTAGAACAGTCTGACAGCAAAATGACATTTCAAAGGAAAAAAAGTCATTTAAAACTACTTGCGGAACCAGAAGAACCAGAAGAAGAAGAGGATGGAGGAAGAAACCGAAGAAAGATAGAAGATAGAAGAAAGAAGAAAGAAGACAGAAGAAAGAAGAAGCATTTAAATAAAGGAATTGTCAAAAACTGTCTCTTGTCATTTTTAACATTTTTGACAGTTTTTTAGTGAAATGGTAGGCTTACCATTTCACACAGGGGGGAGGGCCATGATCTGGGGGTCCCCTTGTTAAAGGGGGCTTCCAGATTCCGATAAGCCCCCCGCCCGCAGACCCCCACAGCCACCGACCAGGGTTGTGGGGATGAAGCCCTTGTCCTCAATCAACATGGGGACAAGGTGTTTTGGGGGGCTACCCCAAAGCACCCTCCCAATGTTGAGGGCATGTGGCCTGGTACGGTTCAGGAGGGGGGGGCTCTCTCGTCCCCCCCTCTTTTCCTGTGGCCTGCCAGGTTGCGTGCTCGGATAAGGGTCTGGTATAGATTTTGAGGGGAACTCCACGCCATTTTTTAAAAAAAATTTGGCCAGGGTTCCCCTTAATATCTATACCAGACCTGAAGGGCCTGGTATGGAATTTAGGGGGACCCCCCCACGTCATTTTTTTTTTTTTTTTGGCTGGGGTTCCCCTTAATATCCATACCAGACCTGAAGGGCCTGGTATGGAATTTAGGGGGACCCCCACGTCATTTTTTAATTTTGGTTTGGGGTTCCCCATGTGGGTAATTACCATGCCGTTTTTATCAATGAACTTCTATGTGTATTGTCGGACCAGCAATGCATTAATAGCCGCGAGTAGTTTTAAATGACTTTTTTTCCTTTGAAATGTCATTTTGCTGTCAGACTATTCTAAACACGGGAAACATGTGCCCCTTTACAGGCATACTATAGACACCCCCCCAGGTATGAAATTTAAAGGGATATTATACTTTTATTGTTTCACTTTAAGCATTATTAAAATCACGTTTTTAAAACTTTTTTTTGCATTGATCCATGTCCCCTGGGGCAGGACCCAGGTCCCCAAACACTTTTTATGACAATAACTTGCATATAAGCCTTTAAAATTAGCACTTTTGATTTTTTATGTTCGTGTCCCATAGACTTTAACGGTGTTTGCATGTTCGAATGAATGTTTTGCCTGTTCGCATGTTCTGGTGCGAACCGAACAGGGGGGTGTTTGGCTCAACCCTAATGCAGAGCTATATTCTGAATAGAAAAGCTCAGTGCTTATCTCCCTCTAAGCTCCCTCCCCGACACAAATATTTAGCTCATGTTATCTCATGTGTCGGTGATCTTGTCAAAAGTGACTCATACTAATAACAGAGGAATGGAGCACCAGAGAGAAACGGCACTTAGAGTTTTGGAGAGAGATAAGTAGACACTACATACAATATCTCATAAAAGTGAGTACACCCCTCACATTTTTGTACTGTAAATATTTTATTCTATCTTTTCATGTAACAACACTGAAGAAATGACACTTTACTACAATGTAAAGTAGTGAATGTACAGCTTGTATAACAGTGTAAATTTGCTGTCCCCTCAAAATAACTCAACACACAGCCATTAATGTTTAAACCACTGGCAACAAAAGTGAGTACACCCCTAAGTGAAAATGTCCAAATTGAGCCCAAAGTGTCAATATTTTGTGTGGCCACCATTATTTTCCAGCACTGCCTTAACCCTCTTGGGCATTTAGTTCAACAGAGCTTCACAGGTTGCCACTGGAGTCCTCTTCCAGTCCTCCATGATTGACATCACGGAGGAGTGGAAGAGGACGGAGCTGGAGATTTTAGAGACTTTGCATTCCTCCACCTTCCATGAGGGTTTAGGTCTGGAGACATGCTTGGCTGGTCCATCACCTTTACCCGGTCGTCTTGGAGGTGTGTTTGGGGTCCTTATCATGTTGGAATACTGCCCTGTGGCCCAGTCTCCAAAGGGAGGGGATCATGCTCTGCTCCAGTGTGCACAGTACATGTTGGCATTCATGGTTCCTTCAATGAACTGTAGCTCCCCAGTGCCAGCAGCACTCATGCAGCCCCAGACCATGACACTCCCACCACCATGCTCAACTGTAGGCAAGACACACTTGCCTTTGTACTCCTCACCTGGTTTCCGCCACACACCCTTGACACCATGTCAACTAAATAAGTTTATTTTGATCTCATCAGACCACAGGAAATGGTTCCAGTAATCCATGTCCTTAGTCTGCTTGTCTTCAGCAAACTGCGGGCTTTCTTGTGCATCTTTAGAAGAGGCTTCCTTCTGGGATGACAGCCATGCAGACCAATTTGATGCAGTGTGCGGCATATGGTCTGAGCACTGACAGGCTGACCCCTCACCCCTTCAACCTCTGCAGCAATGCTGGCAGCACTTATACGTCTATTTCCCAATAACAACCTCTGGATATGACGCTGAGCATGTGCACTTAACTTAACCTGTTCTGAGTGGAACCTGTCCTGTTAAACCGCTGTATGGTCTTGGCCACTGTGCTGCAGCTCAGTTTCAGGTCTTGGCAATCTTCTTATAGCATAGGCCATCTTTATGTAGAGCAACAATTCTTTTTTTCAGATCCTCAGAGAGTTCTTTTCCATGAGGTGCCATGTTGAACTTCCAGTGACCAGTATTAGAGAGTGAGAGCGATAACACCAAATTTAACACACCTGCTCCCCATTCACACCCGACACCTTGTAACACTAACGAGTCACATGACACCAGGGAGGGAAAATGGCTAATTTGGCCCAATTTGGACATTTTCACTTAGGGGTATACTCACTTTTGTTGCCAGCGGTTTAGACATTAATGGCTGTGTGTTGAGTTATTTTGAGGGGATAGCAAATTTACACTGTTATACAAGCTGTACACTCACTAATTTACATTGTAGCAAAGTGTAATTTCTTCAGTGTTGTCACATGAAAAGATATAATAAAATATTTACAAAAATGTGAGGGGTGTACTCACTTTTGTGAGATACTGTATATGTGCTTAGTTCAACTTTCACGAATGGGGTTTCCAACCACTTTAATGTATAGAATGCAATAAGGTGAAAATGCCTTCTGTCTTTAGAAACACTTTAATAAATCTATGTGGCTTATCTATTACTCAAGAAATCAGCACCGTGCTACTGCACAGCCATTTCCGGAAACTGTCTTTATCAAGTTCCTAAACATACAAAGTAACAAACCTTCTATATTTTACCTCAACAACCCCAAAAAAAGGATGGTGAATGTAGAGTGATGATGCAGGAGAATGTCATATGGCATTTTACATGGTCAAAGTCGCGACCCACAAGGATATTATACTATGATGAGTCACAGAACAAAATAATCAAAAAGGTAAGTTAAAATGGAAAAAATTCAGCCTTCAACATAAGTCTACTAATGTCAACACAACATGACATTCATAATGCTGTTACATTTGTGTTATTTAAACTATTTAAAAGATGGATATGCTTTTAAAGCATAAAGTCAGCTTTCAAAAACTTTTTGCATTTGAAACACAATAAAGTTAGCCAACATCAGTTTTCTGGTGATATCACTCAATCCAACAAAATGTGACAGCAGTAATTGTATAAAATGATGCTTTTAGATTTTTGTGACGACACGCAAAATTATTTTTCATGCAGCAGCATGTTTAAAAAACATTAGCCTTCAGCAATAGTATTATTTTTTTGCATACTTTAACTCATACGCAAATGTTAGGTGTTTTGAGGTTACTGCACATACTAACAAGTTTTTGCATTGCTGAGGACAATGGGGAACACGTGGTTGTGCTTCAAATGGAGCCTGTGGGGCAAAGCCCAGAACCACCAGATTCTGAGAGCCCAAACTAGCAAGGTAGCAACTTGCTCCCGAGCCTGTCATTTATACTTTACTGGGACATGTTCAGACCCCCTAAAGAGGACTTTCCCCCATCTATCGGGGAGCATTTTTCTTCAAAAACCCTCCCAGAAGGAGCAACACCTAAAGTTTCTGATATCTCTACAACCTAAGGCCTCATTGACACATATATGAGTTTATATGCATATATAGGATATTTCTAAAGGTAAACAAATAGCATTATGTTTATGTGCATTCAGGGCAGATTAGATACTCTGAATATGTCTAAATGTGCAAAAATGCAGGAGAACTTGATGTGAAAAGCATATAGTTTCCAAAATAATCTCTCCTGTGTTTAAACCAAACATGGGAGACTAGTACGAGTATAGCCTGACTCCTCTGCATCTGCCTGCTTTTTTATATGCAGGTATATTCCAAGCATTTTCTGGAGTGAAGAATAAGTATACGGGATGAAACCTGATTTACTAGAAGAAGCACCATAATGTGATAGGGGAGAGGAAGAAACATATACTGTATGCCAATAGTAAAGTGTAGAGCCAAGCTTGAATATTCCATTAGGCTTTGTAGGCACAGTTCTTTATGCAATAGAAGTAAAGAGGAGGATTTTTTTCTGTGTAATTATTTGCCACACATGTTTTTATTACTAATCATTAAAGTGATTCTAAACACACACTGTTTACATTATCCCTTCTCTTTATATACATGGATGATGTCACTGTAATTATTTAAATAAAGAAAAATCTAGATACATTTTTCAAAACCAAGCCTGTCTGCAGGGAAACATTGGCAGGAAGAGCTGCTAGTCACATGTTAAAAAAAAATACTTTTGAATACAGAGGAAAAATACACAATTAATGCCAAATAAATGTTTTAAATCATCATATGAACATGTATTTGAGCTCAAATGTATAATATTTTTGTACAAAAACATGGTATGTGCTATCTAGAGGGAGGTTCTGCCATTCACAGCCTGTTTCACGCCCCTCCAGCCACTGTCTATTGTTAGTATGTGCTTAGAAATACAGGTGGTGATGCGTCCATCAATCAACATGTAATACCTCCCCACATAATGTTTAGCTGTTTATAATCAATAGTATTTATTAGGAGTTTGTGTAACAAAAAATAAAGTAAACAACGTTGGTGAATCAATACAATACAGAAGGTAGGTTCCCATGTGTCCACACTGAGAGGCGCAAGCCCGCACCCAGAAAACCTTACAGGTTGCGAAATACATTTATAACAAGAGAAAAATACATGAAGACTTAACAAGTAACACAACTGAGAAGAAAATAAAGACAAATAATATGGGTCAGAGGTTACCACCTATAATTGAAAACATGTCATTAGGTATGGTTTGATCATACTACTTAATATTTTGCTTGTTGTACCATTCTACCCAAGGACTCCATTTGTCAATTGCAACTGTTAGAGAATTTGAAGCTAGTGCATACATTTGCTCATATGAATAGTACTGGTGAACTAGATTTACCACTTCTTCTACTACTGAGGTCGAAGGGAATCTCCAAAGTCTCACCAGTGTTAGGCTGGCGGCTATTAGAACAATGACTACTACATTTTTCAAGGGTTGGGGATATTTTCTATATCTAAGTTCAACAAGGCCAATCTAGGGGATATTTGCAATGGTATATCGGTGATTTGGGATATTAGGTGAAAACTATGGGGCCAGAATTTGGCCAAAGATTTACATGACCATAGAAAATGGAACAATGTGCCTACTTGTCTACAATTTCTCCAGCAAAGGTTGGGCATATGAGGGTTTTGGGGTATCTGAGGAGTATAAGTGATGAAACCCTGCCACCCCCCTTTTTTGCCATTCCTTTAGATTGATGTTTGGGATGATTAGGAGGCATGCTTCTATGGGGATAGGTATATTTTTTTTTGTTTTTTGGTATGATTAGTGGATATCAGGATTTTCCAAACTTTAAGGGCTGCTAAAACAGTAGGGGGTAAATAGGGCGGGGAGCATATTTTAAATTGTTGGGAGAGCAGGAAGGTCAGCAGGTTTTTGCCAGGTACCATCTCTGACTGGGAGTCTGTGAACCATTCTTTGAGTTGGGCTAGGACTGAGGCTATATAGTAATCACATAGTACCACATGACCCATACCTCCTGCTTTTTTGTGTTTAGTAAGCTTACTGAATGAGCAGCGAGAACGTCTGTTCTGCCATAAGAATTTGTTGGTGGTGGATTGCAATTTGTGAAAGTAGGAGGTAGGCACTAAAATAGGAAGGGTTCTGAAGAGATATATCAGTCTTGGTAGCACCAACATCTTGAATGCTGCCAGACGGCCTAGCCATGAAAATTCATTTTTAGATATATTTTGTAGGTAAATGGGGGGTTTGGCTAAGAAAGGCAAGTAGTTGGCTCGGAATAGTAGGTTGGTGTTTTTTGTAAGAATGATTCTTAGATAATTGATCCCTTCATGTTTCCAACCAAAGGGATATTTGGCTACCAATGATTTCCTAACTCCAGGGACTAGCCCTAAATCAAGGATGTACTTGGTTGCGGATTGCAATTTGTGAAAGTAGGAGGTAGGCACTAAAATAGGAAGGGTTCTGAAGAGATATATCAGTCTTGGTAGCACCAACATCTTGAATGCTGCCAGACGGCCTAGCCATGAAAATTCAGTTTTAGATATATTTTGTAGGTAAATGGGGGGTTTGGCTAAGAAAGGCAAGTAGTTGGCTCGGAATAGTAGGTTGGTGTTTTTTGTAAGAATGATTCTTAGATAATTGATCCCTTCATCTTTCCAACCAAAGGGATATTTGGCTACCAATGATTTCCTAACTCCAGGGACTAGCCCTAAATCAAGGATGTACTTGGTTGCGTTAACTTTATGGTAAGATACATCTTGAAACCTTAGGAGTGCCCTGCATACTGCAGCAAGAGAAGAATCGGCATTGGATATCATTAAAATTATATTGTCAGCAAATAAAATTATGACATGAGTGTTAGATCCTACTTTGAAGCTTTGAATTTCAGGATGGGAGCAAATGTAGGAGGCCAGAGGCTCCACCAGGAGCTTAAATATAAGGGGGGGATAACGGGCATCCCTGACGAGTACTATTTGTGATAAGGAAAGGCTGTGATAACATACCATCTGTATATACCTGGGCAGAGGGACATGTGTAGAGTGGCATAATTGCCGAAAAACATCAGACCATTGAAGCCAAACTTCTGAAGGACTTCTGCAAAATACCCCCAGTGCACACGGACAAACACCTTCTCCGCATCTAATGCCAGAAGCAGAGAAGGCATCTCCGACTGGTGAGCATGGTGTATGATGTTAACCACTCTCCTAGTGGCATCCGAGGTTTGCCTGCCCTTAGTGAACCCAGCCTCGTCAGGGTGAATCAACAACGGTAATATATCTACAAAGCGTAAAGCTATGAGTTTCACATAAATCTTTAGGTCCATATTTAACAAGGAAATGGGTCTGAAATTTTGCAGGGTGTCAGGAGATTTCCCCGGTTTAGGCAATGTAATGATTATAGCGTTAAGCATTTCTTTTGGGAAAGAGGAGGAGGCTACAGCAGATTTGAAGATATCACAAAGATAGGGTGTAAGGATACTTTTGAGCGTTTGATAGTATTACCCACTGTATCCATCTGGACCAGGGGCCTTGTTGGTGGGTAAGGATTTTATTACTTTGTGAATTTCTGGTTCTGTAAAGGGGGAGTTTAGTGCCTCTAAGTGAGATGTGGACAATTTGGGTAGGTTGACTTCCCTCAGGAAATTGGTAATATCAGTCCATGAGGGCTGAGGAGTAGGGGTATCCTCTTTCAGGTTATACAATGAACTGTAGTAGGAACTGAATGCGTTGGCAATCTCCTGAGAGTTTAATCATTTTGCTCCTGAGGATGGATGATGTATATGGGGTATTTTAGATTTACCTCTATTCCCCCACAATTTGCTGGCTAGAAGTTTACCAGCTTTGTTTCCACTAACGTAGAAAGACATTTTTTTGCGTCTAATAGCACGTTCATGGAATTCTAAAAGCAAGCTGTGGAGGTCGGATCTGAGGTTAAGTCATTTTGAGCTAAGGGTGGAATTTGGGTTAGCTTTGTTTTGTGTCTCAATAGATCTTATATCAGAGAGTAGAGAGTCTAACTGCTGCTGCCTTCGCCTCTTAGCCCCAGAGCCAAGTTTAATGAATATACCCCTCATAAAGGATTTTAGTTGGGACTTTGAATGAAGCAGTTGAACTGCGGAGGTAGAGATAAAAATGTTTAATTCATATCAAATATAGTGAAAAAGTAATTTCATATGTAAACATATAGGCACAGGCATACACATAATAGTACAAGGGTATATATAAATAACCACATAACTTGGGGTAAATACATGATGATCAATAGCTGGTGTATATAACAGCAATATAACCTGCAACTGCCGGAAGCAGCATGCCCGGCACCTATAATGGTATTCGCATAGTATAGATAAAAGTGTACTAAGTTCACATTGGTAACATCGTCAGGGCGTAATAAATGTTTCTGTAGCATCAAGTGTAGCTCGACGCGTTTCGTGGTTGATTTCTCTCCACTCATCAGGAGCAGATGCGACAAATACCTGTAAAGTATGCAAATGTAATATGTCACACTCTAAATAGAGGGGAATAAAAAGTAATTTTTTGGAGTTGGCCAAGCACACTCACCAACCCCGGCAACGGATGCGACATGAGGCAAACGGTATACGGCGGGCCAGAGGCAAAGGCCACACCGCGGGAGCCGAGGCAGCATAGTACATATAGACAGCATCGGGTTATATAGAAGTGCCTGGGTGTAGGGGAAGTCACCATGGGGCAAAAAGTGCTGGTGTACCAATCGTCAAACCAGGGTGTCTAGAAAAAACAAATATGTGTATGATTGAATGTGATAATGAATTGGTATATAAATATACACCCAATTAGTCAGCATGGAAATGGTAGTGTGGAAGAGTGATGAGTCAACAATGTGACATGAATGTGTGTAATGAACTAACCTGTGTCTAAAAAATGACTGACAGTGACCTAGTTAAGTGTGTGAATGGAGAGTAATGCATGGTGATGGGATGAGAGAGAATGTTAATCGACATGAGAGAGTGTTTGAGGTATGATTGGGACAATAGATAAGGAACTTACTTGAAGCTTGTAGGCAGATGGAGATGGTAGGATTAATTCACAGAAGGGTAGAAAATGAGGTACTGCAACAGCATGCGTGCGTTCAGGGTGTATTTTTGCAAGCGATGGTTTCTCTGATGTCAAAATAAAAAAAGAATACAAATTGAGAATGTCAAACTAGTAACATTTAACTTGAATCTAAAAGAGTGGATCAAATATCCGAGTGCAGTAAAAACTGGAACTGTGGTATGGGGGAACAGTCAAATGATTAAGGGTAGTTAACTTGTGACCCAGGGAAAACTCATTTGTTGAGGGGTTTTAGGGCCTTTATGATGTGTTGGATGTTGATGGAGGAATTTGTTGCCAATCGACTGAGGACTTTGGAGGCATGTTGTTCTTTTTAGCATTCGGTGAGTGTTTGGGAATAATCCCCCACGTTTTCAGGAGTTGCAAGCCAGCTTCCATGGAAGAAATTGTGTGGTTCTCCCCATCTTTAAATACAAGCAACTTGGTAGGGTTACCCCACTTTTAGTTGATGGAATGATTCCGCAGAGCTTTAGTAATAGATGTCAGTTTCCTGTGTAGTTGCATGGTATATTGTGAGAAGTCAGCAAAAAATTGCAGGTTAGTGTACATTGCTGGAAAAGAGGTTTGGTTGCAAGAAAAAGACATTAGCTGGTCTTTTACATGAAAAAAGTGTATACGCATTAAGGACGTCAATTGGTAAATTTTCAGGGATGAATGACGGCTTTGGAATGCAATGGATTCTATCTATAACCAGCTCGCTGTCAGGGATATCTGGTAGCAGGATTTTGAACAGGTCTAGAATGTATTGACGCAGTGCAGGCAGCTGGACAGATTCAGGGATGCCTCTTATTTTCAGATTGTTGCATCTGGATCTGTCTTCTAAATCTGCTAATTTAGCTTTGATTCACAGATGGTCATCTGCTTGTTCATCATATGCATCAATGAGATAATTAATAATATGGGCAAATTCATCCATTTTAGTTTCCACATGATCTACTCTAGACCCAAGGGAATGAATTTCCTCTGTGCAGTGTTTAGTCAGATGCATAATGTCAACATGGATATAACTTTGAAGTGACAGTAGCATGTCATTCATTGTTGTGTCCATAAGCGGTTGATTGCTAGTAGGGAATGACAGTATAGATTCAGGGAGTTCCCTAGTGATATTTAGTGAATCATGGCTGGTAGAGAACTCACCCTGTGGTGTTATATGATCATCCAGATGTGGCTTAGCCTTGGCTGGGCTCCTGCTCAAGGGAGTAGATGTTGCTGGAGAGTGTGATGTCTGCGGGGATCTCTGGAATGGAGAGCCTCCAGAGCGGGTGGCCATTGGAGACTGAGCACTGTCTCGTGAGGCAGGGGAGTTGGCACCATCTTTCCTTTTTCCTCCGCCAGCCTGATAGAAGAAAGCTGTTAGTTTCTGCGGCTGGGATTGACCTCTCCTCCTGTGGGACATAGTTACGCCTGTCCCAGGAGGTGGGTGTCCATGTTTTGGGGTGATTTGCCTGCCCAGAAATGCCACTTGGGACTGTTTTCCCAGGGCTTCTGTGGAGCTCTGGACCTAGGCGTCCATCGGTCATGTGCGCTAGTCACGCCCCCATGTTTAGCTATTTAGTGGCATAGAAGAAGAGGGAGGGAGTCGGCTGTCATTTATCCGGATTGTATACACCCACATATGTGACTCTATAGCCATGTGGGCTGCACAGAATACTGAAAATGAATACCATGGTGACTGAGTGAGTATGAACAGCATGTACTACAGCATGTACTGTACTGACAGTTTTTAGCTATGTTGGTTTAATGACATTTAACCAAATTTAGAATTGTTAATTTAATATAGGGTTATTTACACACTAATACAATATGCTTAGGCAGGTTAGGAGTGGGAAAACAATGAATTGTCTTCTTTTAAAAGGTGAACCTAACAAAAGCTTGTTACTAATGGCATCAAAAGTGCCTATAGGATCCAGTGAGGGAAACATTTTCCTGGGTTGTAAAAAAGTAGTAGCTCATTTGTATATCAGAATTCCCTGGGGGTACCAAGTCCCCCTTGTGAAAGAAGAGCTGAGCAGAGGAGAGAGACTAAGGAAGGGGCCTAACACCTCCTTTTATAATACTGTGAGCCTTAAGATAAAACCTTTGTAAATCCATGGGCCGTAAGTCAGGCCTTTTTCAATCGTTTCAACCCTTATCCGTGTGTGTTATTTTTCTTTCTGGGGACAATGTATATTCTGCTTTTTCTATTTCTGCATCAAGTGATTTTTATTTTTTTGTTTAAATGCATTAAAAGTGTAAACTTTTCTAGTAAAACATACATTTTGCCATGGTGGCCCTTGACCTCAGTTGTAAGCTTTGGTAAGGTGTAAGATAGGAAAAACATTTTATTAACAGTGGGAGGCTATGTAAACAGAAGCAAGTTATATTTTACTATTGCATGTTTGTATTCAGTTAAAAGTAAAAAATAATATGCCCATCACATGTACAGTATATCTGATCCCAACTCAAAACATAATAATACTTAGATAACATGATATTGGCAAAATAAATATACCTAGGTATTTCCACTACAGTATCACTTATTTACATCAGGTAGACATTTGTCTACAAGAAGCATATACAGTAATCCTGAAAGGATAGGATATCTATATACTGCCTGCACATTTCTTTGCGCACAAACAAAGAGGGGAGTCATGAACTCTGCCCTCCACTATAGTTTCCATAATCGGTCTACTCTAATCTTCATCAATGTCTAAGGCTGGCCATACATTGTACCATTTTCTTTAGATTTACCAAAACCATATAATATGAAATCAAACCTAAAAATTTTCAATTTGTATGCAGTCAGGCAAGCCCTGGCACTACACAGTTAAAGGTAAATATAAAAGAAATTGAACAAGTAAATTGTATAATGTATGGTCAACTTAACAATGCTACAGTATGTTGCATGGTGGCAGACAAAGTTAGTTATCATTAAAAAGTGTAGAATGGCCAAATTTCCACAGTTCCTGTACTTCAAAAGCCATAAAACACATTTTAAACCATATGTCCACTACAAAAGACTAGCAGACGTGTAAACGAAATGCTTTTTTCAAATGTGCTACAATTATGACATTTTCCACATGATATTATAAATAAGGAAAATTTACAGAAACCAACATTTCTCGCTGAAGAGCAGATGGTAGCAAATGTCAACCATATTTTCTTGATATGGAGAATGCACTGGCAAAACTGACAGACAAATGTGCTTGATAAATGTAATGAATGATTTGTTGGCCCCAAATCAATGAATGTATCATGAATGTCAACTTAATCACTTGATAAATATGTCACGTAGTTTTTAACAATCAAATTGAGTGATCTTTTAGGCTGTGTATTCTCAGCTTACCAGTTAAAGAACAACATCTGCTGACAGATTTAATTCTTTGAATGATAACATTTTTAATGGGAACCATTTTCATTTAGCATTGATTAGGTCACAAAATACGTGGTGTTCTGGACTCTCTAAAGAAAAATAATGGCACTTTTTGTTGTACCACCTTCGGGGGGGGGGTTATTAAATAATGAGTGCAATTTACGAGAGTGCTGTTTTTAAGTGCTTGGACTTCTGTGAGCCATATGGGATAATTCTACAAGGAACTTGGAATCCAAGCGGTTAAAGCCTTACGGAAGACAAGGAAGATACATCCTACCAACTGTCCTATTTGCTACTTATGCTTAATTACAACTACCATACAACACTATACCCTGTCACTTGTGAGTCCTCCACCTGTCCACAGTAGAAATGAGACTTAGCCATGACCAGCTGCTAACAGTGAATGTGAGTCTCAGTCCTTCCTCCAGAGAACTATAAAATTGTACATTTTTATTTTCATGGCCAGAGTAAATATCTGGCACCTTCTGGGGCTCTGTCCTGGAGCACTTACAAGTTCCAAGCAAACATAATATGTAACAGCGTCCACATTGCTACATACACAGCACTCTATCCGGTATATCCACCAATACAGAAATTGTTTCCTCTCAAGTGTTCCATCACATCATTACACAAATTATGGACCTCTGTGTTGCATCTCACTCCCACACTATCCACACTGGCCTTTGTCACATCACTGTTCTCACTATCTGCTGTAGTTTTCCTTGCAGGTTTCCTCCCACTGTGCACCACACTATGCCTAGGTGACCCTCAAATCCATATGACTTGCTTTCTCATATCAAGGAACCATCCCATAAGTTTGACTGGTGTTAATGTTTTCCTTTCACAGAAGTGTCAGGTATAGTGAGATTCATCAGGAGTTTTCTTTACTTTCTCTGCCTTCTAATGTCAACAGTACTGCTCTATAGCAACCTCTGTGGTTGCTATAAAGCTAGGCTGACCAGTCAAATCCCTTGCACTTGTCTAGACTGACATTTTCAGAGACCAACTCAGACTAAGATGGGGTAGCTACAAGGTTCCTAGATGTAAATAAATTATTATATAATGATTTTGTATATTTCCTCTGTCAGCAGAATCCAATATGTCAATGTAACACTTTACAGCAAGAGTGCGTGACACTTATTTTCTTTGTTCTTAGCATATTAAGGGAATCAAATCGACTAAAACTGAGCTGTTTTTTGTTTTTGTTTTTGTTTGTTTTTTTTTTTTCGTTTTTATAGATAGATGGATGGATAAATGCCACAACTGGGAGTTTGCTAGGACTAATATTTCTATTTGTTTAGTATATTATTAATTACTAAAAAGTCTTAAGATAATATACTGCTTGTATTGTATTGTACACAGAAGGATAAGGGCATGAAATCTTGATCTTACAGTTTTACTGTGTCACCTCTGATTTTTGTCATGTGTGGAGAAATTTTGTATGTAAAGGTTGGAAGAAATTGACTTTTTACTGGGGCCAGGATTGGAAATTTTCCATGTTGTGTCTCTGAACTTTCTCTTCATGCACTTTGACACATAACAGATTGCAGAATTATGGCTTGCCTTTCTATTCTTGCAGAGCTCAGCAGTCAGTACACCTTTAGGTATCATGCTGGCATCCATGCTGAGGATTGAGTACTGACAGGTGTTATATGTGCGGAGGTCTCTTTGAGCAACAAAGAACAGCAAGCCATAGTCATGCAATCTGTCATGTGCGACAGGCATGACAAAGGAGCTGTGTACACACACCTGGGAAAACTGCCAATCCTATTAACAATAAAACCATTTACTTTATCCTACCTTTCTGCTTGGATTTAATCCTAGTAAGCAAGTTTTTCCACAGAGGCCCAGAACCCCAGCAAGACTATTTAGAGACTAATAAGGCATGCAATCAGCACCCCCATGTTCCCTTCTCAAACCCACATTCATCATGACAATTTTCTGGGTGAAAAATGAATGAATGGATATCAGGGAACTGCTAGAAGTTGAAGATATTTTAGGGTTCCACACTGTCCATGACTATAACATTGCATACTTCCCTTTAGTGTCTAGCTATTATACCCCTTTCCCTTCTTTCCAAAGAGGATCTGACCTTACACTCTATTATCAGTTCTTGTACTCGTTCATAGCTATCATTAGGTAATGCTAAGGCAGGGCAGGTCAACCATTTATTAACTCTTTCTGTAGTACCCAATGTTTGGGCCCCAGGTACCCATGCCTAATGATGCCCCTGATAGTGAATCACTTTAAATGGGTATTGTGGGTGTCATCTTGTTTTGGTAGTCTGGATCCATAAAAAGTGGATCCTGTATTGATTTTTACATGAATAATGTAACATGAATTTTAACATTTGTTGGACAATTAGTTTGTAATTCCGCGTACACACAATCGGAAATGCAGCCAGCAAAAGACCGATGTGAGCTTTTGGTCGGAAAATGCGACCGTGTGTATGCTCCATCGGACTTTTGCTGGCGAAATTCCAGCCATCAAAAGATTGAGAGCAGGTTTTCTATTTTTCGGTCGGAAAAAGTTCCTATCCAAAATGCGATCACGTGTATGCAATTCAGATGCGCAAAAAATTACGCATGCTCAGAATCAAGTACGAGACAGAAGCGCTCGGTCTGGTAAAACTAGCGTTCATCATGGAGATAGCACATTTGTCACGCTGTAAATGACTGGATCTTTTAATGCAGTGCATTCTTTTGTTCTTTATAATGCTAGAAGAATGAATTTGTTTTTGTTTTGCTGCTGATATTTACACAGATTTCTCACAAACGTATTTCTTTATTATTTCTCGTGATCTCCTGAATAATCTTTTTCGTTTTTAAAGCCAGATCTCCATAATAATGTTTAGAATTATTTTTTAGAGTCATCTTTTTTTATTTTTAATCAAGATCTCCTGTTTTTTTGGATTATTTTTAAATTATTTTCTAGTAATCTCCATAATTTTTTTTTTTGTGTGTCAAGTTTCCACAACAACATTATTATCTTGTATTTTTAAAGGTCAAGGAGGTTGGTTGTCCCTTGTTAATTTGACATTGTATTTTTAAAATGTACCTGCCTACTCACAAACAAACTGTCCTTTTTGAACAAAAACACATAGGCAAGTATTTTCATATTAAAAAATCTCCATTTATTCTGGCTCATAACAAAATAAAGAGGAAGGCAACCCTGGAGAAACTGCTTGAATTTACAAAGCCTTTGTACCCCAGGCCACACATCAACTCTTTGTAACTAAAAATTGGTAGCCTGAGAAGTCCATATGATAGGGAGCACAATCTGGCCCAGGACTCCCAGAGATCAGGAACAGCAGCAGATGGTACTACCACAGCCTGCATCTTCTGTCAGACCAGACTGAACCCAGGCCATCACTTTCATGTCTTCCTTGCAGCCTTCCCTCCATGCTTCCCTGCAGCCTTACCTACAACCTTCCTTGGAGGCTGTGGCTCTGGAGGTGAACTTGTGGCAGGAGCAGAAGGAGGATGGGCGAGCGCACATAAGTGCATGTTCTTAATAATTTGGCCCCTCAACCCCTTTTGAAGGGCCTGAAAAATAATATTCTCACACATGATGCATTGGCCCTCCTCCATTTGCTGCAATTTTGCAGCTACATAGCAGCCATAGGCCTCTTCAGTGTTGGGGGGTGTTTTCAGGGCCGCATTAGCATCGTTAATGAGGCCCAGTGCTGCCTCCTCCACGTTAGTCCCCTTCCTGGCCCTTTTTGTTGTAAGGCAGAGGGGATGCACCTGTGATTGGGTGAGGCTACTGGGCCTGGCCACCTCCTGGCTGACACTTACACCCGCCTCCTCCTGGCTGATACATTCCAGAGCCTTGTCCTGGCTGAGGTCTTCCTGTGTATGAAAAAGGGACATAGTTTTAGGTTCATCAATCACACACAATTTTCAGCTTGTTGCAAATTGAATGTTAATAAATAGAAAAGACTATCATTCTGAGCCCAACATTTTTCATTCTTATCACAATCATTTTTGGCCCCTACTGTCTATTGATATGAAAAACACTTTTTGTTAAATCATTCATTTGTTATCAATAATAACATTTAGTTAACAACACTAACTTTTGGACAATAAATATGTTAAAATATACTATACCTGCCTCCAGCTGGGCTCCTCCACTTCTTCCAGGATGGAAGGCCCAGGTTGGTCCTCAGAAGCCTCAGCTGGGGTTAAGGGAAGGGTTGAGGGAAGTGTAGAAAGTGATTCCCTGGCCTAAATCTGGTCTTCCAGAAACCGCATCCTGTTGTAGTACCACAGACTGGGTACATACACATCCTCTGCTGCTGCTCCTGATCTCATGGAAGCCTGGACCTTATTAAGCTCCTTCCTATACCTGCTTCTCAAGCTACCAATTTTCTTCTCCACAAACTTGATGTCTCCGTCGAGGACCTGCGTCTTCACAAATTGCAGCAGTTTCTGCAGCGATGCCTTCCTAGCTGGTTTATTTCGATATAAGGGGTTTTTAACCTCCCATAAATTTCTCATATCCCTGTATCTGTCAATGAACTGGCCCATGAATTCAGGGTCTTTGAATTGTTTCATATTTGCTGAAAGACAAAACACTAGACCAAAACACTAATATCAGGCTAAACTCTCTTAATCTTATCCCAATATAGGCCTCAATCTAAAATCAGTATAGGCCACTGATGTCTCAAGTTAAAATGTTACCTTCGTTATAACGTTCGGCGCTTCCGGTCCTCCTTCCTACACAGATCGTACGTACGACACGCGCGTATTAGCTTTATATACACTGCGCATGCATGAAACTCTGCCTGCGTCTTTCTAGAATATTCCCCGCCCCTTCTCTTTCGGAGCAGTGGGAGAGCACATGGCAGAGACACAGCAGGTGCGTGATAATAGCAGTAACGAGGAGGAAAGTCCGGAGCCAGAAACGCCCCGATCCCGGAGGAGAAGATATAAGGCCTCAAATATGTACTTTGTAGAGATGGTGGAGATGGTGGACATCTTGAAGAGGGCCGACTATGATGGGAAGTATGGACCTTATCTAAAAGTATTTGTCGTGTGTTCCTATTATTATTATTACTTGCATGTTGCTCTATGTGCTTTTCTTTACTGTTGTACAGTTAAAAATAGCTACTTTTTTGTGGGCACAGTAAACGGTCGCAGTACACATTGTTCGTTTGCCAACTAAATAAAATGTTTTTGGCAGATACAGGGTTAACTACATTTGGTCATGCTAATTTGTATTAAAATAAGTTTAGGACATTGTTATCTAGATGTGTTTGTAACTAGAATGAATTGCAAACTTGATTCAGTGTAAAGTGAGGAGAGGACACTCAGCAGCTGTTTATACATCTGGACTCAGGAGCACTAGTGTGGGACACCAGAAGATACTTTTTAGGGTGTTCCACACAAGTGCTCTAGGGATGTCTACATGTGTGAAAGTTGTCCAAAAGAGGTAAGTATTCCAGCTTTGTTAAGGGAATAAATCATGTCTTCAACTTGTAACTCTGCCCAAACAGACAATTGTACCCCACTTTCAAGCAATGTTTCACATTCATATTTCTGGCCACAAATATCTGTGTGCTAAGTATACCTTTTGTTTTATTCTCATAGGGGAGAAAAGACTCGGGACATCTGAGGACACCAGGAACCCCCCACCTCAGGAAGAAGGGGAGCAGAGGACACCACAACCTCAGGATGTGGAGGGAGGAAAGGTATAAGTGGTTGAAATTGTCACAACAGATCAGTGTCTGACACCACAGATTCAGGTAATAGATGTATGCCTGCATATTTATAATACATGGTGTGTTTTTTTTATTTTAGGTGATGTGCATGTTGTAATAAGCATAAGTGCAGCGCTAAATGTATCAAATATGCAATATGTTGACATAAAAATGTGAATCAAACACACATTCAAGTGAAAAAAGTGAAAAATGAAATAAAAAAAAAAAAAATCAAATGTCCATATGTGAAATATGAAACAGCAAAATGAACTTCTGATTACTGAAAGTCCACAGGTGAGATGCAAAATAATAGAAGGGGTTTCTCCTCAATTTCCAATCAAAGGGCGAACACCAATATACGTGTAGATATTCAATAGGAAGAGGTAGGTACCCTTACCGGATCAGTAGGACGCACATACCATATAGCAGTGCGTAAAAAAGGCATAAAGAGGATCTCTCATGATGTGATGATGTCAAGCCGAGCAGTATCCTATGAGTCAGGAACACCAATGGACACAAGGAGGAAAATGGTCCCAGACGGAGGTTCGAAGGCTATCACTCACAATACCCGTTTCCAGGAGGGGATGGTCCAGGGATGATCATCAGCGTTCAAACATGGGAGAAAGAAAGAGGGGAACTCCACATGGTGCAGGGCAACCAAAATGGGATTTATGGGAATAAAACGCCATACATAGATTAAAAAAGTGATCACAATAGCTATAAAGATAAAAATGGCAATGTGGGAAGCTAAGAATGCTAGCCCTACGCGTTTCGACTGAAAAGTCTTCAACAGGGGCATGAATTAGCCTCCCCACATTGCTCTTACTTATAAACTGTACAATAATTAAAAATTAGACCAGGTCCACCCCCATCATGGCGGAACCGGAAGTGAGAATAGGCTGTATATTAATACGTCCCATATATATGTATGTAGCCGAACTGTTTGCAGTAAACATTCAAAACCTAAAGCACTCAAATCAAGAAAAATAAGAAATAAGAAATAATGATGAAAATGACAGTGGCGTCTTAGACACTAAAATAGAACTGACTCCGTTTGTGTGCCAAGCCTCGAGGCAGTGAGAGACAATGGCGTCACATCCGCCTACACACAGGAGGCTTGCGTTCCAAGCCTCATGTGTGAAAAAGGAAGCCATCAAGTCACTTCCACCAGACACCTGATAGTCCCTCCCTCACCCAGGGACAACCAACCCAGCACCGCCCACCTACGTCTAGTGTCGGCTCCATAAGGGCAGCGACAGACATAGAAGGCATAGCAGGGAGGGACTGACGAAATTACAAAGTCAGGATAAATGAACATAGACTGAACATTTACAATGACAAATCAAAACAATATAAGAATATTGGAAAAAATAAAAATACAAAATATGGCAGTGGGCAAAAGTATATATAAAGGTACAAAAACCTGTATAATAACATTTTCTCAATACAGGGGATTCCTCAGGTAGAGCCACTTAAAGGGACAAGCAAGTAATACGTGTCCAAACACTTATAACAAGCGTGTGTTCACGCCACATGCTGTTTTGAGGGAGAGGGAACAAACCAAAAACCGGAGTATGGGTGAGGATGGTAGGGAGTGCGTCATGGCCCAAGACCACAAGGAGAGGTACCACTCACGCCCAGTTAATATAGCAATTGCTATCCCAATCTACATTCGTACCGTGGGGCGAGTAGCACCTCAACTCATAGATCCAGTAGGTCTCGAGCCACGACACACCCCTGAGTCGGGACTCACCCCTCCAGTGTGGGACAAACTTGTCAATAATCTGGAAGGAGGTGCCAGTAGGGTCTCTGCCATGACACTCAAGGTAATGGCGAGGGACACTATGCTTAGTGCAGCTCTTTTTGATTTTTGCTATATGTTCATTCACCCTGATGGAGAAAGTCCTTGTTGTGCGTCCGACATATTGTCTCTTACATGGACATGTAATAAGATAGACAATATGTCTGGTAACGCATGTGGTGAAATGTTTCATATTGTAGCTCTGTAATGTTACTGTAGAATAAAAAGTGTCAGATCTGCGTCTCCCACATGTGTTGTGCAAACATACGTTGCACTTTCTGCAGGGGACCCCTGCAGTCCTGAAAAAAGGAAACCACACACGGGGATCTATAGTGTTAGGGGTGATTTCACCCTGAACGGAATGGGTACCACGAAAAATGACGCCCCGCCCGGTCGGGTAAAACAGGGCCCAGCACCCGGTCATTTAGTAGGACCTTCCAGTGTTTTTTTAGTATCCTCTTAATTTCCTTGTGCTGTATAGAAAACGAGGTAAAAAAAGACCATTTAAAATTACTCTACTTTTGTACCTTAGGGCGATCAATTAGCAAAGAATTCCTGTCTACACCCCTAACCTCTCGAATAACAACATCAAGTTCAGAAGGTTTATATCCCTTCTCCACAAACTTCTTTTTAAGGGTCTGTGATTGGGACTGAAAATCATTAATACTACTACAATTTCATTGTAGACGAAGAAACTGGCCCTTAGGGACAGATTTAAGCCATTGGTGATGATGGCAGCTATCAACTGGGATATACCCGTTGCGATCCGCAGGATTGAAAAAAGTCCTGAACACCAACTGATGGTCAACAACTGAGATCTCAAGATCCAAGAAATGAATAGACTCAGAACTTGCCTCAAAACTTAGGGAAATACCCCTATCATTGGTGTTTAGGTCATGAATTCATCCATGGATCTACGATCACTCTTCCAAAGGAGGAGGATATCGTCTATATACCTGGCCCACAGAACCAACTTTGGTGGTCTGTAGGCATTCTCCTCCCATAAGGCCATGAAAAGGTTGGCCAGACTGGGGGCATATTTAGCCCCCATAGCAACGCCTTTGATTTGGGAGCAAAATACCTCCTGAAACCAAAAATAATTGTGTTCCGTTGCGAACATAAGTAGTTCCATGATATAATTACGATGGATCAGGGGTAGACTTGAATCTCTGGAAAGAAACAAATCCACTGCGGCCAAGCCCAAATCTAATGGGATAGACGTATAGATTGCGGACACATCCGCAGTCGCAAGGAGGAAACCATCATGGTACTCCACTTTTTCTAGTAGATTAATTGTAGCTCGGGTATCTTTGAGGTATGAGGGCATTTGCTTAACAAGAGGCTGGAGATAAAAGTCTATATACCTGCCGATCCTCAAGGTAACAGAATCTATTGCACTCATGATCGGGCGATTTACCGAGTTTTTGTGTACCTTCGGAAGGTAATAAATGACAGGTATTCGAGGGGCTAAAGGGACGAGAAACTCTCTCTCTTTTTGATTAAGAATGTTAAGAGAAAATCCCTCATCCACAAGTGCCGTGAGGGCTCGTTTATATTCTACATTAGGATCTTTGGAGAGGACCCTATAAGTAGTTGGGTCATCAAGTAATCTGTTCATTTCTGCAATATAGTCTTTCTTATTCAAGACCACTATCCCGCCATGTTTATTGGCGGGACAGATGATCAAATCTTTTCTATCACAAAGGGCATTTATACCTGCCGTGATAGCTGGGTCTTGATGTATTCTCTTATTGGGGAGTTTATCAAGATTATGAAGAACTAGATCTTTGAAAACATTAATAGAATGGGATGTGTTGTTTGGGGGATTAAATAAAGACGGGTTGGAGAGGCCAGAGTGTAAAATATCACTCTGCGTTGTACCTATAGACTCCCTTGAAGGAGTTGACAGAAAGTGCCTCAGTATATTTAACTTGCGGATATATTTATGTATATCCACAAAAGTGGAAAACTTATTAAGTTTCCTGGGGGGGACAAATTTGAGTCCTTTATCCAAAATATATTTCTCTTGATCAGTAAGGACTGCTTTACTCAAATTAAAAATACCAGCACCTACTTTGTCCTTTTTCTTTTTCCTCCATTGTAAACGCCACCCCCCTCTGCATCCGCTTTTGTTTTTGGACTTCGGGGAGGGTTGTAAGTGGGTTTGTGAAAACCCGAAGGTTGAGTGGGACCAGGATGGTTATAGTAATATGGTGTTCTGTTACACTCCTCATCTCCACCATAATCGTAATATGATCGATCGTGGTGTCTCTCACGAGGACCCTTGTTACAAAGCACAGCGTAACGATTATTGGTATGGACAGGGGTAACATAGCCATAACCTTCCCCCTCATAACCTGATCTAGTATCATGTTGGGGTCTTGAGAATCCACCAGATGGTTCCCCATAGTAGGGCTCTCTAGCCCTACCTCTTGAATTCCCTTTACCTCTACCATTAGGTCGCCTGCCCCTATTGTCAGAAGGGTAACCTCCAAGGTGGGAGTCCCCAGGGTGACCCCTAGAAGTAGAGGGGTATCTCCCCCGGCTATACTTCCTAGGGAAGTAACCATTCTGGGGTCCAACTTTAGGGGCAGGAGCATTAATAGCAAGCTTAACCGGTCTTCCAATTCTGGGGGGGTGAGTCATATACCAACCTCCTATCAGGGTTCTGGGGAATCAATTCCAAGGTCTCTACAGGTGGATTATTGGACCCTGGATGGGCTCCTTGAGCCATCTTCTTCTGCCAACCGAACACTAGATTGTTTTTATAATCCGTGACATCAAGGTTGTACTTTTTTGTTTTTTATTCCTCTGGTCCCTCTCCTCTTTTTCAAGCAGGGTTCTTAAATTGGTAGAGTGAGAGG
Source organism: Aquarana catesbeiana (assembly GCF_042186555.1). Classification (NCBI taxonomy): domain Eukaryota; kingdom Metazoa; phylum Chordata; class Amphibia; order Anura; family Ranidae; genus Aquarana; species Aquarana catesbeiana. The sequence continues at coordinate 121,906,050 of NC_133333.1, read as the reverse complement.
TATATTCAGATGACCCATTGGACGTAACAGTTTGTCCTTTAGGTCTCTGATTTCCAGATCTAATGCAGCTAGTCTGATTTGTTTTCTCTCAACTAAAAAGCCAAGCAAATTAATGTCTTCAACTTGTAACTCTGCCAAAACAGACAATTGTACCCCACTTCCAAGCAATGTTTCACATTCATATTTCTGGCCACAAACATCTGTGTGCTAAGTATACCTTATGTTTCATTCTCATAGGGGAGAAAAGACTTGGGACATCTGAGGACACCAGGAACCCCCCACCTCAGGAAGAAGGGGAGCAGAGAACACCACAACCTCAGGAGGGAGAAGAGGTAGAAGAAGTGGTTGAAATTGTCACCACAACAGATCAGTGTCTGACACCACAGATTCAGGTAATAGATGTTGGCCTGCATATTTATAATACATGGTGTGTTTTTTTTTTTTTTTTTAGGTGATGTGCATGTTGTGGAAGAACAATCTACTCATTTCACCAGTGACAGTGCACAAAGGCTTATCCAGGACATAATGTTTTGTAGTCGGGATTTAGACTTCATAAAGGAAAAAAACAAGGAGATTGAACAAAGAATGAAGAACATGATTGATGTATTAGAGAAAGTGTAACATACAATAAAAAGTGCAGCGCTAAGGATTTAAGTCTCAGATGCCTACTGAGAATAGTGGCAAATATACATATACAGTGACTGTGCAAAAATCATATGAAAAATAAAACGGTGCTGAACAAAAATCATATGAAGAATAGAACGGTGATATGCAATATGTTAATGAAATTAAAAATTAATGGACAAAGGATGATAATCAGTTCATTAAAAAAGTGTCCTTGATGGCATAAACAATATCAATCACAATCTCATTATTATTGTCCAAAAGGAATTAGTAGTAGTGATCCAGAAGGTGAAGTAATATATGCTATTTAACCAGTTGCCGACCGCTGCACGCCGATGTACGTTGGCACAATGGCATGGGCAGGCATAAGGGCTTCCCTGTACGACCCTGCCTGCCCGAGGGCGGGGGGTCCAACTGCCCCCCCGGTGCTTGCGGCGGTCAGATTCTTGTCAGGTGCGATCCGAGGTGAGGGGGAGGCCACTGATTCATGGCCACCCCCTCACGATCGCTCCTGGCAAATGAGGAGCTTCCTCAGCTTCTGAACTGTAAACAGAAACGGAGGAAGTGATGTCATCTCTCCTCATGTCGGTCTTTTCTTTCCAGCACCGAGGAGAGAAGACATCCAAGTAAGTGCACCAAACACTACACATACAGTAGAACACGCTAGGCACACTTTTCACCCCCCATCACCCCCCGATCACCCCTGATCACCCCCCTGTACCCCCTGTCACAGTGACACCAATAGCAGTTTAGGGTTCCCAAAAACGCAGTGTTAGCGGGATCAACCCAGATACCTGCTAGCACCTGCGTTTTGCCCCTCTGCCCAGCCCACCCAAGTGGAGTATCGATCGATCACTGTCACTTACAAAACACTAAACACATAACTGCAGCGTTCGCAGAGTCAGGCCTGATCCCTGCGATCGCTAACAGTTTTCTGATAGTGTTTTAATACAGTCGCTAACAGTCAGGAGCTTTTTTGCCTGTGAGTCTCACTAGTGTATCACTAAATTTAGAGCCCAAAATGGCAAATCGAAGGTACACTAGTGAAGAGGCCTACATGTTTCTGAGCATGACAGATAGTGAAGAGGAAGTCACTCATCTGTCAGATTCAGGCTCAGAATACCAGAACCTGTAGACAGCAGCGGCTCCATGACAGATAGCTCTGACAATGGAGTTGTGGTCGCTGCCAAGGTCAGGCGTACTAGACCCCAATCTTCTTCTGCTGTTGAGGTGCAAGAACTGCAGGTCCCTCATATGGAGCAGAGAAGTACTAGCGCCGCTATTCCTTCTGGTGAACTGGCAAGTACCAGCGGCCTAGTACACCTTGGTTGTACATCCAGCACTGCAGTAACACTTGGTGACGTGGCGAGTCCCATAAGTGCAGTTCAAGCTGGCGAGGTGGCAAGCACAAGTAGTGTCCCGCTGCCACCAAGAAGACAAACACAGGCTCGTCGTGCCCATAGTGCCCTTCCTGCTGCATTTGCCAATCCTAATTGGGAACCAATCACTTCTGCAACACCCGTACTTTCCCCATTCACTGGCCAACCCGGCATTCATGTGGAAACAGTCGATTTTATGTCACTTGATTTTTATTTGCTGTTTTTCACCGAAGATCTCTATAGATCTATTGTGGACCAAAGCAATTTGTACGCTGGTCAACACAAAAAAATAAAAAAACAAAACAAAAATAGTTGTCATTTTATTGTTCTCTCTCTCTCTCTCTCTCTCTATTCTCTCTCTATTGTTCTGCTCTTTTTTACTGTATTCTATTCTGCAATGTTTTATTGTTATTATGTTTTCTCATGTTTGCTTTTCAGGTATGTAATTTTTTTTATACTTTACTGTTGACTGTGTTTTATTGTTAACCATTTTATTTATCTTGATAGCAACAGCGTTTGCTCCCACGATACATAAAGCCGTGACTCCAGCGCTGTCGGAGGTGATTTCACCACCACAGTTAAAAAAAAGAGCATATATGCTAAAGCATGGGGGCAGCAGGGGCGGAGGAGCAATTTGCTCATACCTTTTGTGGGTGGATGCCCCCATGCTTTGGCATATATATATTTTAGGCACAGGTTGCGTTAAAATATTATTTATTTTTTACTATTTTTTTTGTATTTGCTTTGCAGGTATGGTAAGTCTTACTGTTATACTGTAATGTTACTTTGTTTTATTGTTAACCATCATTTGCTTAGCAGGTACGCCATTCAGTTGCAGCGGGGATTTATTTATCTTGACAGCAACAGCGTTTACTCCCACGATACATAAAGCTATGACTCCAGCGCTGTTGGAGGTGATTTCACCACCACAGTTAAAAAAAAGAGCATATATGCCGAAGCATGGGGCAGCAGGGGAGGAGGAGCAATTTGCTGCTACCTTTTGGGGCGGATGCCCCCATGCTTCGGCATATATAAATGGTGCATGTATGCCCATCATTAGAAGTGGGTGAATGAAGGGAGGTATTCTAATGGTGGGCATACCCACCGATCAATCTCTTTTTTTCGTTCAGCCCACAGGATGCATGAAAAAAAAGATTACAATATATGCCCAACAAGGACCAGCAACATACTGGTATGTTGCTGAACTTTGAGTGGTTATACCAGAATGATGCCTGCAGGTTTAGGTACCATCTTGGTATCATTCTTTTCAGCCAGCGGTCGGCTTTCATGTAGAAGTAATCCTAGTGGCTAATTAGCCTCTAGACTGCTTTTACGAGCAGTGGGAGGGAATATCCCCCCTTCCACCGTCTTCCATGGTTTTCTCTGGCTCTCCTGTCCCAACAGGGAACCCGAGAATGCAGCCGGTGATTCGGTCAGCTGACCATAGAGCTGATCAGAGACCAGAATGGCTCCAATCATCTCTATGGCCTAAGAAACCGGAAGCTACGAGAATTTCATGACTTAGATTTCGCCGGATGTAAACAGCACCATTGGGAAATTGGGAAAGCATTTTATCACACCGATCTTGGTGTGGTCAGATGCTTTGAGGGCAGAGGAGAGATCTAGGGTCTAATAGACCCCAATTTTTTCAAAAAAGAGTACCTGTCACTACCTATTGCTATCATAGGGGATATTTACATTCCCTGAGATAACAATCAAAATGATAAAAAAAAAAAAAAAGCACCCCCGTCCCCCCCTGCTCTCGCACAAAGGCGAATGCAAGCGTCGGTCTGGCGTCAAATGTAAACAGCAATTTCACCATGCATGTGAGGTATCACCGCGTCAGATCGAGGGAAGTAATTTTAGCAGTAGACCTCTTCTGTAAATCTAAAGTGATAACCTGTAAAGGCTTTTAAAGGCTTTTAAAAATGTATGTAGTTTGTCGCCACTGCACGTTTGTGCGCAATTTTAAAGCATGTCGTGTTTGGTATCCATGTACTCGGCCTAAGATCATCTTTTTTATTTCATCAAACATTTGGGCAATATAGTGTGTTTTAGTGCATTAAAATTAAAAAAAGTGTGTTTTTTCCCAAAAAAATGCGTTTGAAAAATCGCTGTGCAAATACTGTGTGAAAAAAAAAATGAAACACCCACCATTTTAATCTGTAGGGCCTTTGCTTTAAAAATATATATAATGTTTGGGGGTTCAAAGTTATTTTCTTGCAAAAAAAAAATTTTCATGTAAACAAAAAGTGTCAGAACGGGCTTTGTCTTCAAGTGGTTAGAAGAGTGGGTGATGTGTGACATAAGCTTCTAAATGTTGTGCATAAAATGCCAGGACAGTTCAAAACCCCCCCAAATGACCCCATTTTGGAAAGTAGACACCCCAAGCTATTTTCTGAGAGGCATGTCGAGTCCATGGAATATTTTATATTGTGACACAAGTTGCGGGAAAAAGACAAATTTTTTTTTTTTGCACAAAGCTGTCACTAAATGATATATTGCTCAAACATGCAATGGGCATATGTGAAATTACACCCCAAAATACCTTCTGTTGCTTCTCCTGAGTACAGGGATACCACATGTGTGAGACGTTTTGGGAGCCTAGCCGCGTACGGGACCCCGAAAACCAAGCACCACCTTCATGGTTTCTAAGGGTGTAAATTTTTGATTTCACTCCTCACTGCCTATCACAGTTTCGGAGGCCATGGAATGCCCAGATGGCACAACCACCCCCCCAAATGACCCCATTTTGGAAAGTAGACACCTCAAGCTATTTGTTGAGAGGTATGGTGAGTATTTTGCAGACCTCGCTTTTTGTCACAAAGTTTTGAAAATTGAAAAAAGAAAAAAAAATATTTTTCTTTTCTTTATTTTCAAAAACAAGTGAGAGCTTCAAAATACTCACCATGATTCACAGCGAATAGCTTGGCATGTCTACTTTCCAAAATGGGGTCATTTGGGGGGGTTTGTGCCATCTTAGCATTTTATGGCCTTCAAAACTGTGATAGGTAGTGAGGAGTGAAATCAAAAGTTTACGCCCTTAGAAATCCTGAAGGCGGTGATTGGTTTTCGGGGGCCTGTACACGGCTAGGCTCACAAAAAGTCCCACACATGTGGTATCCCCGTACTCAGGAGAAGCAGCAACATGTATTTTGGGGTGCAATTCCGCATATAACCATGGCATGTGTGAGCAATATATCATTTAGTGACAACTTTTTGTAAAATATATATATATATTTTTTTGTCATTATTCAATCACTTGGGACAAAAAAATAAAATATTCAATGGGCTCAACATGCCTCTCAGCAATTTCCTTGGGGTATCTACTTTCCAAAATGGGGTCATTTGGGGGGGTTGTACTGCCCTGCCATTTTAGCACCTCAAGAAATGAGATAGGCAGTCATAAACTAAAAGCTGTGTAAATTGCAGAAAATTTACCCTAGTTTGTAGACGCTATAACTTTTGCGCAAACCAATAAATATACGCTTATTGACTTTTTTTACCAAAGACAGGTGGCTGAATACATTTTGGCCTAAATGTATGACTAAAATTGAGTTTATTGGATTTTTTTATAACAAAAAGTTGAAAATATCATTTTTTTTTCAAAATTTTTGGTCTTTTTCCGTTTATAGCGCAAAAAATAAAAACCGCAGAGGTGATCAAATACCATCAAAAGAAAGCTCTGTTTGTGGGAAGAAAAGGACGCAAATTTCGTTTGGGTACAACATTGCATGACCGCGCAATTAGCAGTTAAAGCGACGCAGTCCCAAATTGTAAAAAGTGCTCTGGTCAGGAAGGGGGTAAAACCTTCCGGGGCTGAAGGGGTTAATAATGTTACTTTGGTGAAGCTAATTGATAGAAGATCCGCCACCATATATTCTTAAAGGCTTACCGGAAGGATTGAACTCAGATGGGTATATAACCACTGGGTCAATCAAGCTTGAATAATAATGGACCTGGAAGACAGCTGCCACAGAAGACATGAGTTCCAGGGGACCAGAGAGACTTCCAATGATGTTAAAAGGTTAACGAACCCAAACAGGTCAATTGTTTATAAAAAGAAGAAGAAAACAGGAGGGCACATAGCGTGATTCCGTAAAAAACTCACAGCTGGTTTATTAAGATGAAAGAATAACACTCACATATCAGTCGGTATAAAAGCACTTAGAATAAAAAACAATGGCAGTATCAGTGGCATCAGTAGTCCTTACCGACGCCTTTCGTCCTATGGGACATCATCCCATAGGACGAAACGCGTTGGTAGGACTACTGATGCCACTGATACGGCCATTGTTTTTTGTTCTCAGCCCTTTTATACCGTCTGAAATGTGAGTGTTATTATGTATAAAAAACAATGGCAGTAACGACCACTGAAGAACAGCAAGGTCTGTGAAGAACGAGCTGAAAATCAGAAACGAGTGGACAAGATAGCACTGGAAAACAGATACGAACTGACCACATGCACTGAAAAACAGATACAAACCCACAAGTACAAACTGAACAGCAGTAAAACGATCTGAAAAGCACGAGTCTGAAAAGCGCGAATCGTCTCTCACCAAACTTCTACTAACATGAGATAAACACAAGATTAGCAGAAGGAGCCCAAAGGGTGGCGCAGTGGCTATTGAACTTCCTTTTTATAGTGCCGTAGTACGTGTTGTACGTCACCGCGTTCTTAACGATTGGAATTTGGTTTGACCGTGTGTATGCAAGACAAGCTTGAGCGGTATCCCGTCGGAAAAACCATCATAGCTTTTTCCGACCAAAATTCCGATCATGTGTAAGCGGCATTAGGCTATACAACTGAGTTCATGAAAATACAATAGCTTCACACTTCATCCCATATGATTGGAGGTATACTGTGGCTTAAATAATTCTGTAGTAGTACTTAACTATAAAAGTAACTATGAATGATCATTAAAATAGAAACACTGCACATGGACAATAAAATGCAACTCTCTGCAAAAAAACAAAACAAAGCAAAACAAAACAAATTATATTATTACTAAATATATATGTGTTGGCAGATTTTGTTTTTTTCCTCCAGTCTGTAGGTGGTGCTGTGTTGTTGCACCACTGAGCAGATGGAGTGGAGGCTGAGAGGAACATTACTACTCACGGGTTATAAGTGGTTGTCTGATTGAACACTGCAACATTGAGTCACCTTTGGCAGTCATCTTTTGTAACGGCAGTGGTAATATTTACCAGTGCCCTGCTCCATTTAGTGCAAATTTATAAGTTGCTAAGGTATGAAAGGACTCATGTTTGTCAGGGACAGTGACCTAGCCATAGAAAGAGGTTCCTGTTTGAGGAAGAAGGGATTAGGGACATCACTGTATGCTCTGCCGCTGACCATTTCCTAGAATCTCATGAATCCTTTACAAACAGACCCACATAGTCTAGAGCAGGGATCTCCAAACTATGGCCCTCCAGCTGTTTTGGAACTGCACGTCCCATGGGGCATTGTAAAACTCTGATATTCTTAGATATTTTATTTTATTTATTTATTTCAGGTACTTATATAGCGCCGTCAATTTACGCAGCGCTTTACATATATATTATACATTCACATCAGTCCCTATACCCTCAAGGAGCTTACAATCTAAGGTCCCTAACTCACATTCATACCTATACTAGGGCCAATTTAGACAGGATCCAATTAACCTACCAGCATGTCTTTGGAGTGTGGGAGGAAACCGGAGTACCCGGAGGAAACCCACGCAGACACAGGGAGAACATGCAAACTCCAGGCAGGTAGTGTCATGGTCGGGATTCGAACCAGCGACCCTTCTTACTGCTTGGCGAGAGTGCTACCACTACACCACTGTGCCGCCCTAGATATGACTTGGCATGATGGGAATTGTAGTTCCTGAACAACTGGAGCGCCATATTTTGGAGAACCCTGGTCTAGAATGAACTGATGATCAGGACAGGCATAGTAAAAAAATCCTGATTGGCTCCAATGCACTGTTCCTAATTGTTGGCAACAGAAAAACTCATCTTAACTCAACGTATTGAATGTTTGAGATTGTGTATCACCAAAGTTCCTGTTGTGACATAGAGGTCAGCGGGAGAAACCGTATCAGGGAATGTATGTATCACACACACACCCAGAAGTGTATCAAATGTGAGGATTCTTTTGGTGGTTTTGCTTGACAATGGAGCAAAGATTCTATGAACAGCTGTCAGGACATGTAAGTAAGAAATGTCTTCTTTTTCAGGAGCTTTTTATTCAATATTTCAGCAACAGGAATTTTTTTATTATATTATAAATATGAATAATCATTTTGGCCAAAAAATTACTTATGACGCAAAATCTTTTTTTCCACCATTTGTATGTGTCACTATAATTTCACTAAACACAAAACAAAGGGTTCCCCTAGGTGGACTTTTCTGGCACTTGCATGGGCAAAGAAAGTTTATAAAAATAGAGAGCGTTTGTATATAGTAAAAAACATATGATTTTATTCGTGTTGAAAAATACAATTGTTAAAAACAAGCAATAGATATCTAAGGTAACATAGTCAAACTACATAGTAACCATGATGAACAACACATAGTGAGTCGTGATGAAAAGCTCTTCTCAAGCCCGACGCGTTTCGGGGTACTTAATATTTGTAAGGTCCTTCTTCAGGGGCATAGTTGAGAGAGAAGGGTTCATCTAAGCTAATTGAAAAAGAATGAAAGGGAAGGGGGTCAAATATTGGTAAGGCTTTCAATAGATATCTAATGAGAGGTTGGGATGATCGATTGATCACCTACCTGAAGGTATATGATTGTTTTCTTGTGAGAAGGAGATTTTTGCTAAAAGCAAAAAGAACCACGGAGAAAGGGCAGGGTATGAGAGTAAGCAATAGTGGTATAGCTAATGTGGATGCTAATGCTTAGATGGTGAGAGATGCAGGTTGGTAGGCTGCAGTCACCATGGAGGAGTGTGACAATACTCCCGTCCCGCCCGACCCGGGCGCGCGCAAGCCAGAGTGGTGTGCTGAGGTCACAGAAGGGCGTCTCTAAAAAATAAGAAAATATAAAGGGGACCTTTAGAGAAGATCCATTGTAGATAGGTTGAAAGATAGTAGGTGAATGTATAATCTAATGTAATGTAAAATCTAATGACTAAAATGCACTAAATAGGGGGCAACAGAGAAGGTCCAGCTTGCATTGTATTAGAGTAACAAAGTGCATATGTATACATATATGAGTGTTAACTCAAGGGTTAATCCTGCTGCAGAGTAAAAATAGATACACAATTGCGTACCTCAGAGTAAGTGTCTGGTATGCATAAGTATTGGAAAATTCCATATTATATATTGAGTAGCAGCTGGAATAGTATGATTAAGTTCAACACAATGGTATATGTGAAGTGTATGAAGGACAAATATGTTGTTACAAAGCCCATATAAGTATGCTCCCAATAGCCTGCAGGGACCAAAGTAGGAGCAGGCCAGGGAGTAGTAAGGTGTAGCTGTAGGGCTGAGGGGGGAGGTAATAGCTATGCTTGAAGCTTGGGTGCTAGGGTACAGAAGGAGTAAGAAAGAATAACTGAAATATCATACCTTAGATGGGAACAAGTGTTCATAAAGTCAGCCTCACAACCAAGCGTCCGGCGTATCGGTCGGGCGGGATGGGAGTATTGTCACACTCCTCCATGGTGACTGCAGCCTACCAACCTGCATCTCTCACCATCTAAGCATTAGCATCCACATTAGCTATACCACTATTGCTTACTCTCATACCCTGCCCTTTCTCCGTGGTTCTTTTTGCTTTTAGCAAAAATCTCCTTCTCACAAGCAAACAATCATATACCTTCAGGTAGGTGATCAATCGATCATCCCAACCTCTCATTAGATATCTATTGAAAGCCTTACCAATATTTGACCCCCTTCCCTTTCATTCTTTTTCAATTAGCTTAGATGAACCCTTCTCTCTCAACTATGCCCCTGAAGAAGGACCTTACAAATATTAAGTACCCCGAAACGCGTCGGGCTTGAGAAGAGCTTTTCATCACGACTCACTATGTGTTGTTCATCATGGTTACTATGTAGTTTGACTATGTTACCTTAGATATCTATTGCTTGTTTTTAACAATTGTATTTTTCAACACGAATAAAATCATATGTTTTTTACTATATACAAACGCTCTCTATTTTTATAAACTTTCTTTGCCCATGCAAGTGCCGGAAAAGTCCACCTAGGGGAACCCTTTGTTTTGTGTTTATACATTATTGGACGTGGCACGGCTCTTTCTCCTAAACTAATTGGTCATCCTTTCTCTGTTCTATAATTTCACTAGATATATTTTTAGCATTTAAAGAGCATATATAGGATTAACAATATTTTACAAATTATGGGTAAAGTTTTCACATTTTTATCGGTATTTTCTTCCAAGTATTTTCTTTAAAAAGTGCAAAAGATTATATTATGATGTATTAACTGCTTTTACAGGTTTCTTGCCTTGCTTTCACCATACACACACTGTTTTCAATCCACCAGAAATTCAGAAAGCTTACTTCGTCTTCATTTGTAGGGGTGGATCTCTGTGACACAGTTGTTTTGGGTTATAAATTGATCATGAGTGGAGCTTTGTATAAATGCCGTACCTCAGCATACCACTTATCTCTTGTTACAAATGGTCAGGTCAAAAAGAAAAAAAAAATCATAATGTAAAACTATCACAGGTTTTGAAAGCATTCTAACAAACTGACATGCTGAATAGTTTATAACCTTTATCTATTACTTCTTTAAAGATCAGCTACAGACCATATATATATAGGTTTTACTACAGTGGGCAAATGTTTACATTTCTGTCAGGTCTTTTATTTTACTCTGTGTACCTTAATGGGAAGATGTTCTATCACTCCCTGACCCTGGAAAAACTGGACAAAAAAAAGGCGTAAAAACAGTTGTGCGGGACGTGCAGACAAAAAAAAAAACATTTTTGTGGACTTTTTTTCTTTATGAAGCTGTACAAAGAATATTTGCAAAGAAACATTACACAGACACACCATAAAAGAACATAAGGAGATTACTGTACACATGTGAGACATTTTTTACATCTTGATCACTCTATGGAAGACATGAATGCTTTGGTTCTTAAAGGAAACGTTAGCCTCTTTTCACACTATGTAGTGTGTCATGCATAGGCACGTTTTCACAAGTTATCCATGCACTGTAGAGCTTCGCACATAGGGCAACCATGAGAATGAATGAACACATGACAAAAACTGCAAAGTTGCTCAAATAAGTTTTTGAGCTCTGCATTTTTTTTAGTCATGCTTGTGGCATGTCTTGTTTGCTACATTTAGGGCACCAATAAGAATGCATGGCACCACAAGCACTACATGTATATTTTGTGAACGCTCACAAAATTGTCAGATTTTTCACACATTCATACACAAGTGTGAATTCAGCCTTTAAAATATTCAGGAAATTGAAACTTTTGGACTCTGAAGGATGAGTCTATTTGACACAAGAGATAATGTACTAAATTTTCTAAATCACTATTCAACAGTTTTATGACCATTCTCATCCCGGCTGGATGAGGCTGAATGTTGTACTGAGTTGTACTGACAATTAGGACACCATGCTTTTGGAGATGAAGGTCTGGAATGCAGATCTTCATCCCTGAATGCCAATGTTCTGTCGAGAAGTGCCCCCCCCATCGAATAGTGCCCACGCATATGCAGGACAGAGCAGCACTTCAGCTCTTTTGCCGATCAGCTAGAGTGACGTGACCAGGGCGCAAGCGCACATCATAGGAGGCATCTCTCAATGGGAGATACCATTTCACGGCCACAATTGAAACCTATTCAAACAGCGGGGGGAGACCTTTGTTTTTACATTGTGCCTCGCTGTTGTGGGGAGGCTTTAGAGTGTGCTGATGGTCCGGTTTTGTCTGTGTTGCAGGGCGGGTTTGCTGTGTTGAACGGCCGTTTTTGCCTGTGTGAAAGGGCGGGTTGCAACACAGACAAAACCAGCTCTTCAGCAGCAGCGATGCACAATCTGAGGAATACGGTCTCCCCCGCTGTTTGTATAGGTTTAAATTGTGGCTGTGAAATGGTATCTCCCATCGAGAGATACCTCCTACGATATAGGCATGTGCCCTGGTTACGTCAGCCCAGCTGATCAGCAAATCAGCTGTTGTGCTGTTCCCGGCACTTCTCGATGGGGGGCACTTTTCGACAGAACACTGGTACCACTTAGTACAGTATTAAGCCCTGTACAGACACAGCCTGTCATAGACTTTGACAGGTTGCCTGCAGCAGGATGGGATGCTACTTGTCCCTCCCAGGTGTACTACAATGCCAGGAGGGACGCACTGCAGCTACATGGCCCTGTGTACAAGAGGCCTTATTCAGCCTATTCCGTGGCCCACTCTTTTGCTTATCTTAACAACTGTCCCAGTAAAATTACCTTTCCTGTCGCATCATCATGGCAGCATACACTTTGGGTTGTGACTCCGCCCCCACAACCTGATAGGACTACATAGCTATAAATTGTAGAGATGGCCCCTGCCCAGTATTCTCTTATTTTTTCTCACCTGAAGGACTGAACATATCAGAAGCACCCCCTTACCGAATTCGCCCCAGCCAGGTTCTAGCCTCTCCTGGGTGGAAGTCCTTACCTGTACAGCCTCTAAACGAGCTAGATGGAAGGAGCCCCGCTCTGGTGATCTCGGGGGTATGTTGCGGCTACATTATAAGCCTTAAACAGGCTTAGTTGTTGTGCAGCGGTCTCCATGCTACTTTGCTTCACTGGTGTTTTTTCTCCTCCCTTGCTGGGCTCTGTGGTCCCTCTGTGCCTCCCTACAGGCTTCCTGAGCATCTCGGCGCTTCCGCGCATGCGCAGTGCGCACCATCAGGGCGTCCTTTGATTTTGCCAGCTTCCAAGATGGCGCCGGGCGTCTCGCGCCGCTACTGCGCATGCGCGAGCGGGTCGTGACCTCGGCGGCCATGGCGGCAATTTTAAAAGCCCTGTTTGTCATTTCGGAGCTCTCCTCGCTTCTGGAAGACTTCTGACTGCTGTGTTTTGACTTACTGCATTCTTAAAGTATCCCCCTCCTCTGGGTAAGTGTCTAATACTTATGCACTGTCTTTTTGGGGCCTGGTTGCATGATCTTACCTTCCTATACCCTTCTCAGGTATTCATCTTCCTCTCCTATGGAGGCCGCTGCCCCAGCAGATCACCACCAGCCTAATAGGTAAGGGGGGGGGATTCCAGTGGTAAGTAGAGAAGATTGAAAAAGAGAGCAGGACCGTACTAACGCTACCTAATTGGTCAGCCCTGTCAGGTCCGCAAGATCATCCAAGTCAGGACGAAGAGAATCTTCACACAGGAGAAGCCGCTCCGGCCATAGACGCAGCCGCTCACGCGGAAGAAGTCGCTCAGGCCGCAAGGGGAGTCGTAGACGGAGTCGATCCCATTCAAGACATAGCCGTTACTACCACAGAAGATCCCCTGCATGAGGACACCAATCCTCTACGCACCCTTCCCGCCCAGCCGGGAATGCTTGCTGGGTATGTGGGGCCACGGCCCTCCCAGACAAACTAGCCTGCCGCAAGTGCATAGATGAAGCCACCAGGGAGAAAGAGCCGGATTCCATAGAACCCACTGGAGTCTCTACTCCCCAGGTCTTAACTCCTGATGTGGAGTTTACAGCCTATAGCACCTCACCCACCATTCCCAGTGCATCAAGAGATCAAGAACTCCCGTCGGATGATGAGGAGCTGGAAGCATCAGCTGGCTTTGATTTTGCGCTCATAGAACCGTTCATCAGATCGGTTAAGGAAGCGATTAACTGGGAGGAGCTTGAGGAGATACAGCCAAAACAGAGAAAGTATTTCCCAAACCTCAAGAAGGTTCCGGAGGCTTTCCCATTCATCGACGAATTAGATGAGCTGATCAAGGAGGAGTGGCAGAATCCAGAAAAGAAGTTCAGTCTGTCCAACAGACTTACCAAACTGTACCCACTCAAGGAACCCAAAGTATCCCCTTTACTTTCTCCTCCAGTGGTGGACGCATCTTTGATGCGTCTAGCCAGGCACGTGACGCTCCCCATCGAAGATGCAGTAACGTTCAGAGACGTGCTTGACAGGAAGGTGGATACAGACCTTAAGAGGGCTTACCTGTTCGCAGGAGGTGCCTGCAGGCCAGCGGTGGCATTAGCGGCGGTTGGAAAAGCTATCTCCAGCTGGTCATCAGCTACAGCGAGACTCGTCACTGAGGGCGCAGATCAAGAGCAGATCACCAAGGCCTTACAAGAACTTAGCCTTGCGGGAGATTTCGTGGCGGAAGCTTCCGTAGATACTATCAGATCCACATCAAGGTCCATGTTAGCCTCTGTAATGGCCAGAAGGGCGCTATGGCTCAAACCTTGGTCGGCTGACCCCGCCTCGAAATCAAACTGGTGCAGGATTCCGTATGACGGGGCGAACCTCTTTGGGGCGAAGCTGGATACCGCAATCTCTAAGGTGACAGGCGGGAAGTCGGGTCTCATACCATCTGACAGAAGGCCGAAACAACAAAGGCCACCTCCCTTTAAACGTAATCTCCCGGAGAGATACAGGGATGCAAAATCCTATAGACCCGGGAAGGAATATAGAAGGAGCTGGAAGAACCCCCAGAACGTCCTTCCTCAAATTCCAGAATCCCAAGACCCCTGCCTCCAATGACCAGAAGTCCTTTTGAAGGTTCGCCCACCCAACCAGCGGTAGTGGGTGCCAGACTCACAAAGTTCAAGTTGGTCTGGGCGGGAATGATAAAGGACCCATGGACGGTGTCCACCATTCATTTCGGACACAGGTGGGCATTCAGAGGTCGTCCTCCAAGAGACCAATTCTGCTCAACCAGACTCCCTCCTTCTCAAGAGAAAAGACTATCCCTAGTCCAGTATATCCAGGAGTTGCTCCAAAAACAAGCAATAGTGGAGGTACCGCTATCTCAAAGAGGCAAAGGCTTCTATTCCCCACTTTTCTTAGTGAAAAAGAAATCAGGGGACCTTCTTCCAGTCTTGGATCTAAAAAACCTCAACCGGTCGATACAGATAGAAACATTCAAAATGGAAAGCCTTCAATCAATCCTCCAAGCAATAAACTTGGGAGATTGGATGCTGTCAATCGACCTCCAGGACGCGTACTTGCATATCCCTATCCATTCCGAGTTCCAAAAGTTTCTCCGGTTTACCCTAGACCATCGGCACTTCCAATTCCGAAGCCTCCTGTTCGGGATCTCTACCGCACCCAGGACGTTTACAAAGGTCCTATTACCTGTAATAGCCCACCTGAGAGAAGGCGGGCTGAGGGTCCACCATTATCTGGACGACATCCTACTTCTCTCAGACAGCCAGGACTCTCTCATCCTTCACAGGGAAATCCTGGTCTCCACGTTACAGTCCCTAGGGTGGCTGATAAATTGGAAGAAGAGCAACATCCATCCCACACAGAGAATGGTCTTTCTGGGAGCCGAACTGGACACAAGGGAGAACACAGTGGAACTTCCGGGGGAAAAAATCCCTCCTCTAATTCAAAAGGTGAAAAGGGCAATCTCTGCTACAATGCTCCCGGCCAGGACATGTCTCAGTATCCTGGGCTCTCTAGCTTCCACCATTCCCATGGTCCAATGGGCACAATGGAACTCGAGGCCTCTCCAGATCTCCTTCCTGCGTCAGTGGAAGGGCACATCAATGTCCCAACCAATCTTCATCTCCCAGGAGGTAAAGCAATCATTGAAGTGGTGGGTACGACCTCACAACTTGGGAAGATGCAGGCACATAATCACTCCCTATCAAGAAATCGTGACCTCAGATGCCAGTCTACAGGGATGGGGAGCTCACTATCAGGACCTTGCGGCTCAGGGTCGTTGGCCTTTCAGGGCACAGGATACAGTGTCGAATATTCTGGAGATGAGAGCAGCGTTCCAGGCTCTCCTGGCCTTCAGTCTTCACTTGAGGGGGAAGCACGTTCTCCTAAGGATGGACAACAAGGTGGATGTTGCCTACATCAACAGGCAGGGGGGCACCAGAAGCAGGTCCATGTTGCAGGAGGTCCATCCTGTTCTGGAATGGGCACAGCTGAATCTACTGGACCTAAGGGCGGTTTATGTTCTGGGAGTCCAGAACACCTTAGCCGACTCGCTGAGCAGAAATTTTCCCTCCAACAACGAATGGTCCCTGAGTCCACAAGCCTATGCTCTCATATCTCGAACCTGGGGCTCCCCAGAGATAGACCTAGCAGCAACTCCGGAGAACACAAAATGCCAGAGATTCCTATCAAGGATACCTTTTCCTTCGGCAGAGGGGACGGACTGCCTCCAACACCCCTGGAACTTTCACTTGGGGTACATTTTCCCCCCGACGCCTCTCATAGCGAGATTCCTCCTGAGGCTCAAGAAGTCAACAGCTTTGGTGGTAGCAGTGATCCCTTTCTGGCCGAGGAGGCCATGGTTTACTACCCTCATGCAGCTGAACACGGCAGAGCCTCTGCCTCTCCCATTGACGACAGACCTACTCTCCCAGGGCCATCTTCTTCACCCGGACCCGGGGAAGCTACACTTGATGGCCTGGAGACTGAGAGGGCTAGGTACCTAGGGCAGGGCTGTTCCCAGAAGGTGGTGGATACCTTACTCCAGGCCAGAAGGCCTACTACCAACATCACGTACAGAAGAGTTTGGGAAAAATTTGTCTCCTTCTCCCAACAGCAAGGTTGGGACTTGTCCTCCCCGTCGGTGTCTCAGATCTTGGAATTCCTTCAATTAGGCCTAGAAAAAGGCCTTAGGTCAAGCATCCTGAAGGTCCAGGTATCGGCCCTGTCCGCCTTGACAGGAGTTAAATGGACACAAGAGCCTCTGGTGATTCAGTTTCAGAGGGCCTGCCTGAAGCTGAGGCCCCCCAGGAAACCGTCATTCCCGGTCTGGGATCTCTCAATTGTTCTGGAGGCATTATCCAAGGAACCCTTTTTTCCAACGCAGAGCATATCCCTCTGGGATCTAACGCTGAAAGTTTCATTTTTGATAGCCATAACATTGGCGAAGCGAGTGTCAGAGATGCAAGCTCTAATGGTTAGCGAACCATATTTGGTTGTTCTTCCAGACAGGCTAGTCCTAAGACCTTCGGATCGATTCATCCCCAAGGTATCCTCATCTTTCCATTTTAACCAGGAGATTAATCTTCCAGCACTCAGCACGGATCAGGGAGATCCTCATCCACTAGATGTTAAAGGTACCGTCATGGAGTATCTCTCGGCAACAAAATCCATCAGAAAGTCGGAGAGCCTCCTAATTATCCCACATGGTTTCAGGAGAGGTCAAGCGGCATCCTCACGTACCATTGCTTCATGGCTAGTAAAGACCATCAAGAGATCTTACTCACTGGGTAACCATCAAGTACCTGAGGGCTTAAGGGCACACTCCACCAGGGCAGTGGCAACCTCCTGGGCGGCATACTGTAGAGTCTCGGCAGAGACGATTTGCAGAGCGGCTACATGGTCCTCCAGGAACACCTTCATGTCTCATTACAAGGTGGATTCCGCCTGCTTATCCACGGTGGATTTCGGAAGATCCGTTATCCAGGCCAATTCCTCTATTATTTGATTAATAAACTTAGTTTGAATTCCCACCCAGTCTTTGCGAGTTACTCCCCAAAGTGTATGCTGCCATGATGCGACAGGAAAACGGAAAATTGTATACTCACCTTTCCGTAATTTTCCTTTCCTGTCGTATCTTCATGGCAGCATACAATCTCCCACCCGTCTAAGGTGATATATATACGGAGAATACTGGGCAGGGGCCATCTCTACAATTTATAGCTATGTAGTCCTATCAGGTTGTGGGGGCGGAGTCACAACCCAAAGTGTATGCTGCCATGAAGATACGACAGGAAAGGAAAATTACGGAAAGGTGAGTATACAATTTTCCGTTTTGTTGTATATGTGTGTGTTTATGTCCTATTTACCATTCTGATAAAACTTTGTATATCAGTACTGCTTGGACCAAGAGGAAGGAAACACCTTAAAAGCCTGTCCTGAAAATATAAATGACCTGTTTAACATTTGGTTAAAAATTTGTGTAGTAGTACTGCTTGGACCCAGAGGAAGGGAACACCTCAAATACATGTCCTAAGAATGTAAATGTTAGTGCAATTAAAAAAATATTCCATGTCAGTACAAAGTATAGAAATACATGAAAAAACATTGGGGTTGATTTACTAAAACTGGAGAGTGCAAAATTGGGTGCAGCTCTGCATAGAAACCAATCAGCCTCCAGGTTTTTTTTTTTTTGTCAAAGCTTAATTGAACAAGCTGAAGTTAGAAGCTGATTGGCTATCATGCACAGCTGCACCAGATTTTGCACTCTCCAGTTTTAGTAAATCAACCCAATTGCCTCATTGTTACTTTGACATCATAAACAAGAGTGAATGGTATTGTCTTACTGTGCCATACAAATAAACTTAAAACAATAACAAATAAACAGATAAACTTAACCAATCTAGTATATTTTTTATCAAACTTGGAGGAACTACATCTAATGCCCCATACACACGATCGGACTTTCCAACAACAAAACTTGTTTGAAGGATGTTGGCTCCAACTTGGCTTGCATACACACGGTCACACAAATGTTGGCCAACAATTACGAAGGTAGTGATGTACAAGACGTACGTGATGTCTCCATTACGAACGCTAGTTTTACAAGACCGAGTGCTTCCGGCTCGTACTTGATTCCGAGCATGCGTGAAATTTTGTGCGACGGACTTGTGTACACACGATCGGAAAGTCCGACAACAGCGTTTTGTTGGGGGAAAATTTGAGAACCTGCTAGCCAACATTTGTTGGCGGAAAGTCCGCCAACAAATGTTCGATGGAGCATACACACGGTCAGACTTTCAGCCAACAAGCTCACATCCAATATTTTTTGTCGGAAAATCCAATCGTGTGTACGGGGCATAAGATTTGTCAGCGATGCATTCCAATAAGCTGAAAGTTCTAATTTTTGAGACTTTTTCATTAAACGTTGTGTATTGAGATAACTTAAGCTATTCAAATGGGTGGTATGGAGAAATTCTATCTTCTAAAAATAATATGTTTTATACCTAATATTAAATGTCTAATAATGATTGTATGTTCTTTTCTTTAATAAAATCTTCAATTTCTAGGTGTGTAGTATGGCAATTTCTTATGGAGATGCCTTTATGTTGTTAGATAGTGTCTTCTAAAAACATATTGATGTCAGAGTTCATAAAATACACAGTGCCACAGAGGTTCATATTCAGTAAATGTTGGATTAAACATACTTGTAGATGTCAAAGGCGAGAATGTTACATGGGAATACAATGGGAATACAATATATATATATATATATATATATATATATATATATATATATATATATATATATAACTAGCCCTATCCTACTCTAATAAAAAAAAATGTTTTTGCTTTGGTGGGTGAGACCTACCATCACTTCCTGTCCTGAAATCTCCCCAACGCATAAGCAATACAAAATTATCAGAGGCTCTAACCTTTTTCTGAATTAAAAAAAAAAGTTGGGCATTAAATGGTTGCTCTTTGTTAAATGTGTTTTTAAGCTTGCTAGCTTTGATTACATGTATAATCATTGACATGAAAAGAGAACACCATAATTAGTAGACAAATTGCCAGTAAAATTCTAATATGTCACATACTGTATGCGGTATATAAAAAAATCTGTTGAGATTTATAAAACTTTCATAATTTGTGAAATTCAAAGTGCTTGCTCAGTGTATTTTGTGAAGTAATATGTGTGATTTTACTATGACATTTGTGGTTTTGGATGATTGTAAAGAAGACCAATGACAACCATGATAATAAAGTTACCTATGTCTTAAAGTAGAAGTAAACTCTCGTTTTTTACTTTTACCTACAGATAAGCTTATAATAAAGCTAACCTGTAGCTAACCTGTAGGTGAATAGGTTAGGTAAAGCTAACCTGTAGGTAAATATCCATTCAGGAAATATTCTAGCGAGCAGCAGTTGGTGACGTGACCGGGACATGCACGATAAAGGAACGGCATACCCGTTCCTTCAGAGCTATGTGCCGCGGCTGAGACTCCCATGTGCATGCACGTGAGTGACGTCATCATGGCTCAGCCAATCAACTGCCGGCTGCGGATGAACCCAGAAGGAAGACCAGGTGAAAATGGAAGCCCTGTCAGTGGTGTCAAAGCGCCCCTGGAGGGTTTCATTTCAAGTTAAGGCTTTCATGGGGTGAATACTAGCTTATTATGGCTTTACCTTGCAGGGAGAAGTTTTTTTTTCTATCCATGCCTTTACTATCGCTTTAATCATTCATTTTTACATGCTTTACTTTTAGAAAAATACTTTAGTGGATCAGTATTGTTTCTCAGTATCAGATTCATGTTTTAGATTATATAATCATAAATTATGCATAAAATCAGCTGTGCTTTTGTCTACTCAAAACTTACTTATCAGTAAAGCAGATAAAAATTATTGATTTATTCCCATACTGTATGTGTGTGTTAAGCATTTTATATACCTTACTAAAGAACAGCTACAGCACATTTCTAATCAGACTTCTTCCTTATTTGCAATAGACGTCTTGGTTTATTTGAAGTACAGTAATGGGTAGGCAAAATTGGTGTGAAATGTGCTCTCATGTGCCAAATAAAATCATACACAACTGTACACATAAAAAGCAAAAACAAACATAAGCAACGATAAAAAACAACAATGCCTTGATGCAAAAGTGCTAAGTGCAAGTGCAAATTGCATATGTAACCATACCCTAAGGCAAAGTGCTAATGTGCAATAAAACAATATAATCAAAGTGCTACAGTGATATCTGTGTAACCATGATAACACCAAATAAAGTCCATTGATTCAAATAAAAGTCCATAAGTTGATATCAGAAAAACATCCTTCAGTAATAAGATTAGAGTGAAGTAAGTGCTGCCAAAACGTGCATGCAATTGGGCAATATCTTTGTGTCACACTCGTGCCCCCTTCTTGTGCTGCACTCACTGGATAACTAGCCTCCACAGTGTCAAATGACTGTAAGTGGGGTCCTCATGGCTAACTCCTTGGTCTCCTCTGCCACAGTAAGCTCATGAAATGACAATAATAATACCCATAGCAGGACTCCGTATACCTCTTTTTATTCAGCAAGTTATTGTAGTAAACTTGCAGGAATCCAAACGAATACAAGCGTTGTATACAAAAAGCAGGAAGGTAATGGACCACTCTATGTAATATCATTGCACAAAGCAGGAAAGTATAGCCTCCTTTTTTATTTTAAAGTGATACTAAACACACACTATTTAATATATATTGTCCCTTCTCTTTTTGTATGTGAATGATTGCACTGTAATTATTTTAATTTTAAAAAATACATTTTTCCTAATCAATATACAGCTGTTACATGATTCAGATCTTTCCCAGCCTGTCTGCAGGGAAACATAAGCAGGAGGAGCTTCTAGTCCTCTGCTGCTGGTCACATGTTAAAAAAAAATGGAATACAGATTAAAAATAAATAATTATTCAATAAACTGTTTTAAATGGTCATACAAATATATATTTGAAATCAAATCTTTATTACTTTTTTGCAATAACAAGGTGTGGCCAGATTTCTGTTAGCCACAGGCTGTGTCATGCCCCTCCAGCCTGTGTCTTAGAATAAGAGGGAGGTGAAGCCTCCATCATTCTACATGTAATATTCCACCCCCATTGCATTTAGCTGGTTGGTGGGCATAGAGGAGGAGGGAGGGAGTGGGCTGTCATTTACCTCTGTGTATACACCCTCATGTGTGACCTAATAGTCACATGGGCTGCTCAGATGTGATAGGGAGGAAATTCTCAGCATAGAATCTCACTGAAAACAAGTGGGTTTAGTATAGCTTTATTAAAAATATAAATATCTTTTATAGTTTCTTGAAGTTTGTCTAGCTCTGATATTTACAATGACACACAAAGGTTCTTAACCGCTTGCCGACCAGCCGCCGTAGTTGTACGGCGGCAACATGGCTCGGCTGCGTGAATCGCCGTTATGTTAGGTTGCTTCCTTTTTTGGCCACTAGGGGCTCCCGCAATTGCTCGTGACACGGTGAGAACCGGTATCTCTGTGTATAAATCGGGATCTCTGAGGGGAAAAGAGACTGATCATGTGTTCCTACGAAGTAGGAACACTGATTTATCCCTTCCCCTAGCAATTCCCATCCCCCTTCAGTTAGAACACACACAAGGGAACACAGTTAACCCCTTGATCATCCCCTAGTGTTAACCCCTTCACTGCCAGTGACATTTTTACAGTAATCAATGCATTTTTATAGCACTGATCGCTGTATAAATGCCAATGGTCCCAAAAATGTGTCAAAATTGTCTGATGTGTCTGCCATAATGTTGCAGTCATGATAAAAATTGCAGATCACTGCCATTACCAGAAAAAAATAATAAAAATGCTATAAATCTAAGCCCTATTTTGTAGACACTATAACTTTTGCGCAAACCAATCAATATACGCTTATTGCAATTTTTATTACCAAAAATTTGTAGTAGAATACATATCAGCCTAAACTGAGAAAAAAATTAGCTTTTTTAAAAAAAATGGAGATATTTATTATAGCAAAAAGTACAAAATATTGTGTTATTTTCAAAATTGTCGCTCTTTTTTTGTATATAGCGCAAAAAATAAAAACCGCAGAGATTATCAAATACCACCAAAAGAAAGCTCTATTTATGGGAAAAAGAAGACGTCAATTTTGTTTGGGTACAACGTCGCACAACAGTGCAATTGTCAGTTAAAGCAATGCAGTGCTAAATCGCAAAAAATAGCCTGGTCATTCAGCAGCCAAATCTTCTGGGGCTGAAGTGGTTAAAGATCATCACTGTATTTTATGGATCTACTGTAACAACAGATTTCAAAATCAGATGGTGCTGTGTTACGTTTACACAACACAAAATGATTAGCCAATTTTGATAAAACTGCAAATAATTTTAAATTGCAGCAGTGAAAGTTTGTGTGCGCTCAACTGCAGAATGTCAATCAATAACAAGTATTATTATTGTAAGTCCCTTGCCCTACATATCCTGCTTGCCCTGACAATATAAATATTCATAAAAGACAATACCAGCTGCAATTATTACAATTACATAGAACTGCTTTGTCACTTTCTTATTTTCATATTTTAGCTCCAAGCACCCTATTGCACAGGTATTTTACCATACATTGTGCTTAGGATGCATTAACCACTTGACAACTGGACACTTAAACCCCCCTTCTGCCCAGACCAATTTTCAGCTTTCAGTGCTCTCACACTTTGAATGACAATTACTCAGTCATGTAATACTGTACCCAAATGAATTTTTTGTCCTTTTTTTCTTTCAAATAGAGCTTTCTTTTGGTGGTATTTGATCACCTCTGGGTTTTTTATTTTTTGCTCTATAAATGAAAAAAGACTGAAATTTAAAAAAAAAAACGCATTTTTCTTAGTTTCTGTGATAAAATTTTGCACATGGCACTGATGACAGATGGCACTAATACGTGGCACTGATGACACGTGGCACTGATGACAGATGCCTCTAATACGTGGCACTGATGACAGATGACACTAATACGTGGCACTGATGACAGATGACACTAATACGTGGCACTGATGACAGATGGCACTAATATGTGGCACTGATGACACATAACACTGATAACAGGTGGCACGTGACACTGACAGGTGGTACTGATGACAGATGGCACTGATACGTGGCACTGATGACAGATGGCACTAATATGTGGCACTGATGACAGATGGCACTTATATGTGGCACTGGGAACAGATGACACTGAGGACAGATGGCAGTGGGGACAGATGGCACTGACAGATGGCAGTGGGGACAGATGGCACTGACAGATGGCAGTGGGGACAGATGGCAAGGGGAAAGATGGCACTGACAGGTACTGTGGTCACTTTATTTTCTGTTTTTTTTCTGACACTCACCGCTGCAGCCATGAGCTCTCTCCTCACACGCTGTCTCTGTGTGAGGAGGGAGAGCCGCCGATGAGAGATGATCACATATATTTACATATAAGATCATCTCCCATTGGAAGCTCCGATTGCGCTGTAAACGGCCTCTGTGATTGGCCATTTACAGTGATCTGTGACTGGCTGTGCCCAAGGAACACGGCCAACACAGAATTTCTCTGATGCACGCCCGTGGGAACGCGCATCGCGAGAGTAAACAGGAGGACGTCCAGGGACGCTATCCCGGCAATTGGCGTCCGTGCTGTAGCCGTCTTTCAGCTATAGCGCTGGCGCAAAGTGGTCTATATTCATCAAAATTTTTATATTGTGACATATAATTGCAAATGCAAGAACAAAAGTTCAAGCATTGTTACATTTATTTTATTATTATTATTATTATTCACTGCGTTCTTACATATAAAGCAGTGTGCTGGTAGCTTATTGAAATATTCAGTGATGGGAGTAAGTCACACATGTGCAAGTCACAAGCAAGTCTCAAATCTTAACCTTCAAGTCACAAGCAAGTCCCAAGTTACTGTGGCGAAAAGCAAGCAAGTTAAGTCGAGTCCCTGCTAGAAGTCAAGCAAGTCAAGTCAAGTCATTTATTTTGGTCAAGTCACAAATTAAGTCAAAATACTGATCTACCCCGAAGCCGGGACTCGGGGGGAGCTTTCTTTTGTGGGGGGGCGGCTTTTGCCTAGGCCAAGACACAGCACTGGTGGTGCCAAGTCATTGCAAGTCAAATAGCCCAAGTCAAAGTCAAGACGCAAGTCATTAGTGACAAGTCAAAGTCAAGTTGAGTCATTTATTTAATTTTGTCAAGCAAGTCGCAAGTCCTCAAACAGGTGACTTGAGTCTGACTCGAGTCAAGTCATGTGACTCGAGTCCCCCACCTCTGGAAATATCATATAACTTTGGTTAATTTATCTACTGGCAGCTGAAAATTTAATTGGCAGATTCATAGACACAGCAATAGAAGAACACACTTTCATGTTCATTCTTAAATCTCATGATACTAGAACAGCTATTCTTTTAGTTTGCTTTGAGCTGTAAGTGTTTTAAAAGAGTTGATTTAAAAAGAACCACCTAATGTTTCCTAACAAGAGCTATGTCCCTCCTATTAGAGAAGTCCCTTTGGTTACTAAATAAATATTTTTCACATTCACAAGATCCAATTAATTCTCTGCATGTGGCCAATAAGATTCCTAATAGGAATAAGTGAAGTAATTTCAATAAAACTGATATTGCAATAAAATTACTGATCTTGCCATTGGTGAAATTTAGCGAGAACTCAGTTTCACTCTCTGAGCTGTCTGGGTAAATTTTGAAAAGAAAATTACTTTTTTCTCGGTATAGTTTTTTTTGGGGTGAGGAAGGGGGTGGTGTACTTAAGGGGGATTAAATCACTTTATCTTGTGTTCTTTATATTGGTGTTTTTTGTGTGTTTTTGATTTTTTTGTGTACTGTGTCTTTAGACTTCTTTTTTTCACTTCCATAACCCTCAAGAGCCATATATAGTGGAGCATTTGTCTTAGAGGGCAAAGTTCTCCTTAGAGCCCGTGACACCATTAAAAAATATCTTAATTTAACCTTTCTCATTGACTCCAATGCATTTCACCAAAATGGCAATCCCAGTTTTTGTTAGGACATGTCTACCATGTTAAAAGTTGCCATACTTTTAACAGATCTGTAAAACCAAAATATATTTTATTCAACCATAGAGTCAATGAGGCAGGAGACACATACATTTTCCACCAAAAAAGGTGTGTAAAGGTTATCCATAACCTCCTTTTGCAGAAAAGTGGGCAGCAATAGAGTAAGTAAGCAAGCAACTGTTCTCAAAATGGCTGACCACTTAGGTAAGGTATTTTTACTAGCACATAAAACAATCCATTTTGTGATGCTATATTCATGTTTTCATTTTCCTAAAAACAATGTATTGTGCATAAAGACAAATGATTATTTCACAAAAAGATTGATTATACAGTTTAAAAAAAAGAATGAATTAGTAGAAATACTAACTCTACACCTCCTGTCAGTTGTTTTCCTAGTGGGAACATCTGCAAGCAGCTCATCTGACTTTTAAGCTGGCCATACATGAGTCAGTTTTTTCCATTCAGCCCATGGGTCGAACAAAAGAACTGACCCGATTCCCTCATCCACACATTTGAGGTGGATGTTGGAATCCTCCCCTCTGGCTTAGTCCCGATGAGCGGGGCAAAATGCTTCAGGGTGCATGGTTTGGTGGAGACATGTAGGCTGGTCGAGAGTGGCAGTGATCCTCTATATTTTACATTTGTTATCACAAGGGTTTGTTAACCCTCTATGTGATTGTTTTGGGCAGGTGACAGGAACTCTTTATAGAGTAGGGGTCTAATATCCCCCAAAGTCTCCCCTTCCCTTCACAGCATCTAACCGAGCACAGATCAGTCAGAGCGAGAGAACCCAGGAACCTTGGGGGTTACTGCACTGCCATCTCTGTGAAAGTAGTTTGCTGCTATACAGATTCCACATCACTTTCACATTCAAGCAGGGAGCCAGCTGAAGAAAACCATCACAAGCTGATGGCTGCTATTGCAGTCTTCAGCTTGTGATTAACAGTTCGCTCTTTGGACGTACTATGTTCGATCAAAGAGCTGAACTAGTTGAGTGGTACTTCACTATTATTAGCCTCCTTTTCTATGCATATGGCATTGGTGTACATGCCTATGGGACTGTAGGCAGTATTTTTTCTAAATTAATAAACACCAATACAACCTTTTGGAAGCAAACTTGGCCGTGGCCATTTTTATTATTGGTTTCAAACATACTTTATTCAAGATTTCAAGCAATATTATTTTAAGTTTGAATTGTTATTACTTAAACAATGGCTCAGCCACTATGGCTCAAGCCATAAATTTCATATTGATTTTAAAACATTCCATAACTCATAAATTCAAATTACTATATCAGCTTAGTCATAAAAACTCAAGCTGGAATCCTATATAACACAAAGTCCCCATTTTAATAAAAAAGGTGACCCAACCACATAATAATAGGCCACGACAAAATGGGGCAGGAGGGGAGCACCACAAAGATTCCTCCTGAGGCGATTGAGCTCTGGGGTTTGGGACCCCCTTTATATAGCCCCCAAAATGTTCCAAAACTTTCTAGGAGGTCATGTGACCCCCTAGAAAATTCAAACCCACCAATCAGCTGACCCTTTCTAGAAGGCTCCTCACATGTTATTACATGTGAATGGGGAGTCTTGAAACCTGCCAACATGTCAAAGATCCCTTGAAGAGAGAGGGGATAATAGAAACCCATAAACCCCTCACTCACTCAAGGGGGCCTTGAAACTCCTTTACTGCCACAGTCCCATAGGGAAGGGAAGCCTTAAAAAAAAGCATTCCCCCTTTTCCTCATTACATTAGGATGTGCATCCCAGAGCACAAACACATATGGGCGTGTATCAGCAGAGCAGTGGACGGTGTCAGTAGAGCAAAGATTGGTGTCAGCATGGCAGTGGACAGTGTCAGTAGTTTTGTTATTATTATTATTTTTTACACTTTTATTTTTTTTATTTTTTCCTACAATATTTTTTATTCTTTTTTTTCCTATTTTTTTAGGAGCCCCATTATGGGGTTTATGTGAAATATCAGGGGTCTAAACAGACCTCCATTGTATCACTTTTGAGACAGAGAAAGAAACTGAGGACAGAGATTCCCCAGTCACTTTCTCTGCAGCCTGCATTAAACATAGTCTACTATGCTTTAGTTAGGAATGAAGACAGGAGTGATCAGTACAGATCACTCACTGTGTTCATTCAGAAAAGCAAAGGGCCAGTTCATGAAATATTTACCAGCCCCTTCCCCACTCCTGAGAGAATAGGAGGGAAGCTGGCAGCACTGCAGGGGGGAGGGAGGAAGTAGAGGGAATCAATACCACACCGGGTGATTAGGGTGTGCCCAGGCCCACCCAGCACACCCTGTGTGCACGCCTATAGCATATGGGATTTCTATCCTGATGCATCTATCTGTGATATAAAAGAGAAGTTGTGCTGACCCCAAAAACAAACAAATGTGAACAAGTGATGGATAGCTGCTAGCAAACAAACAAACCAAGTCCCATCAAATATAAAAAGAATACGTGCAGCGCTAAAAAGTGAGTGAATCAAACATAAATACAAAAGATTGGTGATTGAAACCAAATATGAAATGATATTATTCTACACAATAAACACTGGTGAAGTGTATATAAATGTCCAAACAAAATGTGTTGATTATAAAAATGTCCAGTAACAATATGACTGACTGCAATCAAAAACTGGAGTCAATGCATAAAAGGAGTCTTCTCAGATAGAGGGGGTGCTTGGACCCATGATGTTGACTGGAGACTGGAAAGCACATCAATCATGGGCAACACGACATAAACATCTAGAGTAAGGTACTCTTACCAGATTGAGTGGGACGTATCAGCCATATAGCAGTACGTCTATCAGAGCTTGTGGAGGTAGCCTCCCGTGAACTCTCCCCAAAGAGTCTCCCTTCGATCACGATCTCCGATTGGCCAGGTTATCACTTGAGTCACGGTCACCGATAGCCAGGACAGTCAACGGTGGAGGTGGACAGCTCTCTCGCACGCTCTCAGGTTCCAGGCAGGTTCAAAGGGACCAATCATGGATAAAGTCATGGAGAAAAAAGAAAAAAGGGTCTCCACATGGCGCAGGTCAAAAATAAAGGGATTTATTGAATAAAAAACCTTACAGAGTAAAAAGTGATCACTAGATAAAAATTGGTGGCAATGTGGAAAGCTGAACGCCCTATGAGTTTCAACTAAAGAGCCTTCAACTGGGGCATGAAAACACTTTTTATATCTATCTGTGATCCAGATTCCTATATGAGGATGATAGTCTGGTGTCATTTATACAAATGTGCTTTCTGACCCTAATCTTGGGGGTTGATTGTGACAGTGAGCTGCTCTCCTATGGAATTAATCACTGGGTGTTTGTAACCACTTTAGCAGCACAACGGTAGCAGGAAAAAAAATGTATTTGCATCTTGGGTGCCTTATCATGGACTTATAGATGTTTTATGGTATATATTTTATTTTTATACCTGCTTCATTAATATTTACTAAGAACATAATAGGTTGTGATTAGTAATCCAACCACTAGATGGAGTATAATCATTTGTTGCCACTTTTATGTATTTTGTTTTTATATTTGATACAATTTTATATTTTATAAAGTCTGCTTCCATTTGACCTCCAACTGCCATGGTGCTGCACACATGATCAGTTATGACATCAGCCATTTGATGGTTTGACAGTTTGGTTGAGGAAACAAACAAATGTGACAGTTAGCAATCCTGACATTCAAGGAATATAACTTTTTTGAAACTGTTAAATCAATGGGTTTAGTTCTGCTTTATGATTTACTTCTGCTCAGGGGCTCTGAGCTCCAGAAAAATGGCAGCCTCTAGCAAGAAGAAACAGGAGCAATGCTGGGGCAATTTACAGCACACAGTAATTTTGGTAGCAGAATTATTAATGTGGAATGTATGTTGCTTGCTAAAGAACATTATTTTTTATCAAATTGTTATAGGTGAAGTTCCACCTTACAATAGCTGTCACTTTTTTGAAAATAAGGATGCTTAATCTGGTGTGTTAGGTTTGTGATCTCAGCCTATTGTGTTCAGTTTTCAGATAAAGCTGGGAGTTGAAGTCTTCTGGTAAAAGGCTGTCATGGGAATCAAGCAGACTGGATGCCACCTTTTAGCTTAGTCATGACACATTTCTCACAGCAATAAGCAGTGAACAATAAATCACACTGGGTATTGCGTATCAATATTGCTGTTTTTTTTAAATAGTTTGATCCTGTGTGAGGTTTATATGCTCCTCTAGTGGACTTAATCTCTGTGCCTCCAACTGTATAGTGGGTTCCTATAGATATTCAACAATGGCGATTTTAATTGTTTTCAAAAGCCAATCAATGACCACATCCCCTTGAGGAGGAATTTTTGCTTGGAGTACTTGGGGGGGGTGAAGTACTGGGGGATTTTCCCAATTATTATAAAATTCAAAATGCTAACCACAACATACAAGGCCATCCACAACATCGCCCCCAGCTACATCACCAACCTCATCTGCAGATATCGCCCAAATCGTCCCCTCTGCTCCTCCCAGGACCTCCTGCTCTCTAGCTCCCTTGTTACCTCCTTTCATGCTCATCTTCAGGACTTCTCCAGAGCCTCTCCCATCCTCTGGAATTGCCTGCCCCGGTATATCCGATCAGCTCCTAACCTGTCCACCTTTACGAGATCCCTTAAAACTCACTTATTCAGGGAAGCCTATCCCACACCCACCTAACAACCCCATCAAATCATTCCCCACATCTATTACCTTTTGTACCACCACCCCCTCCCTTTAGAATGTAAGCTCTACGAGCAGGGCCCTCCTGTCCCTTCTGTATTGTACTGTAATTGTACTGTCCCCCCTCTACATTGTAAAGCCCTGCGTAAACTGTTGGCGCTATATAAATCGTGAATAATAATAATAATAATTATTGTCTTGAATGCTCATTTGTTGGCAGTATATTGTCATGACTGCCTTTTTGTTGCCTGTACATTGTTACATTTGACTGTTTGCCACCTGTGTATTGTAATGATTGCCTATTATTTGCCCATGTATTGCAACAATTGGCTGTTTGTTGCCCGAGTATCGTTCATAATTGCCCATTTGTAGCCTAAATATTATCATCAGGATTTACATTTTTGGCTACATTTTTAGGTCACTTTTTTGAGAATCATATTAACATAAATTAATTTTCTGCAGACCTTTCACTATCAAAGTTTTAGCCTCATATTTTGCTGTAGTATACTACATATTCTTTTATTAAACCCTTGAATTGTATTATATTTTATTTATTTATTTATTTATTTTACATACATCAACAACACTGAATATAGGAAAATTTTCACTCTCTTTATTGCCATTATTCATGTATTTTTTTTTTTATTTCATAATTGTTACTGAAAATAATTTTGATAAAGGAGCAGGGTGGGATGCATTAAAAAAGAATATTCTTTAGGTGTCAAATATGTTACTTACAACAGTGCAGCTAACATGTTCATAAATTAATATGTCTCCTCTGAAAGTCTGCCTTTAAAAGAGTAAAAAGTAATTGATTCATCATAAAGTGTATATAATAACCATATGCATCCATCATTAGATTTTAATAATTAAAAATGCACTTGATCCAAAGTTAGCAAAGTAGATTTTTTACAGTAATAAGTATGGACAGAAGACACTCATTTTGATGGCACTGTCAGCGATGGCAGGGGTCATGTTCCTGCTGAGTAAGACAGCCAAGAGGAGCTTCATTAAATAGTGACCTCTCTCAAAGGGACTAATAATAGCACACTTTCAATATTGAGTTAGGAATGAAGTTATTATATTTGCTATGCTCCAAATGACACTGGCTCTACATAGGACAAGGATATATTCTTTAAATAATTAGAAAAAGTGAGTGGTCAAGTTAAAAACAAGACACATTGACAGCAATGAGGAAAATGAATGTTTGAATAGATAAAAATAACCAAGACAAAGTACATTGAGAATAAGAAGGGTTAGAGATATACATCGACTTATGATATTATGAGTTATTTATTATTGCAGAATTTATTATTAGTAGTTAAATTCCCCCACATTCAAATCCAAAATGTTATATGAATAGTCACTGAGGATCATAAACCACACAGACTAATTCTTCAGTGTAGGAAGTCACAAGCGAGTAGAGAATCCACCATGGCAGAAGATCCAGAATAGGGTGGAGACTTTCTTTTGATACCTTCTTCATAGCCATCAATTTGTTTAACTCAGTCACTACTATTTTATACATTCCATGCAAATGTTTTTATTGTTGTGTGTTTAAATAAAGTACATATATATTTTTATCTATTTCTACTACATTGTGTTTAGTGCCTTCAAAGTCCCATCTGCAGGGGATTTTCTTGTTCCAGAATAGGATCACCAACACCCTTATATTTATTATGCAAAAATATCAAATGATAATACAAAAAACACTGGATAAAAATCCCATCACCAGCACCTCAGTAAAAAATGAAAAATAAACAGCATCAAGGTGCAGCTGCGTCATAAAAATCCACACACATACATATGTAAACATAACATCCCTGGGATAATAGAGCACCTGACATTATGGTGAAGAAAAATTCACTGTTGAAACACCATAGATAAGGAATATTCCAACAGTGTACGGAATGGTTGAGCAAACATGGGGGGCTCTATGAGTGCAGCAAGGTGGGAGGGGGAGGGGGAGGGGAAGCAAGTTTTTCCTATGACCACCGTGGATAGCAACTCCAGGCAGATTCCTGTGAGCATGTGTGGGATAGAAAGCCGACATCGATGGTGATGTCAGTGCGCCATCCACGTGGTGTCGTGACGACCGACTAGTTTTGCCCAATCAGCTTGAGCTTCTTCTGGCCCAGAATAGAGAGACCTTGGATAGTTTCCAGGCTTTGTATAGTATTTTTTGCCCCTGTCAGGATGAACAAGATCAATTTGCAAGTGAGTTTAGGGATACTCGGGATGAATCCGTTAAGCAAGGCTATTGTTTGGGGAGATTGCACAGCCCTTGACCTTGCAAATGAGGTGGAAGATATTGTTCCAAAACCCTCTAAGTTTTGGGCATTCCCATCAGATGTGTAGCATAGTACCCAAACTCAAACGTGAGGAGGATGGAAACATGAACGCTAATCTGGTTGGGACCAGGTACCATCGCATGAAGATTTTAATATTGGCTTCCATGAGTGAGGCATTGAAAATGCCTTTGATTGACCAAGCAAAGGACTTGTGCCAATCCTCCAATTCCCATGTGGTCTGGAGGTCTTTTTCCCAAGCTTGCATGTAAGGTAATTTGTTGGCATTCCTTGCAAGTGACGCATAGATTATAGAAATCCCTCCCCTCTGCTCCATGGCCTGACCGCACCAGCATTCATAATCTGTGAACGCCGGAGGGTTTGGTTTATTTTTCCATGTGGAATGAATGAAATGGGAGATTTGGTGGAATCTGAATTTTTCATTGGTGGGGAGCTCTAGTTCCTTTTTGAAGTGTCTAAGGGGTAATGGGCCTGTGCTGGAATAGAAATGTCCAATGCGGTACTCCCCCTTGTCTAGCCACCATTTGAAGGCTTTGATGTTCATGCCCAGCATAAATAATGGATTATTAAATATATGGGCTAGTGGTTGGGTATCAGAGACCAGGGAGGGAAGTTTCCTCAGCGAGTCCCACAAGGAGAGTGAGTGTGAGAGGGTCGGGGATAGGATAGGGGGTCTGCCTGTTTCTCTATGGTCACCCAATCTGTTTTTTCAACTTTGAGGTAGATGGTGGATAATTGTGCTAACCGTGCAGCTTGGTAATAGAATATGCAGCTTGGCAGGCCTAGCCCCCCTGAGTGGAAAGACTGAATAAGTTGCGTTGTGACAAGCGGGGGCCTGTCTTATTCCATATGAATTTGGTGATCTTTCCCTGAAAGGTTTTAAGATGGTCCCTTGTGATCGGGATAGGGAGGGAGCGGAATAAATATAGCAACCTAAGCAGGAGGGTCATCTTGACTGAGTTAATTCTGCCCATCCATGCCATATTATGTAAAGCCCAGCTCCTGAGTTCTGATTCTAGCTTTTTGTAGATTGGGGGTAGTTTGCTTGGTATAGGCGCTCAACCTCGGGTGTGAGGTTGAGTCCCAAGTATTTGATGGAGGTGCAACTCCATTTGAATTTGAAGGTGTCCTGTAGTTGGGAGACAAGGGAGTGTGGCAGTGATACATTTAACGCTTGAGATTTTGCCATATTTACTTTTAGACCTGATATTTCAGCAAATTTATTTAATAAGTGACTAAATAAGTTGGGAAGCGAGGAGGCTGGGGAGGTTATGAAGAGCAGCAAATCGTCCGCGAACAGGGCGCATTTGTGGGTTGTTCAGCCGCACTGAACTCCCCCGATATCTGGATGTGTGCGAATAGCTTTCGCCAATGATTCAAGCATCATGGCAAATATCAGGGGAGACAGTGGATAACCCTGGTGCGTGCCCCTGGGGTTTAAGTGGAACCCCTGTAGTCTAACCCTGGCTTCTGGTGCAGAGTATAAGGCTTCCAGGATCCCTAAAAAGTTCAGACCGAATCCTCAGCGTCGCAAGACCGCAAAAAGATATGTCCAGGAAACTGAATCGAAGGCCTTCTGAAGGTCCAACTATAAGAGCATACCCTCTTGCTTGGTTCCCCCCTCCCATCCCGATTGCAGTATTGAGATTAGGTCTACCGCTCTTCGCACTTGGTCAGGTCCCCCTCATCCTGGAATGAATCCCACCTGGTCCTTATGAATATATTGACCTATAAATGCTGCTAGGCGGTTTGCTAAGACTTTGGTTAGGATTTTTAAGTCATTATTGATTAAAGAAATGGGTCTGTAGTTCCCTAATATTCCTGCATCTTTTTCGGGCTTGGATATTAGGGAGATGTATGCCGAATTTAGTTGGTTTCCTAATGGGGTTCCATTTTGCCTTGAGTTGAAAAATCTAGTGAGGTATGTGGTTAGGGTTTCAGCAAATGTTTTATAATAAGGCGCTGAGAAGCCATCTGGCCCTGGCGCCGTCCTCCCTTTCAGTTTTTTGATAACCTTTGCAACCTCCTCAGATGTGATGGGTGCTTCTAGTTCTGCTCTGTGATTTTCACCTAAAGATGGGAGGTGTAATTTATCCAGGAAAGCTTCTATTCGTGTTTGTATTTGCTCTGTATAGATCATTATAATAGTCCTGGAAGGTCTGCATTAGGGATGAGCCTGATGTTCGAGTCGAACATCGGGTGTTCATCTGTTCGCCAAATAGCGAACAATTTGGGGTGTTTGCGGCAAATTCAAAAGCCGCGGAACACCCTTTAAAAGTCTATGGGAGAAATCAAAAGTGCTAATTTTAAAGGCTTATATGCATGGTATTGTCATAAAAAGTGTTTGGGGACCTGGGTCCTGCCCCAGGGGACATGTATCAATTCAAAAAAAAGTTTTAAAAATGGACGTTTTTTTGGGAGCAGTGATTTTAATAATGCTTAAAGTGAAACAATAAAAGTGAAATATTCCTTTAAATTTCGTACCTGGGTTTTTTTTATAGTATGCCTGTAAAGTGATGCATGTTTCCCGTGTTTACAACAGTCCCTGCACAAAATGACATTTCTAAAGGAAAAAAGTTATTTAAAAGTACACGCAGCTGTAATGAATTGTCTGTCCCGGCAACACACATAAAAGTCATTGAAAAAAACGTCATGGGATTCCCCCACAGTCCATTACCAGGCCCTTTGGGTCTGGTATGAATATTAAGGGGAACCCCGAACCAAAATTTAAAAAAAAAAATTTACATGGGGGTCCCCCCAAATTCCATACCAGGCCCTTCAGGTCTGGTATGGATATTAAGGGGAACCCCACGCCAATATTAAAAAAAAAATGGCGTGGGGGTCCCCCTCAAAATCCATACCAGACCCTTCAGGTCTGGTATGGATTTTAAGGGGAACCCTGTGCCAAAATAAAAAAAAAATGGCGTGGGGGTGCCCCCAAAAATCCATACCAGACCCTTATCTGAGCACGCAACCTGGCAGGCTGCAGGAAAAGAGGGGGGATGAGAGAGTGCCCCCCCTCCTAAACTATACCAGGCCACATGCCCTCAACATGGTGAGGGTGCTTTGGGGTAGCCCCCCAAAGCACCTTGTCCCCATGTTGATGGGGACAAGGGCCTCATCCCCACAACCCTTGCCCAGTGGTTGTGGGGGTCTGCGGGCAGGGGGCTTAGCGGAATCTGGAAGCCCCCTTTAACAAGGGGACCCCCAGATCCCAGCCTCCCCCCTATGTGAAATGGTAACGGGGTACAAATGTACCCCTACCATTTCACAAAAAAAGTGTGAAAATGTTAAAAATGACTTGACATGGCTTGGGGACAAGTCCTTTATTAAAAAATAAAAAAATAAAACTGCCCCATGTAGTCTTCTTCTTCTCTTGCTCCGCCGACGGACCGAAAAAGAAAAAAAAATCGTGTTACTAACGCGTCCCGCCCCCCTCTGATGCTACGGGGAAGCCATAGGGATGTCCCCGTGTGTCAGAAGTGGGCAGGGTCACCCGGCAATGTCACTGTGTGGCCCCACCCTCAGTTATAAAAGAGCTGTCACCTGAGATGACCGTCATCACAGCAGGTTCCTCCCATGTAGGCAGGACGGTCACGTTTTTTCTCATGGGGTCTCTTTTGTGTTGTTTACTTAAACTGGTGAGTTCTTTCTCAAGCCTCTCTATTTCTCCCAACCTTTCCCTTTTCTGTTGTGCGGCAATCTGCATAAGCTTGCCCCGAATTGTCACTTTGTGGGCCGCCCAGAGTGTCTCTGCTGAAATATCCTCCACATCATTGAGGCAGAAGTATTCCTGCAGAGCCCGTTGTATTTCTGTGAGTCTAATGGGATCATTCAGGGTGGATTGGTTTAGGAAGTATGTTATCTAGGTGCATCTCTACACATTGCTAATAGAACCATTGAGTGGTCCGACCAGGCCACGTCCAAGATGGTGGATTTGATGGCTAACGGTATGTGACGTATGGAGATTAGGATATGGTCAATTCTCAAGTATGACTGGTGTGGGTTTGAAAAGTGCGTAAAGTCCTGATTGGTAGGGTTTAGTTCCCTCCATATAGACATATGTATATATACGGCTAAGCCGTATTGGAAGATTAATTTTGCTATTTGAACACTAGCTTTACCGGGCCTAACAATTTGTGTTTTGAGGGGTTTAGTCTTATCAAGGCCTGAGTCGAAAGCCGTATTGGAGTCACCTCCAAGGATTGTGATGCCCTCCATTAGAGGTCCTAGAGCTTGAAACATCTGCTGAAAGAATTTCGTCTGTCCTCTGTTAGGGGCATAGTATGATATGAAAGAGTATTGATGGTCATCTAGAGTACCTTTTACCAGGAGGAATCTTCCATCCGGGTCCCTGTCTTCCAACTGTGGGGTAAATTGCAGTGTGTAGATAATAAGATCTTGACTCCCTTCGTTTTGTCCTCGGCATTTGCCAGGAAGAACTGGGAGAAGTGTGCATGGAGGAACGATGGGGTGTACCGCGCCGGGAAGTAGGTTTCCTGCAGGAGAACTAAGTCAATGTGGTGGGAACGGTATGCCTGAAAAGCTTTCCATCTTTTCACTGGCAAATTTAACCCCTGTGCGTTATGAGAGATTTTTCGTAGGGGAGGAGTTGCGATATTGTCATTAGCCATGGAGCAGACAGAGATGATAGCTATTCGTTCTATGGTCACTTACCTTGTCCCAAAGAGGAGTTTAGGAGAAGTTGGTTTTTAATGGGGCTGTCAGGACCTCCAAGGCCACTTCGCAGTGAAGTAGCATCAGCAGGCTAGCTGAAAAAGAGAAGAGTTTAGAAAAGAGAAAGTATGAGTTTAGTAACATTAGAACATTGGGGCCTATTACTGGCCCGGAATGAAAGAAGGGGAGAGGCTCCCTTCTTTCATTCAAAACAAATATTTTTTTATAGCCCGTAATCAGGGCTATTTTCTCACCACTTAGAATTGAAAACAGCATATCTAAGTGGCAAGAGGAGGCGCAAGGCGTCTGCCCCGGCCCTGAACAGCTCTGAAAAAACTTTAACATAAACTTATGCAGACTCAACACTACAGGTTCTCCCATCATTTGCTCAGACTGGGAGGTCCAGGTGAGAAAGGCAGAGAGGGCGGGGGGGTAATGTAATTTATTGGGGAGGTTTGGGATATTAGTTTGTTTCTGTAAGGGAAACTGGGGCAAACACCCCTAAACTTGTCAACAACAACAATTGTGTAAATGGGTGTCGAGGTTCATCCTCGAAAATAAAGAGTTCTCAGGCAGGGAGTCTGGCCTGACAAGAAGTAACCAATTGGATCGAGGGTTCTCGAGTCAGGGGGCTAGATTTTCTCTGACTCGCTTGGGCTTGGCTTTTCCCCATAGTGGCGAGGTGGGGCTCGTTGGGGTGGGACATTTGGCTGACCCCTGCTGCATGTTTGAAGTGTCCATCGCAGACTCTTGGATGATGAGTTTGAGGTCTAGCAGCAATCGTTCACCTTCTGGGAAGCTGTAAATTGCATGTTGTTTACCCTTATAGGAGAATTTTAAGGTGAAGGGGAATGCCCATTGATATTTAATGTCCCTCTTAGTAACGGCGACAAGGAGGGGTTTTAAGGATCTCATTTTCTGTATGGTGAACAGGGAAATATCCGCGAATATCTGGATAGCGTGTCCCTAGAACTGCAGCTGGTCTTGTTGACGAGATCTCTTCATCACTTCTTCCTTGATGGAATAAAAGTGGGGTTTCACCACAATGTCTTTGGGAGACCGGTCTTTCCTGGGTGGGCCCAGGAATCTCTGGGCTCTATCCAGTTCCAGTTTGTCTGCCGGAACAGAGGGGATGAGGGTTTTGATAACATCCTGTACTGCTGATGGAATATCAGTAATGTATTCGGGGAGCCCCCGACCCTAAAATTGTCTCTCCTCGATTGATTCTCGAGGTCGCCGATCCGGGCATGGGCAGTATCACGTTGTTCCTGGAGAAAGTGTAAATGATCTGTATTTTGGTTGGCTCTGGTAATAGTAATGTCCAGTTTATGTTCTATGGTTTCTATTTTTGCACCCAGGTTGTGGAAATCTGACTGAATGCCTCTGGTAATCCTGTCCGCCGTTTGGGTCAGTCCCTTATCCAGCAGCTCTGAGATTTTGGAGAAGAGATCAGAGACATTAAAGGTGACATCCAGGGCTGGTTAATCTGGGGCTGGTGTCTGGGTGTTCAGGGGTTAATTCCAGCGGGGACAGTCCATAAGACCACATGGAGCGCTCTATGAGGGACACTGTGGATGCTGGTGATGAAGTGAGGGCATTATGTACAGTGCCTGGCATATGGGCGTGTAGGAAAGGGTTGCTGGAGTCAGCACTTGCCTGGCTGCTGCTGAGTCTTCCGCGGCCTGGTCCCGCGCCTGAGACACGGCCGCCATCTTGGATATGTCCTGG
This sequence comes from Aquarana catesbeiana, assembly GCF_042186555.1. Classification (NCBI taxonomy): domain Eukaryota; kingdom Metazoa; phylum Chordata; class Amphibia; order Anura; family Ranidae; genus Aquarana; species Aquarana catesbeiana. The sequence goes on along the minus strand of NC_133333.1, from coordinate 121,866,982 downwards.
TTTTCTAGGGACTAAAACACATGTCTGATTTATGTGCACCTGGTACTTGAATATGTTATTTACATATGGTTTACATTCCTTCTAGTATCTTTTTCTTCTCTTCTTTGCTCTTTTCTTTTTTACTTCTTAGCAGGTTCTATGGTCTTCTATATTTCAGATATGTGACATTGTGACAATGTGTCATTGGGGTCCTTTGGAATCATAGAAGACTAAGATCGGATGACCTATTTAAACAGATGCTGATCCTGTCAACTTATGAGTCTTTTTGTCTTTGATAAGTAAATTTGCAGTAGAATAATAAGGAATTTGCTCTGTTTATAACCTGTCATTTTGTATTAACATTGAAACCTTGACACAGGTTTGTAATACTATTTTTGAAAAATAATAAAATTTGATTATTCAAAAAACACCCTATTTTTTACTGACCCTCAAATGAAAATATGGAACCCTCAAATAATGAAAATACAATAATAGGATGCCTCAAACCTGCAACAAGCAAAACCATTCAACCTCCTATAGTAGGAGGAAATTAAGAGTCTTCATAGTCTTTGGCAGGGATGCTCTTCAGGCATTTGGAGGAAAAATTAAAACTTGTAAAAAGTTTTGAAAAAAAAAAGAACCCCTAGATTAATGAAAGCAAAATCATTGAAAGACTGCTGCATGTCACTAAAACAACCAAACTGGGTGGTCAAGTGGATTATCGGAAATGATAAGAGGTGGCAGAGAGAAAAATTGATACAGAAGGCATAAGAAACAGCAGAGACAGGTGATAGTAGTGAACTTAATTCTTCCTCACAAAAATCAATGTGAAGAGGGAAAATGTATAATAAAGAAGCTAAAATCAAAAAGTGAAGTTAACTTTTGCAGACAACACTAAATTTGACCGATGAGAATGGTGCTGCTGCAGAAGTTGGGGGAGTTTGTCAATTTATTTAAATAGGGATGAGCAAAGTGACCTGCGTGATTAGGTGTCTGTTTATGAAGCAGTGAAATCTATTCACTGCTTCATTCTCCGGAATTCACAGAGGAGATCTCTCTCCTCTGTGTGCCTGTTTATGAAGCAGAGTAGATCGCTTCACCTTTGAAGGAGTGAAACGATCTACAAACATTTCCAACAGTGGAGAATGGCCCCTGATACTGGAATCTCGTGAGACTTTATGAGATTATAGCACCAGAAATTCACAGAAACACAGAGATAAATTATAACCGCTCAGTACACTGACAGACGGCATGGTTAATGTTTATAAAATAACGAGTCCCCCTACATTATATATATATATGTATACACACACGCACACACATTATATATACATGTATATACACACACATTAAATATGACAGGGGGATATGGTTACAGTGTTGGGGGGTCTGAACAAGGTAGAAGGAAGTTAAAAATCTTCTTCCTTCCCCCTCAGATCCCCCGGGATTTCCTCTTCACTCCCCGATTCTCCACCTCTGAGCTGGTGAATTGGGGAGTGTGAATTCTGACTCAGTTCGCCAGTGAAGCACTGAGATCGCAGCTTCATAAACTGACCGTTACTGTGTCAGTCAATGAGGATTCTCGGTGTGCAGAGATCATCGGCGGGAGGACATGTTCAAACACGTTCTCCCCCGATTATCTCTGTTTCATTAACTTTTTATGGACTGTGATCAGCGGCGATCCTGGGGATCACCGCTGTTCACTGCTTCATAAACGGACACCTATGTGATCCATAGCACCATTTTCACAGTTTTTCTGCCTTTGGCAAGGTTCAGGATTATCTCTTATCCGGGAAACAACATTTCTGCCTTCGTCAGTAGCCAATCAGTAAGAATACATTTTATGGGCATTACCTCCATATTAAAAGTAAATAAATACATGCATGCACAGGATTTTCTTTTGTGTTGTGTATTGGAAAAGCAGTAATGTGATGCTTGTTAAGTAGGCAAATTAGAAGAATCTGTTGCCACACTGCCTTGAGTCTGCAAGTTGTATTTTTTTTTTTCAGACTTTGACTACTGACTACACTTTATATAGCAGGAAAGATTTTTTTGTGTAAATTAGAAATTGTAATTAATCAGTACTTTAGAGCTTGGGGAATAGCATGTGTTTTTTTTCTTGTCTGGGAAGACACGGAACCAGACACAGTAGTAAAATTTGATGACAATGGTGACTTGACATCCAAAGCAACAAAAATATATAATAATAAGGTGGATATATACACTTTCACTGGAAATTTTTCAATTTTTTTGGGCTAGAAGGCATGGTTGACATAAAACCAAATTAGCACTAAAACACATAAATGTGGCAGTCTGGCACGTCCCCCTTATGTTGGCGTCAATGCGATAGTATTGGAAACTTTCTGCATATCCTGTGGTCATGTAAATCTCTTAGGAGTTTCTGGAACTCAGTTTTCTCCCTTGTATCACAAGTCACTGGTATATTGACCACCGCTTCACCACATTTAGCCTTGTCTTACAATAGATTCCTTTCCAGTGCAATATAGAACCATCGTTTCTCATAGCCGTATGGCAGCAAGGCTAGCAATCACCTCCGCTTGGAAGTATTCCAATGCATTAAACCTTTTTAGAAGGCATCCGAAGGGTAAATTTTCACTATTTCTATGAGAAATGTATTGCACTCAATAACCAAGGTAACTTTCCATAAGTGACACTACTGGGATTCCATGTTTAAATTATCTGATATATAACACCACATTCCTAATTGTTCCTGAATTTACTGAGATTTCTTTTTCAAAGTAATAATGCAGGTTGCTTTTGTTATTTTGTGTTATTTTTATTTTCTTTCTCTCATATTTTCCATTTTTCTCCTGAATAATATATATGTGGCTTTTACCAAACCTCTGCTCTTTCAACTTCGTAAGCCTAATTTGTAAAGCAAAATAGAGATACGCATGGTTCATCATTTAGTGGATATGGCATAGCAGGTATGCAACTCTAAAAAGCTTATGTGCGTTTTTTACTTCTTTTTGTGTTGATATTGAGGTTCTTGCATGTTACGCTAAAATCTTAAAGATTGACATTATAAATCTTTATTTTTATCTACTCTTTATTAAAAAACGAATTAAAAGAAAATACATAAATGTGCTACAAAATAATACATATAGTCAGATCTAAAGAATTTCATGAAATGATTTATAACACAGATCTTCTTTGCTGACTACTCTGCACTGAAAAGTTTTTTTAAATATTGATCTAGAGAAAAATATAAAATGCTTCTTTTGGGTTATAATGCTAGAGACAAATCTGTTTTTTATAAGGATAGGAGTATTGTCAATTACAATACTAAAGCATTGATTTATATTTATATATACACAGATATATACTTTTAGAAGTTAATTGATATTTACTTTCTTGGATATGAGTGGGTATTATTATTTAATTGAATAGTTGAATAGTAAATCAATCACTTAAAACATATATCAATAAGAGATATACTGTTTAGAACTATATGAGGAACATACTGTACCTTACATATTACAGGACGCATGATTTAGTGAGAGTATTCAGGACTGATACAGTTTGTTAAAATGCCGAGTATAGGAAACCTTCTAATGCACTTATTACTGCTCTTTCATTTCAAGGAAAGTTGACAGAAGTGTTAATTGGTCACATTTAGTCAGGTCATGTCACCATCTCATTTTAACTTTGTATGCTGCTTTTAATGAGATCACAGTTCATGCACACAGGTGTTTCCTGCCTGTCTTTTACATTTTACAACATAAAAAAAAAAGACAAGAAAAATGTGAAGAAATGGAAAACTAAGCAGGTTTTGCATTTTTTTTTTGTAGAAGTAGAGCCTAGGGGCTTATTTATATATCTGAGTGCGTTTTACAGAGCCTCCAAAGTTCAGCATTGCATCCTTTGCATACTACTTCATTAACCTCTTCAGGACTGCCTACCCGTACAGGCACAGCAATGTACTGGTACATCGCTGCCTTCTGTCGGGTTCAGTGCGGGCGCATGTGCGCCCCCTCCCTGACGCCCGCTGTGATTAGACACAGTGGGATTTTGTCAGCAGGTCCCTGCCAATGACTCATGGCAATGACTAAGCGCACGTGAAGTGTGCGAAACGACGCGTCTACCTAGCATTCTGATTCCTGTAGTTTTTGGGATGTCCAAATAAAAAGGATTTTGATCTACAGTGGTGTGCGGCCATTTCTTCTAATTTCACTCATGGCTGGGACCTGCTGATTGGCTGTGTCCAATCACAGCCCAGAGCCCTGGGTTGACAAACAATAGAGGGCTCTGTACAGAGGGAACTGTCTGTTTCTTCTCCCTGCTTTGCAGGGAGAAGGAACAAACAGACATTTAGTAAAAAGCAACACACATTATACATTGTTAGGCACACAATTAACCCTTTGATTGCCCCTAGATTTTAACCCCTTCCCAGCCAGTGTCATTAGTACAGTGACAGTGATTAATATTAACACAGATCACTGTATGTGATGTCAGTGGCAGTTAATCAGTTCCCCCAGTGTCAGTTAGTGTCAGATTGCCTGCCGCACTGTCACAGTCCCACTATAAGTCATTGATCACCACCATTACAAGTATAAAAGTAAATAAATAAAAACTCCAGTATATATATATACCATAGTTTGTGGACGCTATAACTTTCACACAAATCAACCAATATACATTTATTGTTTTTTTTTATATGAAAGACATGTAGCAGAAAACAATTTGGTCTAAATTCATGAAGAAATTAGATTTTTTGATTAAATATGTTTCATAGTAGAAAGTAAAAAATATTTGTTTTTGTTTTTTCAAAATTTTCAGTCTTTTTTTTACTTATTTACTAAAAAATAAAAAACCCAGTGGTGATCAAATGCCACCAAAAGAAATATCTATCTGTGTTAAAAGAAATGATATAAATTGAAAAGTGTTGCATGATCGTGCAATTACCAGTTAAACTAGCACAGTGCTAAAAAGCAAAAAATGGCCTGGTCATGAAGGAGGTAAAACTTTCCGGAGCTAAAGTGGTTAACCACTCACAGATGGGGAGCACTGTCACATGATCTGGGATACGTCATGATCCGTCAGAAGTGACTCATACAGTTTTCATTCCTACTGACATACATTCCCCCCCATTTATTAGACTGAATGTTGCTTTGCTTGCTTGAGTCATAAAGCAAATGAAGTGTAAAATACATTTATGAAGCACTGAGCAGCCCTTATAAATGTGCCAGAGGTGCTTTTAATAGAAAGGCAGCAGTGTGTTGGAAGTTAGCTCATATTCACATGACCGGTTACACGCGACCACTGGATTTCAGCAGCAAGAGTCAGCGGATTCTTGCAGTTGGAATGACTGGGGCATGCGATTAGCTCAGTCAGCTGCATCAAGGCTTGGACATCTGTCTCTAACTGCAGCTATCATATGTGGCTACAGGTGAACATCAGCTAATCACATCCCCCGATCATTCACGCTAATTCTTGCTGCTGGAAGCCGGTGGCCACAAGTAAGCGGTCATGCGAAGGAGGCCTTAGGGTGCTGCTTTTTGAATTGGCCATTAGATTTGTAACCTGTTATAAAGGACACAAATTGGGGTCTCAACAGGGCTGTTATTTAGGAATACAGTTCTCATTTAAAAAAAAAAAACTAAATGTAAAAATAGGTAAATAAAATTCAGGCAGTGCCTGCAAAAATGCGTAAGAATCGCTAACCATCCCAAAAGCATGAAAAATAAGTAAGTCCACTCTTATAGTAAAACATGCAGGTGGATGTTATTGTGATTATTATTATTAAGGATTTATATAGCACCAGCAGTTTGCGTTAAACCACTGCAACAATTACAAAAGTATTTGGTAATGTTGCATGGGAGTAAATGTGGTAAACTCACTTGCTGCTGTCCATTTCTTGATCAAGTAGTATCCAGTTTTGCAATTGAGTAGACAATGGTACTAGTAATCTTCCTTGTACAGCCAAGTGAAATTCATGAAAGTTGTTGCAGGGTAGAGATCCCTGGGAAAGGAGCACTCTTGTCAGGACCTGGCTCATCTGCTGGTGGTGTTAGTTTTATCATGTTTTTGGGGTTGTGTTTGATATGTGCAAAGAGAGATCACACAAATACTTGAAAGTATAACATTTATTAAAAGTAATGACAGATAAAGATAAAGAAAATATGACAAGAATATTTAACTAAAGATGCTGTTTCGCCATGGAGTCCCTACAATTAAATGGCACAGGTGACCACAGATGCATGCCTTATGGAAGCTTTGTTACAAGACTAACCTATACCAGCCTGGGCTGTGGTATTTAGACTTGCGTATAAGAAATAGACAACCCCAAGCCAACTCCCTTTGCAATATGACCCCTCAAGGACTTGGTCAGTTTACAATTACACATTGCTTTGGTATGAGTCATCCAAAGTAATCAGGAAAACCAGGATACAGTATTAGAGGCTTTCTTAGATATTTGTGAGGCCAACTTTGATAAGGACTATAAAACTTTCAATTTTTCTATCAGCTTTGTGGTTCTCGGGGCTGATAGCTGTGGTTCCAGTGTCCACCAGCAAGTGTCTCCCCGAACCCAGCAGGTTTTAGTGATCAGTTCCACCTGATTTCAGTTGCTAGGTGGCTATGTAATGCTTTTCCTACTTTCACACGGCACCACAGTGTTTGGCTGCTCCTGCCTTGTTCCCTGCTTGCCGTGTTGCTGCCAAACTCTGTTGCTATTTACCCTTCATCTTGCCCTGTATCCATGTATCCAATACCCTGTTGCCTTTCTCAGTCTTGTTTCCCTTCTTCCCATCTGCTCCCCCAGTTTTCCCCCTGCCTTGTATATTTCACTTGTATACATTTGTATGTATATAGTTAGTTTGTTAGGTTGCTAGTTAGGCATTTTGTCATTTAGTTTTGATTTTCATGCCTTCTCATGTTTATTGCTGTTGGTGTGTGGTTATTGTTCACTGTACATAAATCTCAATTCAAAGATATATGTACATGGTCTGGTCCCAGTTTCTGTGTGTAGCTACATTTACAGTATCTGGTCATCTCCTGCGCTGACAACTGACAACTGACAACTCTAAACCTGCCCTAAAGCACCAAATAGAAAATAAGCGCACTCACTCATCAACATAAACACACATACACAGTACATTATAACCTTCCTTGTCTCTATCCTACGTTTCTACCTATAAATTTACCATATAAATCACAAACACTCAGATTACCGTATTATATTTGACCCAGATCAATATATCAAAGATGATTGCTATTTCAACACTGAAATACACGATGTAATAACATAAAAGGCAGACCATCTTGCATAGCTGTTAATTTCAGGAAAGCTGCTAGAAAGGTAAGTGTCTTCAATCTGAATAAAACTATCATTTCCATGCACTGGGAAGGAAATAATTCTCATCTTGCTCATGGGATTGGCTCACAGGTTCTCCTAGCACCGTGCAAGTAAATCTAAGGTAAAATCACAGGCAATCTTTGTAACAAAAGCTTCATCTTTGAGATACTTTAGAACAATCTTGAATGCATAAAGATATGCTTAACAATCATTTTCAGAAAATGGCACTGAATATCTACATTGATGTTAACTAAACAAAAGTAGGTAAGGTGTTAAATTTGAAAATGTTTGGTATTGACATATTGGGGTAGATTTACTAAAACTGGTGCATTCAGAATCTGGTGCAGCTGTGCAGCATCTAACTTGAGTTTGTTCAATTAGGCTTTGGAAATAAAACCAGGGGCTGATTGGTTTCTATGCAGTTGCACCAGATTTTGCCCTCTCCAGTTTTAGTAAATAACCCCCATTACTTCTTAAAATTGGAGATCACTTTAAATTCTTTTTGCAAAGATCACTTTTCTAACCAGTAGCAATTTAACAGTGGGAGTATTGCCGCTAAGTAGTTAAAGAGGTTGTAAACCTTTACATATATCTATTGAAGTACTGGCCTAAAGTGATACGCAGAGATGAAACAAATCCTCCTTCATAAGTTGTGTCACTTTATCTGCAGCTCTCTCTTCTCAACAGAAATTCAAAGTCCAAATTTTACACAGCTTGTCTGAGCATTCAGAAAGCAGGGGGCGGGGAGCTAAAGTTACACTCTGCAGAACTCAGGGACAGCTTATTGGAGGGAAGGGACACGACCCCCCCCACCTCACACAGCACACAGAACACAGGAGCAGAGCTGAAGCTATCAATGACAGACTTGCATGTGTTGGAGGTCCCTCCCTGTCATCCTTTTTTCTCTAGGTGTCAGGAAAACTTGTGAGAAGTGACTCACGCAGATAGCAAAGGAACGAGGCAGCAGACGGAAATTACACTTAGGAGGAGATTTACTAAAACTGGAGCACTCAGCATCTGGTGCAACTGTGCACATTATAGAGGGATATTCTTTGTTCATGTCATGCCATAGGTTTACAACCACTTTAATGTGCATGTAAAACCTCACCTTATAAAAACAACCCATTACAGTTCAAAATAGAAGTGAAAGGCAAAACATTTTTGTATAGATTTTAAAAAAAAAAACAAAAAACATTATAAATACATTTTTTGTTCTCAGCTGCATAAGAGCTGGGGGAGGAGGAGCACCAATACGCTAAGCTCCAGTGAGTGGTTGTACAGCAGGGGCGTGTCAGGACAAGTCTGATCATTGGACGAGAGCAGGCTGAGTTGCCAGCATAGCTATGGAACTTACCACGATGTGTTCTCCTACTTAGTGTGGTCAGTTTTTAATAGGAAAGCAGGGGAACTGACCGGAATACCAGGGATTTCACATAAAGGAAGCAATACAAAGAGAACAGGATACTTTCTGATATAAGTACATGGTACAGCAGGCATATATCAGGAATATGAAATGTTGGGGAAACAAACGCTTTAGGTTTTTATGATAATCATTTTCTATAAATAATTTTGCAAGAGTTGATAACCTCTCTTTTGTCTCAGTTGAATGTAAATATGTTTTTGTCAGCTCTAGTTTAGTAAAGCTCCACTCACTGTTGTAATTGAAATTGGAATTGGTAGCAAAATCCCTGTTGCAACCATATGTGGTTAACAAAAGCTTGTGTGCCTAAATGTTCTTTATGTGTTACAGAACTACATTAAACCTATAATGGCCTAATTAGCCATTTTCCCTCCCCGGTGTCATGTAACTCATTAGTGTTACAAGGTCTCAGGTGTAAATGTCGGATGGGGGCCGGGTGTACAGTAAGGGGTGCAGGGTTCTGTGGGATGGGGGCTGGGTGAACAGTAAGGGGTGCAGGGTTCTGTGGGATGGGGGCCGGATGAACAGTGAGGAGTGCAGGGTTCTGTGGGATGGGGGCCGGGTGTACAGTAAGGGGTGCAGGGTTCTGTGGGATGGGGGCCGGGTGAACAGTGAGGGGTGCAGGGTTCTGTGGGATGGGGCCGGGTGAACAGTAAGGGGTGCAGGGTTCTGTGGGATGGGGGCCGTGTGTACAGTGAGGGGTGCAGGGTTCTGTCGGATGGAGGCCAGGTGAACAGTAAGGGGTGCAGGGTTCTGTGGGATGGGGGCCAGGTGTACAGTAAGGGGTGCAGGGTTCTGTGGTATGGGGGCCGGGTGTACAGTAAGGGGTGCAGGGTTCTGTAAGATGGGGCTGGGCGAACAGTAAGGGGTGCAGGGTTCTGTGGGGTGGGGGCCAGGGGTACAGTAAGGGGTGCAGGGTTCTGTGGGGTGGGGGCCGGGTGTACAGTAAGGGTTGCAGGGTTCTGTGGGGTGGGGGCCGGGTGAACAGTGAAGAGTGCAGAGTTCTGTGGGATGGGGGCTGGGTGTACAGTAAGGGGTGCAGGGTTCTGTGGGATGGGGGCTGGGTGAACAGTGAGGGGTGCAGGGTTCTGTGGGATGGGGGCTGTGTGTACAGTAAGGGGTGCAAGGTTCTGTGGGATGGGGGCTGTGTGTACAGTAAGGGGTGCAGGGTTCTGTTGGATGGGGGCCGGGTGTACAGTAAGGGGTGCAGGGTTCTGTGGGATGGGGGCTGTGTGTACAGTAAGGGGTGCAGGGTTCTGTGGGATGGGGGCTGGGTGTACAGTAAGGGGTGCAGGGTTCTGTGGGATGGGGGCTGTGTGTACAGTAAGGGGTGCAGGGTTCTGTGGGATAGGGTCAGGTGAACAGTGAGGGGTGCAGGGTTCTGTGGGGTGGGGGCCGGGTGTACAGTGAGGGGTGCAGAGTTCTGTGGGGTGGGGGCCGGGTGTACAGTAAGGGGTGCAGGGTTCTGTAAGATGGGGCCGGGCGAACAGTAAGGGGTGCAGGGTTCTGTGGGGTGGGGGCCAGGTGTACAGAAAGGGGTGCAGGGTTCTGTGGGGTGGGGGCCGGGTGTATAGTAAGGGGTGCAGGGTTCTGTGAGATGGGGGTCGGGTGAACAGTGAGGAGTGCAGAGTTCTGTGGGATGGGGGCTGGGTGTACAGTAAGGGGTGCAAGGTTCTGTGGGATGGGGGCTGGGTGAACAGTGAGGTGTGCAGGGTTCTGTGGGGTGGGGGCTGGGTGTACAGTGAGGGGTGCAGGGTTCTGTGAGATGGGGGTCGGGTGAACAGTGAGGGGTGCAGGGTTCTGTGGGGTGGGGGCCAGGTGAACAGTAAGGGGTGCAGGGTTCTGTGGGATGGGGGCCGGAAATACAATATAATTCTTTTCAATGTCTCTCTATTTCCTTTCTTGGTTTTTGTGGGAATATACATTTTTAACAATGGCTTGGTTTTGTTTTAGGCTGTATTTTGCATCTTTCTGGCAAGCAGAGAACAACATGAAGTCAAATTTTAAGACTGGCGCTAGAAAATGTGTTCAGAGTTTAAAACGTATTAAAAATTGTTATTTTACTAACCATTTCTGAGAAATACTAATGGTGTCTTTTCGTTGATGTTAAACTAAATAGTTTGGGAGTTTTTAATGATTCATGATACCCCTAAATTGATATGACATACAGTATATCCTTGATAAGGATAATGTTATATGTACATAACCAAGTTTGTACTATGACTCATTTGTCACAACCCGTTATATTCTGCATACTGATACGGTGCATTAATGTACTGTCAGTAAACCATACATTGAATTTATCCTTCTGCACCAAGGTCTTTTGGTAAAGCTCAATGCTGCATATAGAATGCGGATTTGCCTTTGAGTACAGTGAGCAATTACTGTTTTGTAAAGTACCTGCTTTCAGTCCCAAGGCAGTTTTTTCTGATAGCAGAAACAGTGACCACTTACGTAACTATTTCTTGTTTGGCAACACAATATATCCATATTATAATTGAGAAGACAAAGTAGCTATTGCAAGACAATGTGCTTTTGTTCTCGTCTGTTCATATGCTAATATTTGTTATACTTGAGTGTCACAAAAGTGATTGTAAACCCCAAATTTTAATAACAAACATGTTATACTTACCTGCTTCTCATCTTCTCGGGTCCCCTTCCAGTGCTTCTGGCCCCCCCCCCCCGCAGAGTGTCCACCATAGCAAGCCACTTGCTATTGGGGCACCAGTGTGGGCTTACTCCTGAACCAGCTGTTCATAGACACACAGAGCGTGGCTCGGCCCCACCCCCCCACTCTCTTCTCATTGGCTGTAATTGACAGCAGTGGGAGCCAATGGTTACCCCTGCTGTCTCTGATCCTATGAGAAGGAAGAGAGCCGAGACAGCTGCTGCTCTCTTGCACATCACTGGATCGACATCAGCTCAGGTACAGTAAGTATAAGAAGAGCTGGGGGGGGGATCGGCACTCAGAAGTTTTTTTTTTACCTTAAAGTGGATGTAAACCCTTACATATACCCAGTGAAGTGAACAACCTCAGATGATACACAGAGATAAAACAGATCTCCCTACATAAGCTTTACATGTACAGTGGGGACGGAAAGTATTCAGACCCCTTAAATTTTTCTCTCTTTGTTATATTGCAGCCATTTGCTAAAATCATTTAAGTTCATTTTTTTCCTCATTAATGTACACACAGCACCCCATATTGACAGAAAAACACAGAATTGTTGACATTTTTGCAGCTTTATTAAAAAAGAAAAACTGAAATATCACATGGTCCTAAGTATTCAGACCCTTTGCTCAGTATTTAGTAGAAGCACCCTTTTGGTCTAATACAGCCATGAGTCTTTTTGGGAAAGATGCAACAAGTTTTTCACACCTGGATTTGGGGATCCTCTGCCATTCCTCCTTGCAGATCCTGTCCAGTTCTGTCAGGTTGGATAGTAAACGTTGGTGGACAGTCATTTTTAGGTATCTCCAGAGATGCTCAATTGGGTTTAAGTCAGGGCTCTGGCTGGGCCATTCAAGAACAATCACGGAGTTGTTGTGAAGCCACTCTCATTATTTTAGCTGTGTGCTTAGAGTCATTGTCTTGTTGGAAGGTAAACCTTCGGCCCAGTCTGAGGGGCTGAGCACCCTGGAGAAGGTTTTCGTCCAGGATATCCCTGTACTTGGCCGCATTCATCTTTCCCTAGATTGCAACCAGTCGTCCTGTCCCTGCAGCTGAAAAACACCCCTACAGCATGATGCTGCCACCACCATGCTTCACTGTTGGGACTGTATTGGACAGGTGATGAGCAGTGCCTGGTTTTCTCCACACATAAAACTTAGAATTAGGGCCAAAAAGTTCTATCTTGGTCTCATCAGATCAGACCAAAGAATCTTATTTCTCACCATCTTGGAGTCCTTCAGGTGTTTTTTTAGCAAACTCCATGCGGGCTTTCATGTGTCTTGCACTGAGGAGAGGCTTTCGTCTGGCCACTCTGCCATAAAGCCCAACTGGTGGGGGGCTGCAGTGATGGTTGACTTTCTACAACTTTCTCCCATCTCCCGACTGCATCTCTGGAGCTCAGCCACAGTGATCTTTGGGTTCTTCTTTACCTCTCTCACCAAGGCGCTTCTCCCCCAATAGCTCAGTTTGGCCGGACGGCCAGCTCTAGGAAGGGTTCTGGTCATCCCAAACTTCTTCCATTTAAGGATTATGGAGGCCACTGTCTCTTAGGAACCTTAAGTGCAGCAGAAATCTTTTCGTAACCTTGGCCAGATCTGTGCCTTGCCACAATTCTGACTCTGAGCTCTTCAGGCAGTTCCTTTGACCTCATGATTCTCATTTGCTCTGACATGCAATGTGAGCTTAAGGTCATATATAGACAGGTGTGTGGCTTTCCTAATCAAGTCCAATCAGTATAATCAAACACAGCTGGACTCCAATGAAGGTGTAGAACCATCTCAAGGATGATCAGAAGAAATGGACAGCACCATTAAATATATGAGTGTCACAGCAAAGGGTCTGAATACTTAGGACCATGTGATATTTCAGTTTTTCTTTTTTAATAAATCTGCAAAAATGTCAACAATTCTGTGTTTTTCTGTCAATATGGAGTGCTGAGTGTACATTAATGAGGAAAACAATGATTTTAATGATCATGGGGAAAATAAACGATTTTAACAAATGGCTGCAATATAACAAAGAGTGAAAAATTTAAGGGGGTCTGAATACTTTCCGTCCCCATTGTAAATCTGATGTCTTCATCTTTATACACTTTTTAGAAAGTGCACATCATGTTAGAAATTTTTTTTCCTGTTTCACCACTGGGTGTGGAGTCTGGGCATACACTGTGTGAGAGCTGATTTGCAGGAAAGGCACGCAAACCCCCTCCTCATAGGCGGAGGAATGAAGAAACTTGCAGAGCTGTGAACAGACAAGCTCTCTGCTAATCTGTCTCTAAGTTACCTCCACGACACAAACTTCCAGCTGCTTTTGGAGACCTTGTCAGAAGTTATCATGCTGATAACAGAGGAACAGCTCAGCAGAAAGACACAGGGGAGATAAGTAAACATTACAGATATATGTGCCCAGGTCAGATTTCATGAATGGGGTTTACATCCACTTTAATGCAGAGATTGCTTTAAAATAAAAAAAAACGTCAGCCTTTAGAACCACTTTAAAGGTTATAACACCAAAAACTTTTTGATAAAACCTGAGAAAAGGGATTTAGAGTCCCTTATATCTCTCTGGGACTATGGTAGTGAGAATGGTGGAATTTGCTCTTCCTATTGGATATTTTTACTTATCTTGCAAAGAATACAACAGAAGGTACTAAATGCCCTGCATTTTTAAATCAAAAAGCAAACATTTATTATATCACAGCTTACTAATTCCTAGATGTTATGGCTGCATTAATTTCCTTTTTTAGACTTTCGTTCTTCTATTTTCATCTGGTGATCCATTCCAGCCAGTAATTGTTTTTCAACAGCAAAGCTCTCTTGCAGTTACAGGGATGAGACAGACCATTTACCACTGACAGGGGTGCTTGAAATAATCAGCTTTATTTGTTGATGTAAAAATATTTATCTCAAAGGAAAAAAAAACTTCTGCTGTAATTACTGTATTTATTGGTGTATAACATGCGGTGGCGTATAACACGCACCCTAAGTTTAGGAGGGAATTTTAAGGAAAAAAACTTTTAGGAGGGAAGTTTAAGGAAAAAACTTGCATTTAAATGCCCATCAATGCAGCCTCATCAGTGTACATCTGCAGCCTTGTCCAGTGTCATTGCAGCCTTGTCAGTGTCATTTGCAGCCTTGTCAGTGTAGCCTTGTCAGTGCAGCCTTGTCAGTGCAGCCTTGTCATTGCAGTCTTCCAGTTTAAAAATGGCATCGCCGAGATACAGAGCCGGATGTCCTGTGTATCTTGGCGGCTCTCGGGTCCTCTCGCAGTCCCGAGCGGAGCAGAGTGTACTCGGCTCAGCTCCACTCACAGTCACGCCCAGTCCCTGTGTAATGTCCATTGTAGGGTGGGACTGGGCATGACTGTGAGCGGAGCTGAGCCAAGCCGAGTACACTCGGCTATGTATCTCGGCGGTTCGATCCTCCGCTCACAATCAGTGGAGAATCGTGGGGGATCGGCCTATAACACGCACCCACGATTTTCACCTGATTTTAAGGGCAAAAAAGTGCATGTTATACGCCGATAAATACGGTAATTATAAAGTAAAAGCTGGAGTTCAGCTTCAATTTGTTACTGTATTTAAATCTGCTAGTACTTCCAACACAGAATGTCAATGCTGCTATCCAGATCTGCCACCTTTGCTCATTCATTCAGAGTGGGGGCACTCTCATACAGGAAGTGTGTTACTGCCCAGATCACCAGTGGAAAAATCCTAAAAAAAAAGAAAACACATGTATAATAATGCAGCCACAGCATCTAATGATTGGTAAGCTGCAATATATTACTTTTTTGGTTTTGGGTTTATTATTGCTTTAAGGAAAAAAAAATGGCAACTACATTTCTATGCCCTTCCTGGTCACTGCCATCGGTTCCAGAATGGTCTGCACCTCTTCCAAAATTTTCTGGTTTGCAGAGAAGAGTACAAAGGGCAGTGGAGTGATAGGCTAGGAGGAGGGTGGGCATAACTTGCTGGGTGCTTTGTATGTCTGTGGACACACACATCACTGGCCAGGAGTGCACACTCATGGGTGTCTCCTTAGCATATGGTTGGAGACGTTCATTAACAGGTAGGTTGTCCAGCACCCGGGACCAACCGGAGGTTAATAACAAAAATCATTTTAACGATGGAGAATCATTATCCAATGCAAGTGTGGATCTCATCTTCTTAAAAAAAAAAGGTGGTCAATATCACTTTATTGTTGAATTTGAATGCCCATATCTTCAAAAGTATTCATCCCTCAAGTTTCCCCAAGGTCTAAGAAGCCAGTAAGTCACTCAGTTCCCCAGAGTCCAGTTGTAACTAAAATATAATTTTGCATAGACTGACCCTGTAATGATTTTGTGTCATTGGATGGATATTGTGAGGAGTGCAGGGTTCTATGGGATATAGTTTATTTATGACAAGTACACGAATATGTTTTACTTGGTACAGTGTTGTGCACATTTATATTTACATGCTGTTCTATACTACGGACCCTCTGGACTATCCTGTGAATTAACCGGTTCCCGACCAGCCACCGCAGTTATACTGCAGCAGGTTGGCTCCCCTGGGCGAGTCATTGTAGCTGTATGTCGGCCCTTTAGGACGCTATAGGAGGCGCGCGTGATTGCTCGTGACAGAGCAAGAACCGGGACCTGTGTGTGTAAACACACAAATTC
Organism: Aquarana catesbeiana; assembly: GCF_042186555.1. NCBI lineage: Eukaryota > Metazoa > Chordata > Amphibia > Anura > Ranidae > Aquarana > Aquarana catesbeiana. Next base: position 121,850,935 of record NC_133333.1, on the reverse strand, counting down.
CGGTTCTGTCAGGGGAAAGGAGACCGATTGTGTGTTCATACTAAGTATGAACACCGATCGGTCTCCTCTCCTAGTCAGTCCCATCCCCCCCACAGTTAGAACACAAATAGGGAACGCAGTTAACCCCTTGATCGCCCCCTAGTGTTAACCCCTTCCCTGCTAGTGACATTTATACAGTAATCAGTGCATTTTTAAAGCACTGATTGCTGTATAAATGTCACTGGTCCCAAAAATGTGTCAAAAGTGTCTGATTTGTCCACTGCAATATCACAGTACCTCCAAAAATTGCAGATCACCACCGTTACTAGTAAAAAAAATAATAATAATAAAAATGCCATAAATCTATCTCCTATTTTGTAGACGCTATATCTTTTGCACAAACCAATCAATATACGCCTATTGTGTTTTTTTTTTTTACCAAAAATATTTAGAAGAATACATATTGGCCTAAACTGAGGATTTTTTTTTTTGTTAAATTTGGGATATTTATTATAGCAAAAAGTAAAAGATATTGTGTTTTTTTCAAAATTGTCGCTCTTCTTTTGTTTATAGCGCAAAAAATAAGAACCGCAGAGGTGATCAAATACCACCAAAAGAAAGCTCTATTTGTGGGGAAAAAAAAGGACATAAATTTTGTTTGGATACAGCGTCGCAGCGACCGCGCAATTGTCAGTTAAAGCGACGCAGTGCCATATCGCAAAAAACGGCCTGATCAGGAAGGGGGTAAATTCATCCGGGGCTGAAGTGGTTAAACCTTCAAGTACTTTTACAGAAAGCAGATAAAGTTACATCAATATAAATTCTATCACATAGAATTCCTGTTTAGATTCTAAATTTTATTTTGAATATACTTGTGAACAGGATGCTTCATTTTTAGGAAACAGATGATTTGTAACTTCTGTAGACGATAAATGCTTAGCTTCACACAGGTCAATGCCTTACTCATGCTGTGAATGTCCAGCATGACCTTGAGAATTCAGACCTCCTGGAACATTTTTAGATGACAAACACTGTGTGATAACTGTAGTTGATAGCTGCTCTTCATTCTGTAAAATACAGTCATTACTTTTACTCCTTTCTCATTTTCAAACTTTGTCTTTTCTTTTTTTATTTGTGCATTGTGCTACATAAGATGTTACTAGGGCAATTTTAGCCATTTTGAATAGAAAAAAAAATATTGCAAACTGTTATTTGCAGGAATGTATGGAACTATGGGTTTGAAGCAGATTCTATTTTCTTGTTTTTTAGTTTATACATTTTAAAATAATGTTTTATAACCTTTTTGGTACCATGTACATGAGGTGCACCCATATAATTTATCTAAGGTGCTTATACAATTCACAAACTAGAGATTTCCTTTCAGACACATTTGATGGCTGACACTCCATACAGCCCTGCCAGAACAGAGCAGGCAGGGAGTGCAGAGGGAGGGTTGATCAGTCAGTCCTATGAAATGTAGTTCTGCAAAACTGCTGAGCCTTACTTTTTTGATAAGTAGCCAAGGACAGCCTTGCAATCATATAAAAACTAGTCTAGATCTCCACCTTCTACTTTAAATTAATTAGGAATGCAATTGGGTTTGGGTTGGCCATGGGTTTGAGGCAAACCCAGCCTTTTTGCAATTTGCAGACAACTAACGGAGTCATTTGCCTGACTGTATACCTAGCTGCTGTAATGTAAACATAACACTGGGGATTCTAGGTGATGTCATTGACCAAATATGGTCCTGACCATATTATGTTAAATATATCACCCAGGATCCCCGGAACTGTGTTCACATTACTGCAGCATCTATCATTTAGCAATGTGTACATGTCAACTGACGTTAAATCATTGGATTTGATGGTGAATTTACATCACTGGACATTGTATTTTAAGATGGATTTACATCACTAGACAGATTACATTGGAAAACATTAATAAAAATGTTTTTAATCTATTAATTGTAATGTCATTAAAACACTTTTTCTAAAGAAAGTGTGTTTATTTACTATTGGGAGAGAAAAGATATCTGAGGGGTCCCTATTATAATTCTTCCATATTTCACTATAAGTGCCCCTCATATTATCCCCACCTCCTTCTTGGGGCATCAGAGGTGGGGAAGAGGCCCTTGTCTCTCAACATTGGAACAAGGTGTCATGCAAGAATGTGAAGCTTTGCTGACACTCATTGCAAGGTACTTCTCAATTTACCTCTCAATGTCAAAAGGCATGTGGCTCGGCATGCTACCCAGACTGCATGTCTGGATAAGGTTCTAGGTGGGATTTTAAGAGGAATGCCATACCCTTCTTTATATTGACACTAAACAAAAAAAGCAAGAAAACAGTCTAGAGTTTACTCTAAAATTCAGCACTCATGCAGCCTTGGTGAACAGGAAATTAAAGCGCACCATGTGCCCCCCCCCCCTTCTGACCAGATCATCCACATGCCATGTAGCTTGCAAGGGAGGCATCACAGCACCAGGAACCTGTCATTTAGCAACAGGAATATAGTAGGTAAACATCACAGGGGTAGTGGGTTGTCAAATGTGTTTGGCAAGGATACATCACTGAACATTGTGATTGATGTAGATTACAATGCTGGATGATCTGATCGATGTGGAATTACAACAGGGAAATTAGCAAAAAATTGTGTGTTTTATTTCAATTAAAGGATTTTTTTAAATTTATTTCCAAATATTGTTATTGGTTTTATATGAAGTACAATATATGAGCATATATATATATATATATAGACAGTGCAATCAAACTTATCGAGTACTGCTACAATAACCGTAAGAGAAGTTGAAACGTGGAAGTATATTTCCATGCTATGTAACATTATAATACTACACTTAAAGTGTTAAAGGATTTTTTTTTCTAAGATGTCTATTTATTTACATATTTGTCTTTAACCCTTTGGGAATAGATAAGAGGTACTAATGTACCCCTATAATTATTCTCCTGGCAGCTAGCAGGTATGTGGGGCACCAGAGGTGGGCAAAGGCCCTTGTACATCAACATTGGGGCAAGAGTCTTTTGCAAGGGGGTGTTTTGCTTCACCCCTTACAACCCCAATGTTGAAAGGTATGTGGCTTGATCTAGTACAGGAAGCAGGAGCCGCATGTGGAGTTTTAAGGGGAAGCCCGAGTTGTGTTTTTTACTTTTTTATGTGCACTGTCACTTTTAACCTCCCTGGTGGTATGATTATTTCAGATTTTTGGTGCTGAAAATGGTACCATTATTTTGCATGGAAATTTGGCGTTTTATATTGTAGGCCTGTAATTGTTATGCCCCGTAAACACAGTTGGATTTTCCGATGGAGCGTGTTGTCGGACATTCCGACCGTGTGTGGGCTCCATCGGACATTTTCCATCGGATTTTCCGACACACAAAGTTTGAGAGCAGGCTATAAAATTTTCCGACAACAAAATCCGATCGCGTAAATTCCGACCGTGTGTGGCCTGTTCCAACGCACAAAGTGTCACGCATGCTCAGAAGAAATTCCGAGACGGAACAGCTCGGTCGGGTAAAATTAGCGTTCGCAATGGATACAACACTTTCGTCACGGTGCAATGTTAAAAATGGTTTAATACAGCGCACTCTCTTCTTCTTTATAATGTGAGAAGAATGAAGTAGTTTTGCTGCTCATATTCACACAGACTTCTCACAAACTTATTTCTTTATTATTTATTGGGATTCCCTTAATATATTTTGATTTGTCACATCTGACAAAAATATTTTTTTTTTTATATTTTAGGTTTGTATTTTTTTCAAGGCTGATCTTTGTTTTATTTTATTTTTAGTTTTACTCCAGAATATTTTTGTGTGTGTTTTATGTGTCAAGTTACCACAACACCATTGATATCTTATATTATTTAATCTCAAGGAGATTGTTTGGTGTTGGTGTCTCTTGTTAATTTCACATTGTATTTTTGAAATGTACCTGAATCCTCACAAACAAACTGTCCTTTTTGAAGGAAAACACACATAGGCAAGTATAATTGAAACCAAAAATCTTTTATTAAGGGCTCAGAACCAAACAAAGAGGGAGGCAACACTGGATAAACAGCAGAAATTAGCAAAGCCTTGAACCCCCAGGGCAGACATCAATTCTTGAACAGCAAAAATTGGTGGCCTGAGGAGTCCTTATCTAAGGGAGTGCAGTCTGGTCCAGAAGTCCCAAAGATCTGGAAAGCAGCAGATGACATCTGTGTCCCCAGGCTGTGGTACCACAAGAGGCTGCATCTTTTGCCAGACCAGACTGGATCCAGGGTCATCACTTTCTGGTATTCCTTCCACGCTTCATTCCCGGCTGTGGCTCTGCTGTTGGAGATGTGGCAGGAGGAGGAGTAGGACCTGGAGGAGGATGAGGGGGAGGAGAAGTAGAAGGACCTGGAGGAGGAGGAGGACCATGTGTGAGGTCGCAAATGTGGGTATCAGATGTTATTTGGCCCCTCAACCCCTTATTGAGAGCTTCCAAAATTAATGACTCACACATGAGTTGTTGGCCCTCCTCCATCCGCTGCATTTTACATGCAATTATGGCTGCAAAGTCCGCCTCCACAGTGTGTGGTGCTCCCAGGGCCTCTGTAGCCTTCCAAAAGAGGCCTATGGCAGTCTCCTCTAGGGTACTCCTCTTCCTGCCACTTTCTCTTTGCAGGTGTAGGGGAGGGACCTGCATATCAGGCAGCCTGCTCGGCCCGGCCACCTCCTGGCTGAGACTTCCCTGTGTATGAAAAAGGGACATGGTTTTAGTTTTTGCATCATCAATCACAATCATAAATTAGTACTCCAAACTAACATCTAGTTAACATCATTGATTGGACAACCTGAACTATTTAGAGGAATGCTATACCTGGCTCAAGCTGGGCTCCTCCACATGTTGCTGCCTGGAAGGCCCAGGTTGAGCGTCAGAAGCCTCAGCTGGGGGGAAGGAAGCATGGAAGGAAGACTGGAGAGTGATGACCTGGGTTCAGTCTGGCCTGCCAGAAAATGCAGCCTGTCATAGTACCACATCCTGGGGACATAGATGTCATCTGCTGCTCCGGATCTCTGCGAATCCTGGACTTTCTTGCGCTCCCTTAGATATGTACTCCTCAGGCCACCAATTAGGATCTTCAAATAGGTCATGTCTGCTGTGGGGATCACCTGCTTCACAATTTAGAACAATTGATCCAGCGCTGCCTTCCTCTTTGTTTGGTTCTTATAATGTGGGTGGTTGATCTCCCAAAGACAAGGCAGCTCCCCGAACATGTCAATGAAGATTGCCATGAAGTCAGTATCATTCAAGATATCCATTTTCACTGCAAGACACAACACAAGACAAACCCTAATGTCAGCCAAAACTCTCCTAATCTAGTTACAATATAGGCCTCAATCTAGAAGCAGTATAGGCCCAAGTTTGGCTCTTACCTTCGTTATCACGATCTCCGCCTCCGATACTCCTTCGTCCGCTCACATATCGCACGCGTGTTACGCTTTATACACACTGCGCATGCGTGTAACTCCGCCCACCTCTGACGTTCTTTCTAGTCTATTCCCTGCCCCTTTTCGTTCGGCGCAGTGGGTGAAGAGCACATGGCGGAGTCAGAGCAGGTGCATGCTAATTATAGCAACGAGGAGGAGGAAAGCCCGGATCCGGAAACGTCCCAATCCAGAAGGAGACGATTTAAGGCCTCAAATATGTCCTTTGGGGAGATGTTGGAGATGGTTGATATCCTGAAGAAGGCCGACTATGATGGAAAGTATGGACCTTACCCCAACCCCAATATCAGAAAGGCCAAGATCATGGTGAAAGTGGTCAAAAGTCTGCACCGGAATTTCGGGGTACGGCGATCGAAAGATCAGCTCAGGAAGCGGTGGTCGGACCTGAAATTAAGAGAGCCCGAGCAGTACAGAAAGATCCGGAGAGTGCTGCAAAAAAGTAAGTAGTTGTGCTGTGTTCCTATTCTTTTTGTCTTTATTATGTTTGTGCTGCTCCATATGCTTTTCTTAAGTGTTGTACAGTTTAAAATGGCAACTTTCATGTTCAAGGGCCCATTATTCGTTCGTATCAAACATTTTTCTTTCAGCCTAAAAAACACCATTGTTTAGGCCATATGCATTTGCCAACATTTTTTAGAGCCTACTTGTATGAAAAATATTTGGTTGTGTAGATGGGTTTGTTTTACTAGAATGAAATGCAAACTAGATTCTGTGTAAGGAGAGGACACTCAGCAGCTGTTTTCACATCTGGATGCTGGAGCACTAGTGTGGGACACAAGAACACCCTTTTTATTAGGGGGGGCCACACAGGTGCTCCAGTGTATACTATAGGGGGGTCTCCATCTGTGAAGCTTGTACAAAACAGGTAAAGTATTGAAGCTTGACAACGGACAATAAAAATGCTACATCTTGGAACTCAGCCAAAATAGACAATTGTACACCACTTCTAAGCAATGTTTCATCTTTATATTTCGGCCATCAAATATCTGTGTGCTAAGTATACCATTTTTGTTTTACATAGGGGAGAAAAGACTTGGAGGACACCCCTCATCCAAGGAGACCACAGACCCCCCACCTCAGGAAGAAGGGGAAATACCCCCAACCCAAGCAGAGCAGGAAGAGGAAGAAGATGTGGTGGAAATTGGCACCACAACAGGTGAGTGTCTGCGACCACAGGCTCAGGTAAGAGATGGATGCCGGCATATTTTTGATACCTGTTTTTGTTTGGTTTCTCTCTTTTTAGGTGATCGTGATGTTGTGGATCCAGATCCTTTCACATCAGAAAGTGCCCAGATCCTGATCGGGGAGATCATGGGGTGTAATTTAGAATTGGAAAACCTCAAGAAAAAAATCAATGATGTTATTCAAAAAAATAATAACATCATTGATGTTTTGGGGCGAGTTTAAAACCCCTCCAAATCACTTTGTTTTTTGTGTGCTACAATCTTAAAAATGTTTTAGCGATGTTTAGAAAAGCCAAATTTTGAGGATGCACACAGTGTGCCAACATGTGCTATCTGCCATCACGGAAGATCAATGGACGCGTTTTGGGGGTACAACCCCTTTCTCAATAATAAAGTAGCTGTGAGGAAGGGTTTGCTCCCCCAAAACACGTCCCTTGATCCCCCGTGATGGCAGCTAGCACATGTTGACATTCGTAAATTGGTGTGCATCTTCAAAATTTGGCTTTTCCAGGGGTGACTTCACCCCATCTGAAGGCAATATCAAACACAGTTCCTAAATACTCATGTCTGATATTGCCTTCAAGTTTTACCATATGTGAACTTTGTAAGTTCAAGATTTGTGTCTTTCTTGTTGGTTTTACACATGCCTGTTTTATCTTAAATGGACATTTCTATTTTTGATAATGCCACCCCAAAAATTGTTATACAACAAACATGTTGGTTTGTTTTAAAAACCTTTTCTAAATGCACATGTGATTGTGCAGGTATTAAAAAGATTGTTATCAAGAATGTGTGGATTATTGTCTCAACGCTACAATACTTTTGTGGTGATGTAATTGCTGCTTTCTGTGAAAATGGGGGTTATTTCCTAAGGGCAAATCCTCTTTGCACTACAAGTGCAGTTTCAGTGCAGTTTCAAGTGCACTTGTAGTGCAAAGTGTCTACGCCTTTAGTAAATAACACCCAACAGTGCTTTGTATAAGGTTACACAATCACGCCATTTTCAGGACTCCCCACATTGCTGTCAGAGTCAGCTAAAACAAACACAAGCAGTAAATGTCACCAAAGATTAGCTTTTTTTTTATTTGACAAAGGCTTCACAAATTTTCTGGCATATTGATGGCCCCCCCTACCCGCAAAGAACTCAAGGTATCTTAACCGGACATCACAGGCACTCAGGGAGGGCAAGCCAGGACGGCCACTTTCAAGCGCCGTCAGGGTTGTTTCATGTAGAATTCCGGCCTCAGGCCCAACTGAGCCAGCATAGTTGGCAGAAAGTTGGCATAAAAAGTTATGTAGAACACAGCACGCCAGGATTATATGATTAAGTTTATACTCCGCCATATGGATGGGTGTCAGAAATAGGCGGAACCGGCTGGCCATGATTCCAAATGTGTTCTCCACCACTCTTCTGGCTCTGGCCAGCAGGTAATTAAAAACCCTCTGTTCCGGGGTGAGGGTCCTCATCGGGAATGGCCGCATAAGATGATCCCCCAGCGCAAATGCTTCATCCGGAACGAAGACGAATGGGAGTCCTTCCACATTGTCTTCAGGAGGTGGCAAGTCCAAGCTGCCATTCTGGAGACGCCTGTAAAACTCCGTCTGGGCGATGACTCCACCATCGGACATCTGGCCATTCTTCCCCACGTCCACATACAGGAAGTCGTAATTAGCCGACACCACCGCCAACATTACAATACTATTGAACCCCTTGTAATTATAATAGTATGACCCCGAGTTGGGTGGTGGGACGATGTGGACGTGTTTCCCATCAATTGCCCCTCCGCAGTTAGGAAAGTCCCACCGCTGGGCAAAGTGGGAGGCCACAGTCTGCCATTCCTGTGGCGTGGAAGGAAACTGTTGAGGAAAACAAAAAAAAAACGTAGTATTTTTGCACATAA